>NC_091124.1:21688750-22037500 GCF_040183065.1 Periplaneta americana
ACAATAATTTCTAAACTGTTTCTTTCTCTGTCTTTCTGTAGGCTTTTCCTATGGTAAATTTATTTTCTTTTCTCTATAGTTTTACATTGAAATTATTGTAGAATTAATACGATAAATGTATAGTGGAAACTACAACAACATACTTGCAAGGTTTAGCATGCCATGAAGGTGAAGGGGGTTGTGTCTTACTTCTGCACTGCTCTGCTCTGAGACCAGGACTGCCCAGCCCATCGCCAGGATGTCGAGAAGACTGTGGTAGCTGACTGTCTCCAAATCTTCGCGATGTCCCTGATCTCCTTCCACTTGTACTTTTTTTCAACATGCTTTGCATTCTTATCTTCAAACTTCTTTCACTTTTAGTAAGCTCTTCAACCTTTGATAAACAAATCTTATGAAGTAATACAAGAAATTGTTGCCCCCCAATATTCTAATAAAGTACCAAGAAAGTTTCTTTATACAGTAGGGTGATGCACTTGAAACTACCACCTTAAATATCTCGTATACTTTTACTGATATTGACGAGCTGTTTTTGCTAGATTTAAGAACACATAAGAGGTCACAAATTTAACCTATACAGGGTGGAAGGTAAGGTAGTACATTAATTGTAGGATGTGATTCCTTGAAATATAACGAACAAAAAAGTATAATACCATTTTGCGAGGTTTTTGAAGAAATAATACTTTTATGCCAACATTTTGATAGCGAATTTTACGAATACTGTTTAAAATACGGTTTAATTTCTTGCATAACAACGAAGAGAACGTTTATTATGTTCACATTGCAGCAGTATTTTAATTAGAAAATTCACAGATTTCGAATTAATCGATTGAAGAAACAATGGAAACATTGATTGTCGGGTCATGTACAGAAGGTCTAAAAATCTGGCATCGCTGTCCGGACGGCAGACAGTTTGCCTAGTACTCGCAACTGATCAGCTGTTGTGATGTTTACATTGCATTTGTGTGAAGTTGGACGTACAGCGATACAGTTTAGTTTATTTCAAAACTACGAGATGCCAGAGTTCACAAATTGTAAGTACTTAGACATGATGCAGGCCGCGGAAGAAATTCGGAACAGTGAAGAAGTTCTGGCCAGAGTTCGTCATAATTGGACAAGAAGATGTGAAAGCTGCACGCACGCTGATGGTGGACATTTTGAACAGTACCTGTAAGATGTGAGTGGAATGTGGTTTACAGAGTTTATTATTCTTTATTTCATTATTAACGCCCAGAATTGGTGATTTGTAAAACAACAAACTGCAATGTTAATTACATCTTGTTCACAAAGTTACATCAGTTTTATTTTTTCATTAATTGTAACTGAAACTTCAATCCTAAGTGTTTTCACTAATTTGGACATAATTTCCTGATTTTCACGTTATTTCTTGTTATTGCTGTACGTATTTCTTACTTACATTAAAATTATTACGCCATACTTAGTATTGAATTGTTAGTGCATTGTAAATTGATATTTCTGCATTCAATGTTGAACTGCACCCGGACACGAGCTATTTTGTTCATTCGGGTTATTAATTTACATTTTCTGACATTAAATTACACAAACTAAACAAATAACAGTTACGTCCCTATCCGGAGTTTACGTAGGTCATTTTTGTGCGAAGATTTATCCCCAGATTAGCTCGCGAAGTATTGCACCGAAGCTCAGTACATTTGTTTGCTACCGTCCTCCCCTCACCTGCTGCAAGATACACGGTGAAAGGTAGTTGAACATAACCCACCCCCTTCAAGTCGCTGACTGCATGGGGTGTGGGGTGCTACTTATGCGGCGTTGAGACATCTTGCAATTACCGTCAGTGCTTTAGAAACTCTTGTAATTATCTCACTATCCGAAAGTCCTATAATTTTTTTTATTTGACAAAACTTACTCTAAATAAGGACTTCTATGGCTCCTGTCAATTAATGTACCACCTTACCTTCCACCCTGTAGAGAATTCCATGTGCTGGAACATAAATTTCCAGCATTCTGGAACTGCTTTTATATGAATAATTCCAAGGGAAAAATTGTTCCGGGGCCGGGTATCGAACCTGGGACATCTGGTTGAACGTACCAGCGCTCTACCACTGAGCTACCCAGGAACTCCACCCGACACCGTCTCAACTTTTCCCTTTATATCCACACAACTCGCGTGGGCTGACGAAATGCCAGAGACCCACAATGAGTGCACACAATCTCTGTGTGACTTGGAATTGTGGTTTTCTGTTAACGTACACAGTGACGTATATATTATGCAAATCTAGTCTTTCAGGTGAAGCTCCCTGTAAAGCAGATTTGAGACGGTGTCGGGTGGAGTTCCCGGGTAGCTCAGTGGTAGAGCGCTGGTCTGTTCAACCAGAGGTCCCGGGTTCGATACCCGGCCCCGGAACAATTTTTTCCCTTGGAATTATTCAAATCTGCTTTACAGGGAGCTTCACCTGAAAGACTAGATTTGCTTTTATATGTTCCATCATCAGGTCTACTCTAAACAACAGAGCCTAGTTGTGGCTGAAAAAATGATCATGAATAAGACTCGCTTTTAAAATGCCTGTCTTTGTGACCTGCTGTACGAAGTTCATCGTCAATTTTACTTGAAACGAAAAAAAAATTATATATATATATATATATATATATATATATATATATATATTTTACCTGCTTTATTAACTTCATTTTATCTTCTCTTAATCGTCGTATTACTTTTTGAAAACTTGACCGTTCATGTTGTACGGTTTCCTCTAATGTTCTAACAGTGTTCTGCAAGATAATCAATCCCTTGGAATGCGCATTCTGTTTAGTGCTTCTTTTAAAATACTGAAGTTCTTGATTAAGGACTCTATTCTCTTCTGTCAACTCTTCTATCCTGTAATATAATATAAGAAGTGGTAGGTATGCGTGCTAGTCTCTGGTAAAACAGATCGAGTGAGGCATAAATTAATGGAACATAAAGACATAGTAGGCCAAAGTTCAGATAAAACAATAGAATAGTCTTGTTTCAACTCGAAATTAGATAAGAGCAATATCTGATTTAAAAATCTGGGTTATATTGAACAGAAATATGGAATAATTGTGTGCAAACAAAGATTACCAAATGTTCTCGATTTTAAGGAACAGTCCTGTGTTTAAGATGTGTCCCCTGTCCCTTGCAATTTATTCACAGGACGTCAGATGCCCCTCATTTTTAAACATGGTACAGCAGTTCAAATGATAAACTGGAAATTGTTAATAAATACCACAGGAGGACGTTTTCAAGAATATGGGCAGTGAAGTCTCAGATTTTACGAAGTAAGTAAATCACGGAAAATTAAGTAGTTAGGACCTATATTTTTTTATTTACATATACATAAATAATGAAATTATTCAACACACTAGAACAATATGAAATATACAGACACACGAAAACACACCCCAACGATATTCTCAACACACAACTCAATTTCAAAACACATACACTCTTTGACTCTACACTACGAACGCACCCACACAGGAAACAAGAGGCGCCAAGACCAACAACGACCAGTTTCGAAGATGACCGAAAATAGGTCGAAACATGTTAACAAGGTACGTTAATATTTAACACAAAGTTCTTATCATACATATTCCGAAGTGATACAGTGTTAAAAGTTGTGTAATCAAGATGTATAATGAAATTACTAGCATTAGAAACCAAAGATATATAACATTCAAAATCAGAGTGATTACACATTTACACGGATCTTTGCAACACAACAAAATTCTTCATTGTTCTATATAGGTACACTTTTCACACTTACAATAGTTACCAGTACTGATTAATTTTATAACTCAGTGAAGGTCCCCGCACTATCTTCTGGTTTCCTGTTGTGGTGAGGTGTGTTCATGATTGTGTCGAAAAGGGTATGTATTTTGAAATTTATTTGAGTGTTCAGGATATGTTAGGGATGTGTTTTTGTACGTTTGTATATTTCATATTGTTCTAGAGTGTCAAGTTTCTGCTTCTCTTGGCTGGATATTTAGTATTTTCATGTCAGTGTCTATGTTGCTGTAGTTGTGACTGGAGTTCGTGATATGTTCTGCGTAGGTTGAATTGTTGTGTAGTTTGGTTAAGGCTGTGATATGTTTCTTGTAATGGGTTTGAAATGATCTTCCAGCCTGTCCAAAGTAGAAGTCGTGAGGAAATTACCGGTACCTTGCTGACTAGTTTCATTTTCCAAAGCCTAGTGAAGGTCCCTCACTATCATCTGTACAACTTCTACATTGGACAGACTAGAAGATCATTTCAAACACCTTAAAAGGAACATATCACAGCCATAACCAAACTACACAACAATTCAACCTACGAAGAACACATCACAAACTCCAATCACAACTACAGCAACATAGACACTGACATGAAAATACTGCACATCCAGTCAAAAACCAGAAACTTGACACTCTAGAACAATATGAAATATACAGAGTTGTTTTCGATCTCTGATAACGAATTTGAATGACGTCATATGCGTCAGGAGTCACACGACAGCTGAACTGTGGCACGAAGTAACAGACCAGTAGTGAGTGATCTCATAGTCAAAGTGCACGGCAACTCATAGCAGAAGTTCCGAAGAAAATCGAGTCTTTTCGGGAGGGGTACATTACGACCCTTTCCAATGCCAAGTACAGTTAAGTGAAAATAAAATAAGCCTGCAATAAACGAGGTTTCGTTATTTCCAAGAAAGGCATCTTCTGTGTACTTAATAAGATTGGTAAAGCTCGAATGAAATTAATTTGTATCATCTCGTGGGGTGAGGCGACTTGTGACGGGGGGGGGGGGTGGATCTGCTTGCTTTTTCCATTTTGGAATTAATCCCATTCGAGCTTTGCCAGTCTTATTAAGTACACAGAAGATGCCTTTCTTGGAAATAACGAAACCTCGTTTATTGCAGGATTATTTTATTTTCACTTAACTGTACTTGGCATTGGAAAGGGTTGTAATGTACTCCTCCCGAAAAGGCTCGATTTTCTTCAGAATTTCTGCACACAAGATGCCTTTCTTGGTAATAACGAAACCACATGTTTTGCAGGCTCCTATGATTTTCACGTAACTGTACTTGGCGTCGGAAAGGGTTGTTATGTACCCCTCCCAAAAAGGCTCGATTTTCTTGGGCATTGCTACTGTGATGCACCGTGCATTCTGATTATGAAATCACTCACTACTGGTCTGTCACCTCTCGCCGCAATACAGCTGTCTGTGTGACATGATGTCATTCAGATTCATTATCAGAGATCGGAAACAACCCTGCACAAACATACAAAAACACACATCCTGAAAACTCAACTCAAATTCAAAACACACATCCTTTTTGACACAATCATAAACACAACCAGAGATCGGAAACAACCCTGCACAAACATACTAAAACACACATCCTGAAAACGCAAATCAAATTCATAAACATAATCAGAGATCGGAAACAACCCTGCACAAACATACAAAAACACACATCCTGAAAACTCAACTCAAATTCAAAACACACATCCTTTTTGACACAATCATAAACACAACCAGAGATCGGAAACAACCCTGCACAAACATACTAAAACACACATCCTGAAAACGCAAATCAAATTCATAAACATAATCAGAGATCGGAAACAACCCTGCACAAACATACAAAAACACACATCCTGAAAACTCAACTCAAATTCAAAAGACATCCTTTTTGATACAATCATAAACACAACCCATCACAACAGGAAACCAGAAGATAGCGCAGGACCTTCACTAGACTTTGGAAAATGAAAAACATCACTTCGAAACTAGTCAGCCAGGTAATTTTCTAATGTTAACACAGTAAAGAGTTATAAAGTTAATGAATGATGAATAATAATATTGCTGGAGCAAGTATTTATTGTGATCTTTTTTGCCTTTGACCTTACAGTAGTAGAACACTCTGCTTACTAAGATGGTGAATTAGAAGTTATTAATACTGGTATACAACAATTAAAGATTAAATTCATCTATCAAAGTAGGTAACCATATTTTGTAATTCTACTGAAACTGAACCCTGATCTCCATCTTGTTACATGTCCTGAATGCTGGTTGCACTAAATTGTGATTGCTGTAGTGTGGACTATCGGCCTTTCTACCCCAGTGTTAAGAAATGTGCTTGCATGCGCCATCTAAACATATTAATCTTTCTATATAGTCTCCAAACACAATATGTCCTCAATAAGAATTGAGAAATCATTTCTTAATGCCAATAATAGTTGGTTACATTAACCTTCTCTCTAATTGTGTGATCTGTGAGTTGGTTTGAGTACGTTTTAGTCCACTTGACTGTTTTAGTTGTTCCTGCAGACGTGCTACTTCTCCTTCTAGTCGTCGAATTGTTGTTTGTAGAATCTGAGGATCAGGTGGACCACAGTAGTCCAATGGCAGAGGATAATGTATCCTGAAAAGAGGAAATTAAATAATTCATGAGGCCGACCATTGTAATTACCATTATTATTATTATTATTATTATTATTATTATTATTATTATTATTACTATTATTACTATTATTATTATTATTATTATTATTATTATTATTATTATTATTATTATTATTATTATTATTATTATTTACTTATGGCTTTTAAGGAACCCAGAGGTTCATTGCCGCCCTCACATAAACCCGCCATCAGTCCCTATCCTGAGCAAGATTAATCCAGTCCCTACCATCATATCCCACTCCCTCAAATCCATTTATTAAGTTACATTTATTCAGAGACAGATTTACCCACAGGCTAAGTAGACTGCAGTTTACCTACATAGAGCAGCAAACTTCAGGAGAGGAAAGTTTTAAGAGCGTTTTTACTTCTGTCACAGTCTAGTATATACAGTCACGAAGCTTGAGTTGTTGAGGTTGCTAGGAACAATAGACTGTGCAGGTACTATCTCGCATTGTCTGTAATGAGGCGGTAGTAGCGATCCTAGTGGTTAGCAACTATCTATGGATGCATATTTATTACATATTGAGCTTCGTGACTGTATATACTAGGCTGTGCTTCTGTTTTAATAGGTTTCCGCATGAGATGAATGATCGCTGACAGTTTATGGAGCCCAAGCACTGCTACAGTGATCTGAAGGAGACAAAATGTCCACTAGAATTTTGCGTTTGAATTTGAATGGCGGAGGAGTGTGATTGGTGAATAGCATCTCATGTCGTAATGATATACATTTTTACCCATTTACTTGGTCAATGTGTATAAAAAATATTTACGATATGCCACCACTTGAATGCTGCATGGTTGGTGAATCCTCGTCCCCTGAAATTAGCTGTGTCAGTCTGTAGTCTGTCCTTAACAGCCAGTAAAGGTGTGCAATGACTCAGTTAAGATTAAGATGTGCACTTTATTAAGTTGTATTTTGCAATGGTTACATGAGGCATTAGTTGCAAAATCAAATACATCACTAAAACATAATTTTTCAGTATGAAGGAAAAACGTTTGCAAGGAACTAAGGATTTGCAACCAATACTATTCTTTCATCATACAAATCCATGTGATGTATCTGGCTTTGGAGCATAACAGTGCTCTAGCAGTTGTAGAATCATATGAAGATATTAAATATGAAAAACGTTTGCAAGGAACCAAGGATTTGCAACCAATACTATTCTTTCATCTTACAAATCCATGTGATGTATCTGGCTTTGGAGCATAACAGTGCTATAACAGTTGTAGAATCATATGAAGATATTAAATATGAAAAACATTTGCAAGGAACTAAGGATTTGCAACCAATACTATTCTTTCATCATACAAATCCATGTGATGTATCTGGCTTTGGAGCATAACAGTGCTCTAGCAGTTGTAGAATCATATGAAGATATGAAATATGAAAAACGTTTGCAAGGAACCAAGGATTTGCAACCAATACTATTCTTTCATCTTACAAATTCATGTTATGTATCTGGCTTTGGAGCATAACAGTGCTATAGCAGTTGTAGAATCATATGAAGATATGAAATATGAAAAAAGTTTGCAAGGAACCAAGGATTTGCAACCAATACTATTCTTTCATCATACAAATCCATGTGATGTATCTGGCTTTGGAGCATAACAGTGCTATAGCAGTTGTAGAATCATATGAAGATATGAAATATGAAAAACATTTGCAAGGAACTAAGGATTTGCAACCAATACTATTCTTTCATCTTACAAATCCATGTGATGTATCTCGCTTTGGAGCATAACAGTGTTCTAGCAGTTGTAGAATCATATGAAGATATTAAATATGAAAAACATTTGCAAGGAACTAAGGATTTGCAACCAATACTATTCTTTCATCATACAAATCCATGTGATATATCTGCCTTTGGAGCATAACAGTGCTATAGCAGTTGTAGAATCATATGAAGATATTAAATATGAAAAACGTTTGCAAGGAACCAAGGATTTGCAACCAATACTATTCTTTCATCATACAAATCCATGTGATGTATCTGGCGGCTTTGGAGCATAACAGTGCTCCAGCAGTTGTAGAATCATATGAAGATATGAAATATGAAAAACGTTTGCAAGGAACCAAGGATTTGCAACCAATACTATTCTTTCATCATACAAATCCATGTGATGTATCTGGCTTTGGAGCATAACAGTGCTCTAGCAGTTGTAGAATCATATGAAGATATGAAATATGAAAAACATTTGCAAGAAACCAAGGATTTGCAACCAATACTATTCTTTCATCATACAAATCCATGTGATGTATCTGGCTTTGGAGCATAACAGTGCTATAGCAGTTGTAGAATCATATGAAGATATGAAATATGAAAAACGTTTGCAAGGAACCAAGGATTTGCAACCAATACTATTCTTTCATCATACAAATCCATGTGATGTATCTGGCTTTGGAGCATAACAGTGCTCTAGCAGTTGTAGAATCATATGAAGATATGGAATATAACATTAATTTTAATTCTGGATCTATTGTTAGAACGTTTCTATTTGATTGAATGTCTTTTATATTTAAAAAAAATAATGTATCTTAATTTGCAACTACACGCCTTACATATTCAGTACTGTGCATGTACAGACCCAAAAACAAAATTCAGGTAGCCCAAATTTTGTTTCTGGATCTGTACATATTATGAAAACGTACGTACAGAAAAATAAATCATGTGACAGAACAAGAGAAAGCTTTAGACGTAAATTTCCTGGTCTCTCTAGTAAATGGGTTTAATGAAAGATGTTCTGAGAATTATGTGATGTGAATTATGTATCACACAAGATGGACAATACTTTCAGCAGTTACTCTGCGAAGGTATAGTCCCGACGCTGTTATTTCCAGCGTGACTCCGCCTCTTTGCTTACGTCTTAGAAAGTGAAAGCTCTATGAAGTCTAGATAGGTAGTATCGTTCGCCATTTTTGTTCTTACGTTGCCGAGCTACCATGCGAGGAATCTATTTGTCACACCGTTAAACATTATCATGTCGTAGCTCCTATGATAATAAATCAAACGCAATGTAATTCAGCAAATAATTGAGCGGCAAATAACGTCTTCGTGTGCTTTCTGCGAACGCCAACGAAAGAGCTAAAATGGCGGGCAATTATAGTAAGTATTTAGCGAGCCTTCAGAAATGAATCAGCAAATCACAAGATGCACACGTTTAAATGTAGCCGACCTGCAACGCGATTGGCTGCCGGAAATTAGAGCAACGGGACTATAGGCTACCGAATGTTATTAATATAACATAGTACGCAAGTTTTAAACCAGGAAGTGTCATGAATACGCAGATGCAAGCAGCGGCAGTAGTGGGGGGGGGGGGCTACTGCTGGTCGGCTGACAAACAACGGAAACATTCGCTGGGACGCACTGTATTTAATACAGTGTTATACATTACCTGTCAAATTCAACCGTGTATGTAAGAATAAGATATCGGCGGCTTGAATTCTGCGACAGATTGTTTGATTGAACTGTACGAGGAGTGCAGAAGGCTCGTCCCATGGCTCGCCGACTTCGTAACTGTTCGAGATCATCGTAAGTTAGTAAGTCCAGAGTGATGCATTCACTTGTCTATACTCCAATCAAAAGAAGTTTATTGTATAAATGATTACAGTAGGCTTATTCTGAATGTAAATGTAAATCATAATTACACACCACATACATATAATTAGATGATAATATACCTTTAACAGTCCTGATTTTAACATTGTTACGAATATATCAAATTTCTTGTAGTTTCCTGTTTTGTGTGTTAGAGTCTCTATATCTGCAAAGGAAAAAAATCCTGTATTGTAAACAAACTTTTTAGTAGCCATGCTCTATCTTCATAGAGATGGTTGAAGACATGTTATATGTTAAAGTAAAATGGTCAAAATCGAGATTTGAATCTCCTTAACTTCTTCAGTGATCGTTTAACAGCAGAATAGCATTTAAGAGAAAAGTGTCTCTGAATTTCACCATTACTTACTTAGAAGCTTTACAATAGCCTAAGCGTTTAAAGGGTTAGATTATTTTATGAACATGAATATGGTAAAAAATTCATCAAGTGTTTCAAATGCTATGCATGTACGTATAAAACTCAAAGTAACAGTGTAAAAATTGCATTTTCCAATACAGATTCTGAAAATCATTTTTCAATAGTTTATATTTCAGTGCATCAAAGTAATATAGCAATGAAGCAGAAAAACTTGCCATGAAGACACGTGAATGGCATAGAGGTAGAGCCCCCTGCTTTTTTTTTTTTACCACGTTATTGCAATGAAATGATGTGGAATAATCCAAATACCAAGGAAAAAAAACTCTAATATATTATGTAACTTATTAGCTAATAAAATTTATATAGGACTAACAAGATGCATCATAGCTACACTGCCAATCTTCTGTTGTATATTTATCAGTAATACTCAATTCTAGTGAGTTTCCTTCAATGACTCTCATCTTTATCAAATAATCTCTATCTTTGAATGAATATGTGGTAACCAGATGTGGTTGTTCATTCATTTTTTTATGTATTTTCTGTTTCTTAAAACGTAATAATATACATAACTTAATTAGTATAATACAATTTTACTGTCAACACTAAGTTACAGCAATATAACTGCATTCATATTGCCGCTGTTTTCGCAATATAGCTGACATGAAACAAAAGAAAGAAGTTATATCAGCTGAAGTATGAACAGTTGACTGCATCATTGCGTTTCAATTTGAATGGCGGAGGTGTGTGATCGGTGAACAGCATTTCAGGTCGTAATGCTATACATTTTTACCCATTTACTTGCACAATGTGTATAAAAATATTTACGAAAAATGTGTCTCCACATAGCAGTTACAGTGTGATAAAGGTTTTACTCCGGCAATTAAATGTAGTACCTACAAGTACCAGTGACAGGTACAGGATATTGGGATCTTTTTTGATGGGTAGAAACTATTCTACACGGACAGAAACACAGACGAATGTCGTGCACAATGATACAGAAGGTGCCAAAACAATAAAGAAGAAACGTATAGCAAGTGAAAGTCGTAAAACGAAACCTTCTAATACATCCTCAACAGAGATTCTGGATTATATGAATTCTAAACCTTCACTCAAATCACTTTTGAATCATTTACCAGAAAAGCTTCTGAAGCGCAAAAGAGCGAAGCCAGATGCTTTTTATGCTATAGATAGCGATGTTGCGAGTGAGTTATTGTAGTTGATTTACGTAGACTATTAAATACTGTGAAGCAAGCTCTCAGATTTGTGGACCTTTTACAAGTCGTATTATAGGCCTATCTTACATTTTTTTTTTCAGACAAACTTGTCGAATTAATTGGACAAGATGTAGTGAAAGGAGGAGTTCCCGTATATGAGGCCAATCCTGGCCTCGGATTGATATCTAAACACCTACTCAATGCAGGTGTCCAAAGATTGTGCGTCTGTGAACCCTCTCCATCTTTCAGTCAACAAATGAAGGTAAATGTAATGTCGTGCGCCTAATGAATTATTAGGCGCGGTACCATACAGGGGCAGTGATGGAATGGCACTAAGAAAATACAGATACTAGCCTACATACTATAATAATGAAATACTCCACATGATATTACAGAGAGATTACCCATTTTCTAGAAAAAAGAAAAAAACAAATAAGGTCTAGAGTATTACGATATTTGGCGCGCTCCTAAAATCTCCCACTTTTGCGTCGAAAAATTTAAATAAACGCGCTTTTCCTTACATTCTTTCCTTCCATTCCCTCTCTCTTAGTCTCACTTTTCCCCTCCTTTTTCCGTACTTCACTTCTCTACTCCTACTACCTAATTAACTTAATTTTTACATTATACTCTTACTCTATTATTACCTGTAATATATGTTACTTACCTTGCTGATATCGAATCACCAATTTTCACTTCTATATTCCATAATCCTGATCTGTAGATTAGGATAAGCGTAACGAAAACATGCCTTGAAATTAATACAAACTTCGGCGGAAATTCAAACGTCATGTCACATGCTACATCACATCTAAAGACTGGTTCACAATAAACCGGTAACGGAAACGACAACGAGAACGGAAATATTGTTAAAATGTATTTAAATGTGAGCATAACTATTGTGAATGCTCACACTTAAATACATTTTATTTTAACATTATTTCTGTTCTCGTTTCCGTTCCTGGTTTATTGTGAACAAGTCTTTACGAAGAAAAACGCTATACTTCATCACACAACACTAATTTCTGCTAATATAGCCTACACCCTTCAAAAACTCCTAATCTTTCTCTAATATACACCTTTTATAAAACCCAACTTGTCACTGATATACATTCTTCATCACGCTTTAATCTTTCACTAATATTGCCCCTGTATGGCACCTTGTCCGAATTTATGTTATACGAAGTCTCTAATTTTAATGTCAAGTTTATTATATTGGCAGTTAATATTAAATAAATAAGTTTTTCTTGACAGTATTTGTCCTTATACAAATTTTCAGGAGAGATTTCGGTATGATGGCATTGGAAATTTCCTTAAACTATTTAAGTAACACTTCATGTGTTAGGCATTGATCTTAATCCACTGCTTTCAACTAGGCATACATTAATAGTTTTGGTTCTCTTTTCCCAAGTCATTTCAAATGTAAATTTAACCAGACCAAATTCACGACCTACAAGTCTGCTGTACTACTGTAACTGAAATATATAGATACCGGTAGCCTAATTGTGCTGGTACAATTTACTAATGCAGACTTTAACAGCTGGGAACTTAACTGGATGCATAGATACACTTCTTAAAGACAAGTGTGTGCTGAAACCTTAAAATAATCCTGGTTATTGGAAAATTACATTGAAAATAAAGGATGGCAATGATGTTATATGCTAGGTAGATGCATTAATGTATGTTGTATTAAGTAGGCTAAGGCAGTAAAACACGTGTCTTATGAGGAATTAATCATAGGTATCACAGAATATTTGTTGTTGCAGACAAGCCGTCATATAAATCGATGTCGTTGTAATTGAAATTCAGCTGTAATTAAAATGTTGGCAAATCTTTACAATTCTGCTACCAAAGGAAAGCTGATTTTTATCCATACCAACTTACCGACCTGAATGTGTATGTGCAAGGCATATCAAAAGCCTGAACTAACCTAACTTGTCACTGATAACTTACTCGACCTTACGAAAGCTGGAATTCTATCTGTATATGTCCCTGCCAAAAAGCTTACGTGCAATCCTGCCTCGCCGCCACTGATCACATTCCAGTGCGAAATTGGCGTCTCTGCTTAGTTTGTCCTTTGTTTACGATCTGTATGAGTCGACTAAAAGCCAAGTACATAAATACATTCTACTTTTTTTTGGTAGCGCAATTGTAAAGAAATTCCAAAGTATTTGTAGGAAATGCTTCAATTTATCATTTTCCATTACTGTTATACTTTCTCAAACATCATGATTATAATTAATATTGTAAATAAAGCATATAAGTACCGATAAGACATTATTTAAAGTTACTGTAAGTCAGCTATCACCGGTACTTATAATTTTGTTTGCTTTCTCTGTTGAGTCTATTGCATTTTCGTTGAAGAGTGCTATTATAAACATGCATTTTAAATTGTGCTTTCTGTTATGTTTACAGGATTTGAAAAATGCATTTCCAGAACGAGTTAAAGATATTAAGATGGATATATTTGCATTGGGAAAGATGACTTATCTAGATAATGTAGATGGCGGCTCTAGAATACAAACTCTTTTTCAAGAAGTGCCCAAAGCAGACTGGACAGATGGTTGTTATTGTTTATTTCTCTCATAGCAACTGTTTTTATGTACCGTACAGTAAGGCTTTTTTCTTATGATCATATGTATGAGTTTATAACCCATATTTAGAATTGTTTTTGTAATCTTAAATTTTACTGATAGTCACTTTAACTTCGAGATCATTTCACTACTATCGACTGTCTGTTTGGAGTGGTATATTATTGTTGATACATTAATAATAATAATAATAATAATAATAATAATAATAATAATATAATTAATTGATGAACTAGTGGACTTACTCGTGTTAAATATGTAATATTTGTCCGGCTTACAGCTGTTTCAGTGCTTCACGCACCATCATCAGAGCCTACTAGATCGCGGCGTCATCTCGAACTTATCTGCCTGTTAGGAGGGTGTGTTTTATTGTTGGAAGGTGTTGAAGTGTGGAGTCGAATAGTGTGTGTGTACTGAAATTGATCTGTGTGTTGAGGATTTGATCGGGGTGTGTTTTAGTGTGTTTGTATATTTCGTATTGTTCTAGTGTGTTGAGTTTTTGGTTCTTGGGTTGTGTGTGTAGGATTTCCATGTCCGTATTTATGTTATTGTATGTATGGTTAGTATTGGTTATGTGATCGGCGTATGTAGATGTATTGTGTCCTCTGGTTATAGCTTTAACGTGTTCTTTGTAGCGTGTTTGGAATGATCTGCCTGTCTGTCCTATGTAGAACTTGTCGCAACTATTACATTTGAGTTTGTATACACCTGTGTGGTCGTATTTATTTGTTTGTGTTTTTTGTGTGTTGAGATGTCTTTGTAGTGTGTTTTCTGTTCTGTATGTTATGTTGTATTTCTGTTTTCTGAATGAAGATGCGATCTTATGTGTGCTTTTGTTTTCATATGTTAGTGTGATGTATGTCTTGTGTTCTTGTGTTTGTGTTGTGTTTTGTGTATTTTTGTGTTTGTTAAGTTTTTGTTTTGTCTTCCTTATGATGTTGTCTACACCCCGATCAAATCCTCAACGCACAGATCAATTTCAGTACACACACACTATTCGACTCCACACTTCAACACCTTCCAACAATAAAACACACCCTCCTAACAGGCAGAGAAGTTCGAGATGACGCCGCGATCTAGTAGGCTCTGATGATGGTGCGTGAAGCATTGAAACAGCTGCAAGCCGGACAAATATTACATATTTAACACGAGTAAGTCCACTAGTTCATCAATTAATTATATTCAAGTGTTAAAAGTGGTGTACGCAAGATTCAAAATGGATAATAATAATAGTTTATTTCAGAAAAATACAATGCAAAGAAATTGTAAATTAACAAAATTCCAGCACTCCCCTGAAAGAATGTGTTCTTGTGCTCAGGGAAGGATTCAATACATAATAAATTTACATGCATAAATTATAATAAAATAATATCTAAAAATTAATAATTACTCATAACAAATTGCTTAGGTTACATACATTCTTAAATTTCAAACTGTTGGAGGTAAATAGATGTGGGTATTTCTTTATTAATTTATTATAAATTCCAGGGCTGATATTAGTACTATGGTTGAAAGCAGTGCTCGTTAAACACTTGGATTCAAGCAAATGTATTGTATCCATGCCTTTAGTTTTATGTTTGTGAGTAGGTATATGATCGGAAATAGATTTAATTTTTATGTATAAAATGTAATAGTGCATTGATATAAATTTTATGTATTTTCAAGACTTCAAATTCAAAATACAAATTTTCGGTAGATAATCAGTAGGTTTTTTTTTTTTAGACATATTTTAATTATTCTTCTCTGTAATAAATCTAGTGGATTAAGGTTAGTTTCATAAGTACCCCATCCTAATATTCCATATTTGGTTATAGACTGAAATAAGGCAAGATAAACTGTACATACCTAGTACAATAAAATTAATCAGTAATTAATTTAAGTGCCAAAAATGTTGTTATTAGAATCATAGTTAATTTAAAATCCATTAAAATCTACTTCGTTCATATTTTAGTACATTTTTTTTTTAAATTTGTGTTGCAGATCCTGTAGTGAAAATTATTGGTGTTGTGCCTTCACAGACATTTATCAAATATTTAATCCGAAGTCACACATTTCAGGCGGGACTCTTTTCGTATGGAAGACCTGAGCTTTACTTGCTTATGTCACCTCAGTTGTATTTTGTGAGTATCAGTATGTGGGCTGTCATTGGTTTCTATGTGCCATTAAATCTGTTCCCACAGTCTAGTATATATAGTCGCGAAGCTCAATATGTAGTAAATATGCAAACATTAGATAGTTGCTCACCACTAGGATCGTTAATATCGCCTCATTACAGGCAATGCAAAATAGTACCGTCACAGTCTGTTGTTTCTAGCACCCTCAAAACTCAAGCTTCGTGACTATATATAGTAGACTGTGCTGTTTCTAAGTCTTTCACTGAATTATCTGTCACTGATGAATTGTGTGTGTGTTCGTGCATGCAATTTCATAGTTTATAAATAATAATAAAGAAAAAATATCCATATTTCACATTACGTTCTTCATTGTCATTATACTGACTCAGTTCCTGTTTTGTTGTTTCAGTACCTAACCTGTAAACCTTCAGATGGCAACTTCCTTTACAGGTATATTAGTGTACTTTTTCAACTAACATTTCAATGGTCTTTGCTTGATAAACTTCCAAGAAAGGCTTTTTTGCCCTGGGAAAATATACCATCCATTAAAAAGCGGTCTAAGTTGACAAAGGTGAGTGTATATCAGTTCTGTTATAATTTATGTCAATGTTGTATGGATCTTGTTTGTGCCAGTAGTAAAATTTGTTGAAAAGTAAATTATTCACAAATGGACATTATCGTAAAAGTCATTACAAATAATTTTCAGAGCCATAAAAATTTTAATTTCTCAGTAGAGTTTCGATTATCCAGAGTGTGATGACTGACAATAAACATGGATAAGGTAATTCGACGGGCAAGTTTGAAAGGGAAGCAGCTCAATAATACAATGTTTTGAAATAACTGTAATTTTAAAGTTTCATAATGCAGTGAAAAACTCAATTAAGATCATTCAAATTTAAACTTATAGAATTATAAGAAACATCATTAACAGAATTTGGAGTAATTTCAATGATACCTACTTCGATTTTTCACAGTAAGATGAAACTTTAAAATGTACTGTTACTACCAGTATTTGTAAAATTTCCTCACAATATTATTCCAAAACTCATTACCGAGTGGTAGTATGCAAAGTATATTGTTTTTAAGGTACCGGTATTTATATTTACTGTCACTTGCATTTGGAATATATCAGTCCCCTAACTGCCCATTGTACAACTCAAACCAAGAAATGGATTCGGAACACCTCAAAATCTGTGCTTCAGTGGCCGACCATGGTAATATTTTTGAAAAATATTGAACTGCAAAAGCTCAAATGACTATTGTCAAACGCCTGACATTAGAAAACAACAACAACAACAACAACTATCTCTTGCATAGATCTAATAGCAAAACATAATAAATTTAGTTTGGGGGTAATTACTTTAATATGATTTTTCCAATTTAACATATTATCGTTTTTTAAGCCAAGGCAGTGGCAGTTCCTCGGGAGAGGGAAGGGAGGAATGTCCTCCTCACATTTTTCTTCTTTTGAAAGTAAATACCAAATAAAATATGTGCCTTGAAATTCGAGGAAGATTCGATAATTTTTAAGTTTACAGCTATAAGAAAACCTCTGTTGATCGAGTTTTAAACCACTCGCACTCATGTGCTGCTGGAAAACTGTGAGAAGGCTGCGAGATTGTTTGTGTGGAGGAAAGCCAATCCATTCCTCCTTTACTGTAGGTAACACACATAGACAACAGAGTGCTAGCGACCAGAGAAAGAAGCAGAGTTTTAAAGCAAGTAAATGAACGGAGAGGGAGGAGATCTTCCTCTGAATCAGCGCATGGGCGGGAAATAGAAACCGACTGGTCATGCAGCAAGCTCGCTACCGCTGCCATCTAACGATGTTGCATTCAACCATACTATAACACATCTAGGAGGAGGCACAATAAAAACAGTTTTAACACAAAGCTATAAAAGACACCATATAAGCTTTTTTTTTTTTTCGAAATTATGAATCAAAAATATTATTCATTGCACTTTATACAGGCTACTATTCATGGATTCAAACTTTCAAGGATATTTGAAAGTTAAAGTTGGGTTTATATAAAACAAAGAGGAAGTAGTTCTACGTTAGTATCATAGATCTCTTTGGCCCCTGAAATTCACTTCCATTCATTGTCTGCTAGACAGGGCAACAGCCAAGTTGTCAGTTTTGTATAAATATATTTGAAATTGAAAGTAGGTACTCCAAACTGCATTATTTTAACATAAAAAATTAATCGGCCACCGGCAGCTTTGAACAATAATGGTAGTATGACTTTACAAGAACTGACGTTCTTCAAAAGCATGTGATACTGAACTTGTAAAATGTATATGTGGCAACACAGACCACGTGGGTGGGTGCAGTGTTCTCGCTTTCCTAACAGATTATTTCCCATTCCCATTTCCGTAAAACAGTTCCAATTACTTGTTAGTAGCCATAATCTCTTCCAATACATGCTGTAGTGTGCTCGAAAAATGTTGTGAGGTTGTGAATTTCCTTGTAATTGTTAATTTGTGCAATTATTCAACAATGAATGGAAGTGAAAACATAATATATTTTGGAAAATTTAGGAAATTCAGTTTACAAGAACAAATTATTGCTATACAGAAGGGAAGGCAAACCCCAACACTACCTGGTCTTACATGTATGCATGTAGGCTAATTTGTAGCATGTTTCATTCAAGAAGGTGTCATTTCGTGCTGTTAATTTCTTTCCTCCTCTTAAGAAATACGCAGGAGTCGCCACTGAGCCAAGGAATTTGGTTGTTGTTCTTTCTGTTAGGAACCTGTTGTTAATTATTGCGCCTGAAATTTGCGAGGTTGAATTTAAGCAGGATTTAAATTGGATTATGTTAGTTTTGTTACAATTTAATACCTGTACTAATTTATTAGCTGAGAACTAATCACATATTTTGAGGAGAGTTGCCTCTGTTGAAGATTGGAATCCATTGGAATTATACAATACTTGTGTCATCTGTAAATAATATGGGATGACCTACATCTTTTATCAGGGGGGCAAGATCATTTACGAACAGTAGAAAGAGTAGGAGATCTAAAATTGACCATTGTAGACTTTCATTATTATTAGTTCCCCATGTCGAGGCAGATTTCATAGTGGTATTGATTTCGACTTTCTGTTTCCTATCTATGAAATATGAGTGAAATCATTGGTGTTTGAGACATGTTTAATTTGTTTCAGATGCGTAGTATTGATCCAGATGTTTTGTATCTCGTGAAGATTGTACCAAGACACGATTTTTTTAAATCTGTAGTTCCAGTGGATCAATTACCATCTCTGTGGTATTTTGTTCGACATAATATGATGAGTCGAAAAAACAGAGTAATTCCTCAGTTAGAGTAAGTTTTCATTTGTGATTGATGAGCATGTACTTACTAAGTTATAGTTTTATTAGAGTTGCAGCATGTAGAATTGTCCAAGCAGAATGCCTTATGTGCTCTAATAATCACTCTTGCACTATATCATCATCTTCATTGTAACAAATGTATGTTATACATCTAGACTACACAACTTTTAACACTATATCACTTCGGAAAATGTATTATGTGTCTTTCTAGTGTTAAATTTTACATGTCGGACATTGTCTAGTTTAAAAAATAAATTGAAATTGCACTTTTTGAATTAGATTCCTTTCAGTTATAAGCCCTTTTCTCTGCCATAGTTTTGTAAAAATATAGGCTATATATTTCTTTTTCCTTCCTTTCCCCTTTTTGTTCTCTTTATCAGTCGATGAATTTATTATCATAGCCTTTTTATCGTGAATTTTATTTAATTTTCGTATTTCTTTTCTTTTTTATTATTATTTCATTACATTCCATTTTGATATATTCTTCCTTACGTTTTTCCATATTAACCATTTATACTAAATGAGTTACTTTCACTATATTCCAATGTATTTTACTTTCTTTTTTTTCTATTATGGTATTATTTTCATGTTGTTTAGTGTCGATTTTATTATGCTGTTATTATTATTATTATTATTATTATTATTATTATTATTATTATTATTATTATTATTATTTTTAATATGTTAGTATTCTGTTCTTTAACTTTTTGTTAAATTTTAACTGCTTGTATACTTTGTGTCCTGGTAGAGTGTAAGAGAAGGCCCTATGGCCTTAACTCTGCCAGTATAAATAAAGAATTATTATTATTATTATTATTATTATTATTATTATTATTATTAATATGTTTCAGCCTGTTATCGGGCATCTTCAGAAATGGTTGTTGCTGGTCTTGGCGTCTTTTGTTTGTGTTTCCTGTGGGGGTGTGTTTGTGTACTGTAATGTGGAGTCAAAGAGTCCAATCACCCAACACAACACAAACAAGCTGCATTCCGAACAATGAATGGTACACAGACTACTCAACATACCAATGAACCAACATGACTACAAAGAAGAGCTTAACACAGTCAAATACATAGCACAAGAAAACGGATACAACTCCAACATAATAGACAACGTAATAAGAAAGATAATACATAATCACAAAAAGCATAAGAATACAACACGAACACAAGAACACAAAAAATACATCACACTAATATACGAAAACAAAAACACACACAAGATTGCAACCTCATTCAAGAAATTAAATTACAACATCGCATACAGAACAATAATACTCTACAAAAGCATCTCATCACACAAACAACACAAACAAACAAATACAACCACACAGGCGTATACAAATGCAACAACTTTTACATAGGACAGACAGGCAGATCATTTCAAACACGTTACAAAGAACACATCACAGCCATAACAAAACTACAAAACACTTCCACATATGCAGAACACATCACAAATGCTAACCACACCTACAGAGACATCAACACAGACATGGAAATTCTAATATTCAACCAAAAAGCTAGAAACTAAATACTCTAGAACAATACGAAATATACAGACACACAAAAACACATCCAAATGAAATTCTCAACTCATAACTCAGTTTCAGAACACACACCATACGCTCTTCGACTCCACATTACACTACACAAACACACCCCTATAACAGGCTGAAACATGTTAACGAGGTAATGTAAAATTTAACACGTGAAAGACACATAATACGTTTTCCGAAATGTATGTTTATGCAATAAATAAATCCCCAGTTTTATTTCTCTTCTGGAAGAGGAGATAATTAGACTTGTATCACTGTTGAAGTACTTTTACGATATTGTGTGTTGGTACAGGAAGTGGATACCTGGCTGTGGACCTAGAATCATTACAGGGGGAATGACCATCCACACACAGTTTGGTGAACTGACTCCTAAGGAAATTCTGTCAATCTTTCGTAAATTCGTCAGCTGGCCTGAATTTCCCGTGTGTCCATTCCTTGCCTCCATGGAGACCATCTTCATGAAGATGGAACCTGGCAGTGATGACATAGGGAAGGAATCAGACGAGGAAGAGGAGGAAGTGCCTGTAGTTGAAGATGAAATAGATTCATAGTTTGTGTTTGTGATAAATTGCTTTGTTACTACATAGCACAGACAATATGTATTTTAACTTTTACTTTAACTTTTAAAAGGTCATTGACATTTATGTCAACATCAGAAAAGATCAAAAGAGTATTTGTACAAAAACGCTAAACCACTATCGCACATTCTCCACCACAAGCCATCTGTGGGGAAATGAAAGAATCAGAAAAGATTAGATTAAACATTTCATTACTAGATATATCTCTCACTCTCTCTCCCCCCTCTCTCTCTCTCTCCCCTCTCCTCCTCTATCCCATCTCCCTCCTCCCCTCCCTTTTTTTGTAATCACAACATTAATTTCAAATGTTTATTATAAGTAGAGTCCTGTATTTGGTTACCTAAAACTTCCAAGCAACCCACAGCAGTGTAAGTATGCACGGAAAATAGCTTGACCACAGTATAAGAAGAATCAGTAGGGACAACTCTTGTTGGCACCTTTGATGTTGTTGGTACTAAATTCAAGCTCAGTAAGGTCTAGTTCTCAATGAATCCAACTATGTCGCTAGTATCAAACCACTATCAAAATATTAGTAAAATATTTATTTATTTATTTTATTGGTCAGTAATACGAATAATCTTGTATTTATATTATCTATCATTAATATTATGTCGCTAGGAAGTCAAAATACTTATATCCATTGTTGACGTTCATGTTCGCACTTCACCGCAACGGACGCCATGATGTATTATGTTGTATAGTCGAACCATCGCATCTGTGCCCCCGTAAGATATGCGAACTGAACCCTAATTCCTTCTCAGCCTCGGTAATTCATTTCTCTCCCTGCATTCCTATCTCTCTCTTTTCTATCTCTCTCCCTTTCTGTCCCCCACTACTCACAATTTTGGCCTTCTTGCGGAACAGTTTACAATATTTGCACTTGTAGTCCAGTGTTGCCAACTCAACGTGAATACTGTAGCACGGAGTGGCGAAAGAAATATTATTAAGCAAGTACGTAATAGCATTTTACGATGAAGAGAAACAAACAGGTCAATATCTGTTTCCTATAAATCAGGCAACGAAAAAGCAACTGATATCACAGGTGAGGCTTATTTTATTTCAATTGATTATGTATAAAAATTACTTACTTAACTAATACTAATAATACAACATTTTATGTAATTTATATAGACAGGTCAGAACTCCTAATAAAGAAAATCAGGAGAGAGGGAGTCTGTGCAGGAGATGAAAAGCTAGAATCGCCAGAGAAGAACAGACCAAGGGAACTTTTAATTATTGTAGATGATATGAACCGATGTATTTTAAGAAGAAAGATACAAGAATTTTATGCCGTTCAGAAAGAAGTTTCAACATCGAAGAAATTACTGAAGCTTGCGAGAAAAGTAATAAGTTCCAAGGTTGGAGAGAAAAACTACGGAAAGTGATTCGAGACATGGGATTTAGGTTTAAAAAATGTAGAAATACAAGATGTATTTTGATTGAAAGAAATAATATTATAGCATGGAGGACCAGTTATTTATGACACCGTTTGATGGAAGTTTGGCAACATCCCTATTCGGCAAGGTTCGTGGCCTGCTGTTTAACGTGGTGGGAGGAAAGTGGGTGGAATGGAGTGAGTACAGGCGTTAACTTTTCCAAGAATGACGACAGTGCTGAAGGGGCACAGATCCGATGGTCCGACAATACTTGGATCACTTTTACCAACAGAAGCCTCAAACAGTGACTTGAACGTTAGCGTCAATTAGTGAATATTTTCATGATGATTGCATACGGAAGTAATTATTATTATGGTTATATTGCCATTCCTTTGCCTCATGTCTTTAAAATTGTTAAAAGATGAGTAATGAAGGTTTTCAGTTAATATTAAATTATGCCAGCCTGTCGTAGATGGAGATCCATCTGGTGGAGTTTCCAGGTAATACACCCAGTTTCGTGACATGCGCACTCAGAATTTGTTCCCACGAAATGGCTTAGGTGTCTTTACTGTATGTTCTCTATACTGTGGCTTGACATCATCCATCACTACTTAGTTCAGGTCTGCTGTTCAGTGAACACGTGAAAACAAAACAAAGCTAGGCGGTTGGAAAGAGTGCTACAATAGAAGAATTTGGCAGCAAACATATTATTAGGAAAGAAGAAAATGTATTGTTTTAGAAAGAAGGAAAAATTGTTCATTTGAAACACTTAAAATTTTTACAGTCAATTATTTAATTTGTGAAGATTCCTAAAGGACGCACTTGTAATTTGTTTTATTTTAAGTTTGTGCTGAAATTTATATTTTTTCATTTGTTAATTCCAAACTTTATTAGATCTAAAGTATCTAGATACTGTGACAGCGACATGAGATTCGAACTCACGACCAGCGTCCCGCAAGAAAGCAGATCGCGCGGAGCACGGAGGGACGGCGCGCGACGGAGAGTAGTGGGGAAAGGGGCCTACACGCGAGGGGAGGCTGTGCGCGCAGCTGCTACCTAACGCAGTGAATGGGGAACGGACTTTCCCGACTCTTCCAGAAGTGCGTCGAAGTGGAGATATCCAGATAATTCTCTACACACCTGTAGAAATTTCTCGCAACTATGATTTTGCTATAAAAGAAGAAGCGCCAGCGAACTCGAGTAGTTTTCAGTTATTCAGTCAGTGAGTAAGCCAGAGCAAGCAAGCCAGACTTGTGTGCCGGAGTTCGACTCGAGTGTGCGTCCGCATCTGCGTCAGCATCCGAAGGCCTGAGTTCGAGTGCAGTGGACCGCAGTTGGAGGGACCTGAGTTCGAGTACAGTGAACTGTCTCTGAAGGTCTGTGGTTCGAGATACTGTGAACTCGAGTGACTGAGATAGAAGAACTGTGAACTGAGAACTGATAGTTCTGATTTGTAAATAGTGCTTTGTAAATATTAGTTAAGATTAACAGTTCATTGTTGTTCGTACTAGTCCAAGTAAATTGTCATTGTCATCAGTGGAGTGCTATAACGAATACTGTGTTGAGTGAAAATCCAATTGTTGACGAGAGCGTTTAAGGCGAATTGTAGAAAGGAATTATTGTTGTGAGGAATAAAATTTCATTGTTGTGAGTTAAATAAATTTACAATACGTTTTACTTATTGTAAAAATCAATGGAAAATATTGGGTGCCAGAAAGTAAAATCACGTGCTTAGTACTCTATATATTTGTAATATACAATTGTTAAAGAAAACTTGGTGACTTACAGCTCATGCATTTTGTCAAGACACTCGCGATGTGCAGTACGGAAACGTTTCTGTGGAGAGGGTAGGAGTAGAAGGGAAGGTCGGTAGTGTGTGTACTGAGTTCACGGCAAAATCTAACCCATTCCCCTATAATTCGTAAGTAGACTCATCTGATCTCATGTGCAACTCTGTAGGAAGCGTGGGGGAGTACATGAGCTGTACTGTAAAGAAAGCTGCTGAAATTGCATCAGAATGTACGGATACCAGTATTTCCATTTCGAGTATATTAAGTTCACGAAAAAAAAAAATCACATCATGGGTAACCAAACCACGTATGCTATTCACAGAGCCACAGTGGCAGATAGCAGCTAACGTAAAACAAAAATAAACAAGATAAAATTTAATTACAGTTCAACAAATTAAAATGTGAATAGTGTTACGTAGATATATAAGAAGATACAATATGTGAGGGGAGGATATGGGCTGGAGACAGCCCTTGCACATAGGTTGCTTGAGTAGGCCCAGAATGGAATGGTGTGCATTCCCTAAGGTCCCAGTTCTACAGATTCCTCTGTGGGCCACCTCCAAACCAGTGTTGCCACGACCTACTCACGAAAATCAGGTGAAAATCATCGAGAAAAAAAAAAACAGATTACAGTAGATTAATTAAACGTGAATTTTCTCTTTGTATTATAATGTTAATTACAAAACAGTGTACTGTAAGAAAGATGATACTGTTGTATTACTATATAGCACTTTCATAACCAATTAAATTGAACAATTTTGCTAAATGTAATTACTGCCATCTCTACTCAGCATATGTAACTAAGTCATGAATTTTGTTTTTACACGGTAATGTATTATTGACGGTTGCGGATAGAGGAGACGGCCTCCAGATATGGAGGGTAGCTGCGAATATATTGAATAAGCAGTCGTGGACAGCCGATATGGGGTGGTCCTCCAGCTTGGGGGTTGGGCGAAGGGCTAACAACCCATCACCGTAAAAAACAGCTTGTTACGTATCCCTATAATAAGCCTCGGAATAGGACTGATTCTCTGGCACGACCACAGCAAAGGAATAAGGTTTTGAGATTTGGCACTTGGAACGTAACTAGTCTTTATAGAACAGGAGGGGTAACATTAGTAGCAAAAGAACTAGCTAGATATAGAATAGACTTCGTAGGAGTACAGGAGGTTAGGTTAGATGGGAATGGCATATCACAAATAGGAGATTACTTGTTGTATTATGGGGAAGGAAACAATAATCACCAATTAGGAACAGGATTCTTTGTTCATAAAAGAATAAAATCAGCAGTAAAAAAGGTCGAATTTATCAGTGACAGGTTATCATATTTAGTACTTAAGGGTAGATAGTGCGACATCATAGTTATAAATGCTCACGCCCCTACAGAAGAGAAAGACGACCATATAAAGAATAGCTTCTATGAGGAATTGGAACATACTTTTGATCAGTTCCCTAGATATCACATGAAAATTTTATTGGGGGATTTCAATGCTAAAGTAGGACGGGAGGATATTTTTAGACCAACTATTGGAAAAGAGAGCCTACATGCAATTAGTAGTGACAATGGAGTTAGATTAGTCAACTTTGCCACATCGAAAAATTTAATTGTCAAAAGTACAACATTCCCCCATAAGGATATACATAAATATACTTGGACTTCTCCAGATGGATTGACACACAACCAAATAGATCACATCTTGATAGATAAACGGAGACATACTAGTATAGTAGATATTCGAGCAGACTGTAATTCTGACCATTATTTGGTGATTGGAGAATTAAGAGAAAGATTGTCAGTAGCCAAGCGAGTAGAGCAACAAGTTAATATTACTAAATTCAATATTTTGAAATTAAAGGACGAGGAAGCTAAGCAAAATTATCAGGTCGAAATTTCGAATAGGTTTGCCACTTTAGAAAGTTCCGACGAAGTTGAGAAAGAATTAGATGTTAATAGTGTGTGGGAAAATATCAGAGATAGTATCAAAATTGCAGCTGAGCAGAGCATAGGTTATTATGAAACTAAGAAAAAGAAACCGTGGTTTGATGAAGATTGTTGCATGGTAGTAGAAAGAAGGAAACAGGCAAAATTGAAATTCTTACAGGATCCAGTTGAGGAGAAGAGAGATAATTATTTCAATGAAAGACGGGAAGCAAGTCGTACACTTAGGAATAAAAAGAGAGATTACTTGAAGGAAAAACTGAATGAGGTAGAAACAAATAGTAAGAATAAATACATTCGAGATTTATATAAGGGTATAAAAGAATTTAAGAACGGATATCAGTCAAGGGTAAACGTGATCAAGGATGAGAATGGTGATTTGCTTGCAGATTCTCCATCAATCCTAAACAGATGGAAAAACTATTTTGCGCAACTACTAAATGTACATAGGCCAAATAGAAATGATCGGGACGAAATTGAAATACAAACTGCTGAGCCATTTATACCCGAACCCACGCTTTCAGAAGTCGAAATTGCGATAGAAAATCTGAAAAAGTACAAGTCTCCAGGTATCGATCAAATTCCAGCAGAATTAATACAAGAGGGTGGAAGTGCATTATATAGCGAAATTTATAAACTTGTACTTGCTATTTGGGAAAAGGAAATTATACCAGAACAATGGAAGGAGTCCATAATTGTACCTATTTTTAAAAAGGGAGACAAAACCAACTGTGGTAACTTTCGAGGAATATCACTTTTGTTGACATCGTACAAAATTTTGTCCAATATTCTTTTGAGAAGATTAACTCCGTACGTAGATGAAATTATTGGGGATCATCAGTGCGGTTTTCGGCGTAATAGATCGACTATTGATCAGATTTTTTGTATTCGACAGATAATGGAGAAAAAATGGGAGTATAAGGGTACAGTACATCAGTTATTCATAGATTTCAAAAAGGCATATGACTCAGTTAAGAAGGAAGTATTATATGATATTCTTATTGAATTTGGTATTCCCAAGAAACTAGTTTGATTAATTAAAATGTGTCTCAGTGAAACATACAGCAGAGTCCGTATAGGTCAGTTTCTATCTGATGCTTTTCCAATTCACTGCGGGCTAAAGCAGGGAGATGCACTGTCACCTTTACTTTTTAACTTCGCGCTAGAATATGCCATTAGGAAAGTTCAGGATAACAGGCAGGGTTTGGAATTGAACGGGTTACATAAGCTTCTTGTCTATGCGGATGACGTGAATATGTTAGGAGAAAATACACAAACGATTAGGGAAAACACGGAAATTTTACTTGAAGCAAGTAGAGCGATCGGTTTGGAAGTAAATGCCGAAAAGACAAAGTATATGATTATGTCTCGTGACCAGAATATTGTACGAAATGGAAATATAAAAATTGGAGATTTATCCTTCGAAGAGGTGGAAAAATTCAAATATCTTGGAGCAACAGTAACAAATATAAATGACACTCGGGAGGAAATTAAACGCAGAATAAATATGGGAAATGCGTGTTATTATTCCGTTGAAAAGCTCTTATCATCCAGTCTGCTGTCCAAAAATCTGAAAGTTAGAATTTATAAAACAGTTATATTACCGGTTGTTCTGTATGGTTGTGAAACTTGGACTCTCACTCTGAGAGAGGAATATAGGTTCAGGGTGTTTGAGAATAAGGTGCTTAGGAAAATATTTGGGGCTAAGCGGGATGAAGTTACAGGAGAATGGAGAAAGTTACACAACACAGAACTGCACGCATTGTATTCTTCACCTGACATAATTAGGAACATTAAATCCAGACGTTTGAGATGGGCAGGGCATGTAGCACGTATGGGCGAATCCAGAAATGCATATAGAGTGTTAGTTGGGAGACCGGAGGGAAAAAGACCTTTAGGGAGGCCGAGACGTAGATGGGAGGATAATATTAAAATGGATTTGAGGGAGGTGGGGTATGATGATAGAGACTGGATTAATCTTGCACAGGATAGGGACCGCTGGCGGGCTTATGTGAGGGCGGCAATGAACCTTCGGGTTCCTTAAAAGCCATTTGTATGTATGTATATGTATAATGTATTATTGACAATTTTTCGCATTAATATATTAAACAGGAATTTTTCGTGTATTCACAAAATATTTTCGATACAACAAGATTTATTTTAAAGGTATTTAAATACAGTATTGCACTAGCTGCGACTATAACAGACGAAAAATTATCATCTTTCTTGCTTTTACATAACTATCCTTTAAACTGTTCATCATTTTCCCACTCTGGTTTATAAAATTCTAGGAGTATTTACTTTTCTTTCTTGCTGGGACACTTTCACTCATTTTAAAAGATCACTGTGCACGATATGTAACACAAAAATGCCATTACCTACACTTCACTCTCTCACTGTTTCACGTGCACACAGTCAGAAACAAACTTCACTACTGAATAAGTTTCGTTCTTGCTCTGTTCACCGGGTCCCCAAAACAATAATGAAATAACTTAATTCTGTCGTCGATTTGCAAAAGGGGACAAGTCCAAAATAACGAAGTGTTGGAAAATCGCAAAAAAACATCATAACAGATTTAAAATATTAAAATGTTCATGGATCCTGAATGTTTGTATGTATCCATAGTGATCTAATTAGAAAAAAAATATACGAACATTTTAATTTAACTTATAGTTTTTGCGGTTTTCCAACACTTCATTTTCGACTTGACCCCTTTTGCAAATTGACGACTGTTATCACATGCTTACGTTGGTTGCATGACTTGTGTATAAGATGCAAAAATAAGACATGGTGACAATATATGTGTGTACTAAAGTAATGAGTTGAAAATCCGGGCATAAAACTAGGTGACTACAGCA
Organism: Periplaneta americana; assembly: GCF_040183065.1. NCBI lineage: Eukaryota > Metazoa > Arthropoda > Insecta > Blattodea > Blattidae > Periplaneta > Periplaneta americana. The sequence goes on from NC_091124.1 coordinate 21,718,519, forward strand.
TGCCAAAAAGGCAGAAGAAATTCGGACTTTTGACAAAAAAAAAATCAGTAGAACAGTAGATTCAATGAAAAAAACAGGAAATCTCCTGCTAAATCAGTAGGTATGGCAACACTGCTCCAAACTTCCCTACAGCCTACAGAATTCCTTAACTTTTCCATGTAGGCATCACCACGGTCCTTCAATCCTAGGCCCCAGGAACACCGAGAACCCAAGTTACATAGCATTACCACTGCAACTAATGACCACATATCATGGTTTGGTGGCAGCCCACAACATACATCAGAGCAAGATGGGAAAGAAGCGGAAATGATGATGAAAGAGGGGAAGTGTAATTTTATGATGGCGAAATGAGTCTGAGTTCCTTCGGTTCTTGACAATTGACGCGAAGGTAAAAAAAAAAAAAAAAAAAAAAAAAAAATACAAGAGCTGACAGCAGTGGTGGCTCCTGCATATTTCTAAAGAGGAGGAAAGAAGGTAACAGGACGAAATGACATCTTCTTGAATGAAACATGCTACAAATTAGCCAGCATTCATACATGTAAGACCAGGTAGTGTTGGGGTTGACCTTGCCTTCTGTATAGCAATAATCTGTTCTTGTAAACTGAGTTTCCTAAATTTTTCAAAATGTGTTATGTTTCCACACTTCCATTCATTGTTGAATAATTGCACAAATTAACAATTACAAGGAAGTTCACCTCGCAGCATTTTTCGAGCACACTACAGCATCACACGTGTTGGAAGAGACTATAGCTACTAACACGTAATTGGAACCGCGGTAATGGGAATGGGAAATAATCTGAGGAAAGCGAGAACACTGCACCCACCCACGTGGTCTGTGTTGCCACATGTACATTTTACAAGTTCAGTATTACATGCTTTTGAAGAATATTTCGGTTCTTGTAAAGTCATACTACCATTATTGTTCAAAGTTGCCAGTGGCCAATTTTTTATGTTAAAAATAATCTAGTTTGGAGTACCTACTTTCAATTTCAAATATATTTGTACAAAACTGACAACTTGGCTGTTGCCCTGTCTAGTACACAATGAATGGAAGTGAATTTCAGGGGCCAAAAAAGATCTGCGGTACTAACGTAGAACTACTTCCTCTTTGTTTTATATAAACCCAACTTTAACTTTCAAATCTCCTTGAAAGTTTCAAACCATGAATAGTAGCCTATATAAAGTGCAATGAATGATATTTTTTATTTATAATTTAAAAAAAAAAGTTTATATGATGTCTTTCATAGCGTTGCGTTAAAACTGTTTTCATTGTGCCTCCTCTAGATATGTTATAGTCTGGTTGAATGCAAGATTGTTAGATGGTAGCGGTAGCAAGCTTGCTGCACGACCAGTCTGTGTCTATTTCCTGCCCATGTGCTGATTCAGAGGAGGATCTCCTCCCTCTCCGTTCATTTACTCGCTTTAAAACTGCTTCTTTCTCTAGCCGCTAGTGCGCTGTTGTTTATGTGTGCTAACTACAGTAAAGGAGGAATGGATTGACTTTCCTCCACACAAAGAATCTCTCATCTTTCTCACAGTTTTCTAGCAGCACATGAGTGCACGTAGTTTAAAACTCAATCAACCAAGGTTTTCTTATAGCTGTGAACTTAAAAATTATCAAATCTTCTTTGAATTTCAAGGCACATATTTTATTTGGTATTTACTTTCAAAAGAAGAAAAATATGAGGAAGGCGTTCCTCACCCGAGGAACTGCCACTGGCTAACAGAATGAGAGATGAAACATACCAATGCTAACATTGTGTGCACAATAAACGTCTCCAAGAGAGCAATTGAGCATTCATCATGTGGGAACTGTAAGTTTGGCAATGCAACTGTTGTTACCATAGCAACAGGCTTACCACGCTATGTGACATTCAGTTATTCTGATCGCAGCGCTAATGTCATGGACCATCTTAAAAAAAAAAACAAACAAACAGGTTATAGTGGGTAAAGCGCTGGACTTATAAATCCTGTGGATCCGGCTTCGATCCCCAGTGTACCCCTGATTTATAACTTTTGTTGGGTAAGCCTGTGGTCCAGGTAACACAGGGTTTTTCTCTCCGGTTCTCCTATGGCATCCTGACAAATCTCCATAATTCTCATCTCATCTAGGATGTAGCGTAGACCAGCCTCCTATGGCGCACCCTGGGTAAATTGGTCTGCATAACAGGCTTCATATGAGTGAATGACGCAAGGCAAAATTCCAACCTTGTGAACACAAAATAAATTACTGGCACTTAAAAGTGTCTTTTCGTAAGCATGATGATGCGCATTCGACAAACACATACAAATCTGTTCTTTTTAGTACCGGTATTTTAAGATAATTGTCAGTAAAATATCCGTATACTTAAATTCCCTCCCCCCACCCCAATTAGTTAAATAAAAAAAAACTTCTTATTTCATGTGTATGGCTTTTCTATGTTAATTGTTGACCTACTGTATATTCGAAAAATATCTGCTTAGCATCCAACATGCAGTGAATGTTATCGAGTATCAACGTGTTCATGTAAGGTGTGCGTAGCATATTGCCCGAAAAAGTAATTTCTGTCAAAGGTGCTTACATAAAATATGAATAATTGTGAATGTTTGTGTGACTTTTTATTTCTCTAGTGAAATAGTAAAGGGAATTTCGATCTTAAATTGGACCATTTTAACTGGAGCTGTCTACGTATAGATAAATTATTGTTTATTGTTTACATATTGGTCTCTATTGATTACGTACTTTACTTCCAATAGCATTTTCATATGTATTGTTGATTTTATCCTGATGAAAGAATCTTCCCAGCCATACAAAACGATTTCAAACCGCTTGAAGGAAGATAATGACATGTCTTCTGTACCACTTATGACTTTACACAATTCGAAACGTGGAGGTGATGATGTACACGATTCAGACCAAATGACCGATGAAGATGACCCTTTGGAAAGTGTTTTAGCGAGAATGAAATACAGGTAAGAATTTTTTTAAATTGTATAATCTTAGTTATTGTATAATTTTAACTTATTACTTATCCGACTACGATGTACTCAACGGCTAAGGCGCACTGCCTTTACTTCGTGTGGGCCACAGTCGATCGTGCGAATATTGTTTATAGAGTATGGATGACCGGATGATCATTGTCAATGTGCAATGTGAAGCCCTATAGAGGCTCGGGCGTTGTGCTGACCCCACGTAATAGGGGTATTCTGCGTCCGTCTAATATTGTTGGTTGGAAAATGGTCAATATATCTGCATGGAAAGGACACTGCCGAAGTATGAAAAAATCCAAATCATCTTACATTGTTCTGGTCTAAATTTTCACTACCTACCTCTGGTTATACTAATCGTGGGTAATTATCCAGAAATGCTACACCAGTGCTACACGTATCCCCAATATATAAGATGTGTGGGATGAAGGCGATGTATAGAGTGAGAGAAACACATGGTGAGGAGAGTGGGAGGTCGTAGATGGCGAAAACGTCAATGGTTGATGTAAGCAGCAGTAAATGGCGTTAGTAGAAGCCGGTGATGAATTTGCCTCATAGATGGCTCTTTACTCTTCTTCTCTCCTTTATCTCCTCTCACATTCCTCGTCCCCTCCCTTGTCACTTCCTTCTGCTCCACTTTCCTTTGTACTCATTTTCACGCCTCTCACCTCTTTTCATAATATGTGTTACATCCTATGCCTTATTATCTTGTTCTGTGTTGGATAAATGGAGAAATCTGTATGACCATATTCAAAGAATAGCAGATATCATAGCTTAATGTGTTTTTTGCTTGGTTCTTTAACGACGCTGCAACAATTACTTGATTATTTAGCTTCGATGGAATTGGTGATAGCAGATAGTATTTGGCGAGATGAGGCCGAGGATTCACCTGACATTCGCCTTACGGATGGGGAAAAATTCGGAAAAAAAACCCAACCAGGTAATCAACTCAAGAGGGAATCGAACCCATGCCCGACGTAACTATGGATCAGCAGGCAAATGTTCTACCGCCTGAGCTACACCGGTGGCTGAAAATATACTTTTTAATAATAATGTAATACCACAGTCTAGTACATACAGTCACGAAGCTCAATATGTAGGGAATATGCATCCAATGACAGTTGAACTATAGTTGCTAGGCACTAGGATCACTACTATCGTTCAGTCTATTGGTCCTAGTACTTTCAGTTGCTAACTGCTTGGAGCATTGTATCGCGAGAAATACAAAAAATCACCTCAAGCTTCGTGACTATGTAATTACTAGACAGTGGCAATATACTGTATGGATTTTATTTAAAAAAAAAAAGACACGCAATGGCTCTCAACTTCAAGAATCATCAGACCTTTTCCATCTTGTTCTTTTTTCTTTTAAGAATATGCTGGCAAATGAGACTTTAGTATCGACTGAAAAACATTTTACAAGGGAAATGAATTAGTACAAAGTTTTTATGGAGCTATTTCTACTTTTAATTCGTTGTAAATTCAACAAAATTCGTACTGCTGACCAGGCAAAAGAGTAGACGATCTCTTGTTCCTTATTGTTACAGGCATTACAGTTGCAAGTAATGAAAAATGTGTCATTGAGCGACTAAAGCAAAGCATTAAAGTGATAGGATTCTTCCAAGAGCCTCATTATGAATAAATTACTGATATATTATCGCATCTAATCAATTTTAAATGTCAAGTTTCGTAATTTAATAAAAATAATATTAGAAATTATTACAATTTAGCCTATACTAATAATAAATCTGTACCGGTTTTTCGCTTTTCCAAAAATAATTGGTGTTAACATGTATAATTAACCATCCTCAGGCCAAAAATCGCATTTTTTTTTTTTTTTTTTTTTTTTTTTTTAATTTCTGTTTCTCTGTCTGACTGGATAATGGCTGAACCGATTTCTATGAAAATTGGTAAGCTTATATAAATTAAGTTAGTTCTAACTTAGATTTTAGGCTATATGGCATTCCAAATACTTTATTCAAAAGGGGCATTATAAGGTCGCCTGAATTAAATAAGTCGAAATATCTCGCTATTAATTTTTACGAAAAATGTTAGGCTACATTACAAAAGTTTCTTTAAAAATGGTTTTCAATAAGTTTTATTTTACGCAAAATTTTTGTTGGGACTAATATTTAATGAGATATACGAGTTTTAAAATAACAATGCGTTTTATCATTGCTGGCTTTCCATCCATCCATCCATCCATCTATCTAATGGCTAACTGGCTCAAGTTCGAGCTTTGGCCTCCCTGATTTTCTGCCTCCAGTCATTTCTATTTTGCGCGGCAAGCCTCCAGTTGCTATAAGTTAATGAAATGAAAACAAATGACTGCATCTATTTAAGGCGGCCTTGCACAACAAATGGAAGATATTCATTTAACACTATTTTTATACGGATATGTATTCTATGATGGAATATATAAATGTTTATCAATATTAATGTATAGAGAATGTTTGTGTGTTTGTATGAAATAATCTCAGAAGCTACTTAACCGATTTGAATAATTCTTTCACTATTTGAAAGTGTAGTTACTCTAGACGAATGTAATGTTATATTCCATTACGGTAACTCCTGAGTGAATTGAGTACTGACGTAGGATTAAAATAGCTCCTTATGCACAGAAAACTTGATATTCTGTCGCAATAAAATACTCTAATTTTTAATACACTTCAATTTATTTTTGTCCACAGAACATAATAGTATTTTTACGTGTTTTGTCGTAAAGATGAGTATTTTCCCTGGACCACAAATACAGCACATATTATGGGGTAAAAATTAATATTTTACCATTGAGCTCACTGGAGCTGAGTCATTTTACAAAGTGTCACGAAATGGCGTTCCTTCATTCATAATTTACCCACATTCGTTTCGTATGTTTCTTAAAATAATATTTATGTACCATATTCATTTTCATTTTTTTTATTTAACTTATATGATGCACAACCGAGCGAATTGGCTCAGACAGCATTTGAGACTCGCATTCAGGAGGTCTCGGGTTCAAACGCCTTGGTCGATCAATCTGACGGGATTTTCATGGTTTCCCTTGGTCACAAAGGCAAATGCCAAATTGGAAATTTACATACCATTATTCATTACCGCCTCAATCACCAATACCAAAAATATCGATCAAAATCTATAATCAGTTACATGAACACAAGCCATCTACAATATACAATAGAAACACGAACTCAACAATAGTAAAAATGGCTTACTGGTATATCCACAAATTCTAACACGCAACATGACCAGAGATGATAAATCGTGTATAAGTAACCTTAATAAAGAAAAAAGAGATGCACAGTGAGGTCAACATAAAAAATTATTTAGGCTACGAATTAAAATCTTACTTATATCAGAGTAAATCTATTATCAACACAATTTTTCAATAATATAAGACAGTACAACACCTTACTTCATGTGGCACCATTTGGTACAAAAGAAATACATAAAGTCAGTTCTATGCCATCATTTGAAGTTCAAGCATAGGCTTATCACTTAATTGGAAGTCTTCTTTCAGCTGAGAGTAAGACGCTGATCAATTGTCTATTAGGTCTAATATAGTATCAAGCTTAAAAGTAGAATTGACTGTACAACTCGAGAAAGTATTGCATGATGATAACAGTTACATTCATAGTTTTAAATAGAAACTTTGAAGTGATTCTGGAGCAAACGACTTACAACATATAAAAATCTATTATTCATGAAGTATCGTAATTATAAAACTGTATTTAGATTTAAACCAATAACTAGTCCACACCTGTGGAGTAACGGTCAGCGCGTCTGGCCGCGAAACCAGGTGGCCTGGGTTCGAATCCCGGTCGGGGCAAGTTACCTGGTTGAGGTTTTTTCCGGGGTTTTCCCTCAACCCAATACGAGCAAATGCTGGGTAACTTTCGGTGTTGGACCCCGGACTCATTTCACCGGCATTATCACCTTCATATCATTCAGACGCTAAATAACCTAGATGTTTATACAGCCAATAAAATAAAATAAAAAATACCAATAACTAATATTTATTTCTAACAAGTGCAGCGAAGCCCACGGGTATGGTTAGTAATATAATATGTGTATCTGTTTTATATAAATTTGTGGAACATCAATTACGTATGCAATAAAGCCAAATGTTATGGATAGTCCGTAAATATTACAGATTCCCCCTGCCCCACTATTACGGCCAAAGGGAAAATTAGTACTGAAAAATAAAATTATCGCGGCAAAATATACGAGTATATAGGCCTATAATGTCTTCTATCATCTAATATCTACTTCTGCCCCGAACTCTTCTCCCATTCACCAGTGCATCCTTCAAAAGGCAGTTTCTTCTCAACCAATGACCCAGCCAATTTCTTTTCCTCTTTCTGATCAGTTTCAGCATCATTCTTTCATCATCCACTCTTTCCAACACAGCTTCATTTCTTATTCTGTCTGTCCATTTCACATGCTCTATTCTTCTCCATATCCACATTTCAAATGCTTCTAGTCGCTTCTCTTCATTTCGTCGTAATGTCCATGTTTCTGCTCCATATAATGCCATACTCCACACAAAGCACTTCACTATTATATTATTTTTCCAGAGGTCCGCAGAAAATGCTCCTTTTTCTATTAAAAACTTCCTTTGTCATTGCTCTCCTCGTGACTTTCTGGCAGCAGCTCATGTTACTGCTTATAGTACACTCCATTTGTTCTGCTGCCGCATTTAGTATTCGTACGTTTACCTTTTTTATTTTTCTTCTCACAACTATGGTCTTCGTCTTGTATGCATTTATCTTCGTTCCATACTGTTCACAGGTGTCAATTAGCTTCACTAACATATATCCCTTAGTATCGTCTCTTCTTCGCTAACAGTGCCAGCAATTCTTAGCACTTTATTCTTCTTCCTCCTACTATCACCCCTCCCAGTTTCTGAATCTGTTTTTTACTAAATCCTCCAAGTAGATGTTGAACTGGGTAGGTGATAAAGGACATCCTTGTACTCCTCTCCCTATTTCTCTTCCTTCAGACATTTCTTCTTTTATCCTTACTTTGACTGTTGTGTCTTATGAAGGTTATTGAACAGTCTTCTCCCTCTTTTTTCTAGGCCTAAGAATATTATACAGGGCAACTGTAAGTAATGTCATTAATGTCAGGGGGTTATTCTTTGAGATATTTGAAACAAAAAAGTTTAATACAATTTTGCTTCCTTTTCGGGATAAAAATTGTTTTATATGAAATAATATTTCAGATAGAATGTTTTGGGAAAGCCATTGATTTAATTCCCAATATATACTCAGTCAATTTAAGTGAGCCCTTATCACACGCTCCATTTTATGATAATAAATGATTGGAAGAATTTTAGTTTTGTCCTTTAAAATGTAGGCCTATAGAAATTTGATCCAAACAAATGTAACATTGTAAAATTCTTTTGTGCGAGATCGTGCGTATTTGCTTGCTTTCTGCACAAAACCAATACGCGGTAAGTATGAAATACCACATTCAGTATTCCCAACATAATACACATAACAATTTCCCTCTTCTTACCGCTTAAGCGCTACATTCATTTTACTGCTTTAGGCTTTTAACATATTATTTTTAGAGATGTTTAACATAGTAATAATTATAAATTGGAAACTTGCCACTGCAATTTCACCTAAATTGCACTGTTAATTATTGTTTTTAAATATTTGCAAAAATTAAGTAAACTCTACTACTCCACAAAAGTTATTGCATTCCTGATGCAAGTAACATTAAGAAAGCCGTGAAAAAATCAACAAGATTCCAGATGCCGATGTTATTACTGCAATATGTTATATAAATAATATTGTTAAAATATTAAAATGAAAAATAAATCATTACATAACCTTACCGTTTGTTTTAAGTTCGCATTTATAGACTGGGGGAAAAAAAAAGACAGACGTATATCACGGCCTGCTGGAGTATAGTAAACACAGAAAACATTTTATAGCAACAATGTTGAAGAAAGATATTTTGGTTTTCCGAAGTTGCCGTCATTAAACAGAAACCAAGATGGAGATTTCATTGCAACTAATTAGAAATTCCTCTTTCAGGTATGTAATAAACGATCTTTGCACAAAATAATGTACGATACACGAGCGGTATGTTTGTTTTCATGTTCTCGGAAATTAAAAAAGCTCAACTACGTTTCGCTTTTTTAATCTTTTCCTCGAACATGAAAACGTCAACATACCGCTCTTGTAACGCATATTACTATTGCAGAATTAAAAGTTACATTTGTTCGGATCAAATTTCTGCACATTTAAAGGGCAAATCTAAAATTCTTTCAATTATTTATTTTCATAATACACTACTCTTTTAAATTGACTGATTCAAATCTGTCATTAGTTTTAGAATAACCCGACAAACCTTTGCTGAATATAGTCATTATTTTAATCGCTTTGTAACATTTATGATATTAAATTACTTTTAATTTAATGATATCTTTTCTTTTTAGTACACCAGAGCTTACGTATTCGACATTTGGATATCTTTGTGTTTGACATTCGTTATTTGAAACGTGTTGATATAATGTTGTTATTATAATAACAATAATTTTACTCTTTTCCTCAACAGGCCACAGAACTACAGGTCTCAAGACTTCTGGACCAGCCTTATGTTCTCAGGAGTTACCTGCTTTGTAATTGGATTCGTGGTCAGTTATGTTCTCTTTTTAAGCATTGATCAGAACAACAAACTTGTGCAGACAATTGAGCACGATGCCAATCCACAGATAGCATCAACTTTACTGCAGGAACTGTCTGGCAGAAGTATCGGCAAATTTGTGGGGTAAGACTAATGAAATTGCAGCAACTCGTGTTAAGAAATTATGCAACAGAACATGTCGTGTCGTTAGATGCTGTCTGCAAGAATGTTTAAACAATAGAGATATAAAGCAGAGACTTAAAACTTTCTTAAAGACGAATTTCGCTCTCTATAACTAAGAGAGCTATGGGAATTAGAGCATAAAAATATTTTTTTTAGTAGGTTATTTTACGACGCTTTATCCACAGATTAGGTTATTTAGCGTCTGAATGAGATGAAGGTGATAATGCCGATGAAATGAGTCCAGTGTCCAGCACTGATACTTACCCAGCAGTTGCTCATATTGGGTTGAGGGAAAACCCCGGAAAAAACCTCAACCAGGTAACTTGCCCTGACTGGGAATCGAACTCGGGCCACCTGGTTTCGCGGCCAGACATGCTAACCGCTACTCCACAGATGTGGACGCGTAAAAATAAGACAGTAGCCATTTTTATAATTATTGTGTTAAACTAAACACAATTTAAATTTTTACTGAAATAATTTCGGTCCACAAGAAATAGAAATGTGACAGAAAAATTTAGGCATTCATGTACAGTATAAATGTTGCGCTACTTTAAATAGAATTAAAAATTACTGAAAAAACATTCAAAGGAAAACTTAATTTTTTTAATAATATGATGGCAATACGTCTAACCACACAGGTTTGAAGGGACTACCCCTTTAATAGTTCAGGTGGAAGACACAGTACGAAAACTTTTTATCAAAATTTCTTATCATACATACTCATTTTCTTTTTTAAATGATTATACAGGGTGAACTGTAAATAATGTCATTAATTTCAGAGAGTTATTCTTTGAGATATTTCAAACGAAAAAGTTTAATACAGTTCTGCTCGTTTTTTCTTCCTTTTCGAGATAAAAATAGTTTTATATGAAACATTTCATTTCGTGTTTTGGGAAAGTCATTGATTTAATTCCCAATATACCCAGTCAGTTTAAGAGAGCATTGTATCATGATAATAAATTATTGTAATAATTTTAGTTTCGTCCTTTAAATGTGCAGACATTTGATCAGAACAAATGGAACTTTTCGTTCTGCAAAGACTTTTAAAATTTTACATTTATTCGGATCAAATTTCTACACATGTAAAGGACAAAACTAAAATTCTTTCAGTCATTTATTATGATAATACACTGCTCTCTTAAATTGACTGTGCGTATTGGAAATTAAATCAATGGCTTTCCCAAAATATGCTATGAAATGTTTCACATAAAGCATTTTTTTTTCTCGAAAAGGAAGCAGAAACGAGCAAAGTTGTATTTAACTTTTTTGTTTGTAGTATCTCAAAGAAATAACCCCTTGAAATTAATTACATTACTTACGGCTCACCCTGTATAATTTTTATATTAATTGTTCAGGGAGCATTTAAACATGTTTACACTGAAGGAAAATTATAAATGATTATGAAAACGATGTTCAACATTACTTTGATTACATTAGGATTGTATTTGCTTACAACATTCTGTTGTGTGTCTCATTTTTTACCCTTATCAACCCTGCTTTGTGCTAACTAATAATTCTTCAAGTTCGTTGATCTGAACACTAACACTTTTGATTTTGTACTCCTATCATCGGCTCTTTTTCTTAGTTTGATATGCATTTACTCTTATTAATCAGTTTAGTTGATAAATTCTGACTGTGTAATTCAAATTAAGAATAATATAATTATAATAATTTGGAATCAGCACAGTTGGGAAACGTAGATGAAATATTTAATGCGTTTGTATTTATGTAACTCCAAACAACCACGCCTGCTCCAGTCTTAAAACAGATGTTTTTCCTTAGTTCACACGCCTTCCAAAAATAACTTCTTATGATGTAAGAACAGCAACGGCTGATGCTATATCCTATAGTTGTGGCTCTCTGCATTCACATGAATGAGAAATACAAGGATTCAAATATAAGTTTGAAACTGGATGGCATACGTTTTCTCCGAACTTTATCATTCAAAACACAAGAGATATATGAGATAGCCAGTGGATCTCTATTGGGCAATGGCCTCCTATTCATGGTAGGGTGGCTCCGTATAGAAAGTGATATCAAAGACCATAATGTTAATAACTATATTATCTAAATCAGTAAATTCGAGGATAGAACACTAGACAACATCTTTCATAGAATTATAGAACTACGCAATTTAAAATCAAATAAAACTCAGGCTCAGTATTAGTATGCTCCCTTTTCTCAGTTTTTATGTAGATACAGGAAAAATAGATTAATATTGTCACGGCAGTATTAGTATTTTATTATTATTATTATTATTATTATTATTGTTGTTGTTATTATTATTATTATTATTATTATTATTATTATTATTGTTATTATTATTATCTGCAAACAATTTCTACTTATATTGTGTTATTTTGTATTATTTTATTTCATACTATATCACTGATTAGAATTTAGGCTATGATAGTTTTTATTTTGTATAAATTAACTATTGTGAACTTTGTTTTTCTATTTATTGGGTATTATGCTTACTGTTATACAGTTAATGTGAAACACTCTTATTTGGTTTATTATTTGTAGTCATTACAACTTTAATATTTTTGTGTAAAAGAAAATCATGCTCTTTAATTTCTGTTACTTTTTGTACATTCTTTTACGTATTAGAGCTATAATGTTGTATTTTTATATTAGACCTTTGTAATGTTATTTAAAATTTTCAAGTTGTCTGTATCATTTTGACTGGTGGAGAAAGGATTAGTGTATCTGACCGTGAAACCAGGTGGCCCGTGTTCGAATCCTGTATAGGGCAAGCTACCTGGTTGAGGTTTTTTCCTGGGTTTTCCCTCAACCCATTACGAGCAAATGCTGGGTAACTTTCGGTGCTGGACCCCGGATTCATTTCACCGGTATTATCACCTTCATTTCATTCAGACACTAAATAACCATCGTAAATCCCCTCCCCCAAAAATATATATCACTTTGTCCATGTGACAGCCCTCTAATGAGGGAAGTTTTTGTAAATTAAAATAATTCGTATCACTGTGCTGGACTTTTATTGGCCAACTATTGTTGTCTAACACAAAAAATATAAATAAATAAGCGAATTAATAATAAATAAATTATTATTATCATCATCATTGTTATCATCATCATCATCATCATCATTATTATTATTATTATTATTATTATTATTATTATTATTATTATTATTATTGGCCTATTATTGCTACAGTTACTGGCGGATTTATGAGAGGGTCAATAGGAGGGCCTGCTCCTCCCCCTTCTTCACAATTCATTCATCATATTATTTAACTTGTAGTATTATATTATGTAACTGAAACTGCCCTAAACACGAGCATTTGCTATTTTGAGTGCAGATTATATATTTTAAATATGTATGGGCTATGTAGCCTCTTTGTTATTTCAATGGATTTAACTTTCAACTTGCACCTCCTCGAAACATTACAAACATTATAGGTATTTTAGCATAATGAGAGCAGATAAATTTTTTGAAGTATGTTGCTTTGTTCTCCTCTTGAAAATGTCCTGAATTTGCCACTACTGCTACTGTTATATTATTCGACACTTTCATATTTAAAAAAAAAACTTAATAATTGAGTGGTACTATCAAAGGAAAAAATGTTAGAACTGCGCTTTTAATATTAAAATATTCCACTTCTACAGTATAAGCGCTTAATAAATAAAAGACGAGCTAGTTAATGACTGCTCAAATGAAACCAAGACATTACCTACCCTAGTGGTTGTTAACGTTTGTAAATAATAGTACAATTTTTTTTGTTATTTAAAATTTCTTTATCAATAAAATTGTGTGTGTTCATTTGTTCGCACCTTCGTCATATTTACAGCAAGTGCATGTAAATACATATCGCACTCCCAGTTAAATAGTGTTGTAACTCGAAAATTGTGATTTGTAAAGATATGCTATTTCCTAGTAAAATACTGCTGTAATAGTACATTATGCAACGAGCCTATAATGATAGTAATTAAGACGCGAGTATGTTTGTTTATGAAACGAGCGCAAGCGAGTTTCATAATTTTCATACGAGCGTCTTAATTACCATTATAGGCAAGTTTCATACGACTTTTTATGCTCGACCATATTTCTAACTTTAAATTATTCAGAAGTATTCATTTTATTTGTGTCTGACTGAAGATCGGAAGTGACCTTGTGCATAGCTCGTGAATTGTGAGATGTGCGCAGACGCGAAAGTATTGATTTTTTCCGAAGAACAATAATGTCATTGACCTTGATGTAATGTAGAGAATAACATGAACTAATTTTGATATAACCTGGAAATTGATTTAGAATTGAAAAACGAGATGACAAATTGAATTTATTTGAATATTATTTACAATTAACGCTAATTATTATAGTTACAGAACATAACCTTCTGCGACAGTATTGGATTTCCAGCCTCCGTGACGTTTCCCTCGTTGTCTTTCGATTGCATATCCGAGAATAATCGAAAACTTGAACTTTAATGAATAGGTGTACTTTAATGACATGCATTAAAGGACTGCTACCAGGTGTATAATTACTACATTTCGGCATAGTCGAACATAAAAATATTTTAATAAGTAGATTTCAAAGCCTTTGATAATTTACTATTTTATTATTAGAATTTCATGCCTCTAACCAGTAAAACAGTGTTGAAAAAATTTTACGAAAATAATATGTGGTTTTCGACATACAACAGCATTTTACTGAGAGTGCGATATTTGTAAGTACAGTAGTATAAGAAGTTAAAACTGGATATGTACGGTATTATGTCTTAAAATAATAATAAAAAAACACCGTACCTAAGAAGTTAAGAAAAAATAACGAACTTTAAAAATACGTTTAGTGCGTCTGATGTTATGGCTTAATCCCCCCTCCCTCCCCTTTATAGTCAAGTTTACCCTAGTTTGCTGTGTAGGAAAAAGTTCGTTTCAGAGGAAATAGGAAGGAAGTACACCACGCAATATACCCTGTAAGATCTTTCCAAAAAAATATTGGCTCCTGTCCAAGCAAAAGCTGAAATGACGACTCTGTTTGGAACTGTGACACTTGGTTCCAGAGGCGAGGACAGTAGAGACTGATGACGACTTGTATGTGACGTTTACAGCAGACTGTTTCAGTTTGATAATTTTACATCCAATTTTAGCAGAGAACTGTGATTGGATGTTTATGCAAGAGCTGAACGAAATTGGCAAGGAAGCAGCTTGGCAGTAAAAGTGGGGAGTAAAGATTAACCTTAGTTTTGTTTGTGTCACTTCGACCCTTTCAAAAGTTCAGAGTGCCTCGTTTCTGTAAAATGGAACCTAAGCTACTCGTGCTTTATCAGTGTGTCGTGGTTGTCTCGGGTAGTGGCTGCCAGATATGAATCGTGTGATCAGTATAGAGACATCTCGTGGATTTGGCGACGAGAGTGAGTTTGTTACGAAGAAATTGTGCTTCTCAGCCGTGTTATCTATCTGTTTCATGACTCTTCTCGGAGGTAGCTATACATTTCATCCGGCCTTTTTTCACTTCTAGTGTTAAGAGGTGATGCAGTATTAGAGTACCGGTAGTAGAAGTAATATTGGCGGCTTACATGGTTACTTAATATCTTCTTATTCATGAATCATTATATCTCTTCAGATCCTTTAAGTTGTTCTTTTCAAGTATGCTATTATCGTCGTCAACACCATCACCACCACCACTTCCACATCAACCACCATCATCCACATTTATAAGTGCATAATATGTAGTTTTGCTGTGACATTTTTACTTGCTTAGATTACAGCAAATATCTCTAGGATTATTATTATTATTATTATTATTATTATTATTATTATTATTATTATTATTATTTTCGTCATCATCATAATCACCATTATCTTTCAGTGGCAAAGCTCTGAACTCGGGAGAAGGCATATACGCATTATAACATGAGGAGGCGCATGCAGTCAAAAAGACCGCGCTTCTGAAAATATGTTATTAAGCTCAACTTATTGATTTTTGCTTGAGCATTTTGTCTCGTGATATTATTTTTATTTTATACATTACAAGATTTTTAATAATATAATCTTGAAACATTTGATTACATTTTTTTCTGTTTCAGAAGTTAATTACAGTATTTACTTTTTCTATTTTTATTGCTATCTATTTCTTACTCTGTAATTTGCCATTTATAGCTACATTTTACATCTTTTGATTATGATATCTATATTCATCTATTTTTCATTTATTTTTATTTTGTATTTTTCATTTATATCTACATCTGTGTCTTTTATTTAGGTAGTATCTATTTGTTTTTTTTTTCCATTTTTCATTTGTATTTACACTTGTTTCTTGCATTTGTATCTGTTTTATCTCTTTTTTCATGTTATCTCTAATTTTGTTCTAAGCAAATATTTATACTGTCTATTGTAATTGTGGCTTTGCTCTGTTATAGACATAAATAAATAAATAAATAAATAAATAAATAAATAAACAAACAAATAAATAAATAAACAAATAAATAAATAAATTGCAACAACACAATGGTTAAATTAAATCTCAAATACAAATGGGGAAAATATCATAGCGCTATTATAAAAATAAAGTAACACAAAAAGAAAAATTCTGCAGAAATGAATATTACAATATTATGTAGAAAATATGAAATAACATGTTTTACATTTCGCAATAAATTCAATTAATATTACGGAAGTTAAGTTAACAGAACTAGTAAAATTAACAAATAATATATCGATATTTTATGAATAATACAAAACAGAATAGTAAGCTGTTATTTATATAATGTGAGAATTGTCCTATAATAAAGAAAGAACGAGAACATAATTATAAGTGCATGGCTGTGAGTGTTGCAAGTACACAAAATGTCAATAATGCTCTAAAGCAGCGATGTCAGACAGGGACTAAACGGAGCGGAGCGCTCCACTAGACTGGTTTCGTGCTCCGGTGTTTCCACAGATATAAGCAAGTTCAAGCTCCAATCTAGATCCACAACCGGTATTGGAGCTTACAACTCTGACACTACTGCTCTAAAGTTATGATGGAGTGGGGAAGTCACGCCATCACAATATTGCCAATTTAGTGTAATGTGAGCCTTACTGGGATACATGAGAATGCATTTTCATGTTGTAACATGAGAGAGCACACGGTATCAAAAACACCGCACTATAAAAAGAACAAGCATCTGTTCGAAATAGAGCACAACTTTGATTATTTCAGGTGCACAAATTGTCAACAAGGCACTAATTAAGGATATGGAAGAGTGAGGAGGTCAGAGGTTTCCTGCCATTAAAGTAGTGCAGATTTGGAACAAAGTGCGGTATTTTCCCCACTATGTGCCTTCTCCCAAGTTAAGAGGCTTTTGAGGCTTAGCCTACCCAAAACATTTGAGTTACTATAGTACCTAGTAACAGCAGATCTATAAGTTCGTAATATCAATGTATCGCAACACTTGGTTTCTCTCTGATCCTTCCATATATTAAGTTCATTGTTGGCAGTCACTCCAGGATGGAGAGTTCAGTGCGAGGCTTGTGGCAGAAGCTTCTGTTACGACTGCTACGATCTTGACTGGTAAGCGCGAGGGGGAACCGGGGAGGGGGTATCGATTCACTACAGCTCAGTGCGAAATACAGCTAGCCTCTCCGTCACAGTAATTCGTCATGCTGTATTGGTGTTCTGTGAATGTGCTTCGTTGTTGAGTGTTAATTTAATGAAAATTGCATGCGTGTGTGTGTGTGTGTGCGTGCGTGCGTGTGATCAGAAATATGACTCAAAATGAAGTGTAGATTTTCCTTTTCAGTACATGGCAAATACTGAGTTTCTCATTAGATTTTTGCTTTTGTTTGTTACATATTATGCTTGTTGACTTTATACAGGCGTGTTGCTTGGAAGATTTGCTTTGGATCGAGAGTTATTTCTGAAGTCTCGTAGAGATGCTGATTGCACAGTGAATAATGACAGTATAGTACTTGGTGGAGATGCTGCTGCATATCTTATTGTTCAAGAAATACAACTTTCAAGAATACAACATTTTTTCAAGTAGGCTCTTGCACGGAGTACACTGGTTCTTACTGTATTTCCTAACAACAGAAATATACTGTATTTACCTGACTTAATATCCGCCAAATTATGCTTCCAATATTACAGCACTAACTGGCAAAGGCCCTCGCATAAATGCTTACTAAAGTTATTCATCCATTCATAGTTTTCTGCCTAAGGGCAGGTTTTTCACTGCAAACGCAGCATTCTCCAATCATTCCTATTTTCTGCCTTCCTCTTAGTCTCCACATACAATCCATATCTTTGTATTGTTTATCATCTGATATCTTCTTCTGCCCCGAATTTTTTTCTGTTCACCATTCCTTGCAGTGCATCCTTCAGTAGGTAGTTTCTTGTTAGTCAGTGACCCAGCCAATTTATTTTTCTTTTTCTGATTAATTTGAGCATTATTCTTTCTTCACCCATCCTTCGTAGCACATCTTTATTTCTTATTTTGTCTGTCCATTTTACACACTTCTTTCTTCTTCATGTCCACACTTTAAATGCTTCTGGTCGTTTCTGTTCATTTCGTCTTAATGTCCATGTTTCTGCCCCATACAATGCCACATTTCACACAAAGCACTTCACTAGTCTCTTGTTTAGTTCTTTTTCCAGAGGTCCGCAGCAGCTCATGTTACTGCTTATAGTACATAGGATTGCTAGATTTGTTTTAGGAAAAAAAGTAAGATTTTCGAAAAAATAAAGAAGATGTATGCGAACTTCCCAGAGATTTAGCAGCATATAATTGATTGTTTATTGTTTAAGGTGTAAGATCATTACCATTAACAAGTCATCAGATCTAGTTTTTTTAACAATCTCTGTAAACAGTGCAAACACACATAGCATTATGAAAATACACATCTGCATATAGGCCAGATAGACTCCATGTTGAAAATAATTATCTTACAGGAGAAAAAACGTATATAACCCTCAAATTACAGAAGATATATTTTAAGGTAAAAAAAAAACGTAAGAATACAGAAAAACGTACAATCTGGCAACCCTAACAGTACACCTCAAGCAAATGTGATACAGAAATTGGCAACAAAATTAATTGCTAATTCAATTCTAAAATATGCTGAAATCTTAACATTAACTTACTCACTAATTGCACTGTATTGTTTTACGTGAAATGTCCTAACAGGGTATACAAATGACTTTTCAGGTTTCGGACACATTTATTTCACTATTAACTGCAATAAGTGCACTTTATACTTACTTAATTACGACTTCTAAGGAACCTGGAGGTTCATTGCCACCCTCACATAAGCCCACCATCAGTTCCTATCCTGAGTAAGATTAATCCAGTCCCTACCATCATATCCCACCTCCCTCAAATCCATTTTAATATTATCCTCCCATCTACGCCTCGGTCTCCCCAAAGGTATTTTCTCCCTGTGGCCTCCCAACTAACACTTTATATGCATTTCTGGATTCGCTAATACGTGCTGCATGCCTTGCGCATCTCAAACATCTGGATTTAATGTTCCTAATTATGTCAGGTGAAGAATACAATGCATACAGTTCTACATTGTGTAACTTTCTCCATGCTCCTCTAACTTCATCCCCTTAGTCCCAAATATTTTCCTAAGCACCTTATTCTCAAACACCCTTATCCTAACCGCAATGTTACACCATGAAATATTCATTGACCTACAGACAAGTTCTAAAATTCTTCATATATTTCTAAATTTGGTTATCTTATCATGTGTTGTAGTGTAATTATACAAGACAGGAGATGAGAACCTGTGTTTGTTTTTGTGATTCATGGAATTGAGAAACACTCCTTCAGAGCATCTGACACCATTATGTCTGGTTTTCTGTTATAAATTATTGCAGAGTGGTAATCATAAGCTTGCATTTTCGTATTATTCTCTCTTTCAGAGTTCTCAGCATCTCCTCGAGAAATGAATCACGAAACAGGGCTCTTAAAATACGACAACATTTCTTGAATCTGGGTTTTGACTCAGTGTCTCCCATAACACCCACAGATGTCACATTTTCGTATTATGATAAGAACAAGCCCAATTTGGTATGTATATATATTTCATTCTGTCTGTCTGTCTCTCTCTCTCTCTCTTTTTTTCGTTTATAAAAATGTGTACTGTATGTATTAGCAGAGGTACCAACTATTAACGGATTCTCTGTGATTATTACAGATTTCCCTATACTAAACTTAAAAGTTTTAAATGGCCATGTTGTAATAAAGTAATAATGTCTTTCAAAATGGCTTTAGATTACTTTTGATGACCAGTAAATTAAATATTAAATATTCAGAACCTCTAAGCTTAACAAAAAAACGTTATGGATAAAGAAATCACTTTTAGATTTTTCCCACTTTCTGCTGGAATTCACAAGAATGTGCTAAAAAGGATCCAGTTCTTGAAGATAAGTGATGATTAAGACGACGATAATGTTGACGAAAGAGGAAGGAAAGAATAATAGGAAGAAAAGTCTCTTCTTTTGTTATAATAAACTTGTGAGGATAATTTTTTATCTACACATCATCTATTCTTAAATTATGTTACAGGTTACAGTTGTTGATGAAAATGCATATAATGTTGATGATAATGGTCGGTTACTCCATGGAACAACAGATGATAGCTACTCGAGTGATTCAGATATGCAAGGTTTCCATGTGTCCACAGATGTTAAGGTAACGATTTGTTTCTTCAGTGCAATCATTCGTGGGTTTGTTAGAATTCTTTTAATAGGTTGAACTGTATCAGTCTGAAGGAAAGGAAGTTTTTTTTTTGTATGTATTGTCAGTACTCTATGGCAGTGGTTCTCAGCTTTATTAGCATCGTAGACCCCCTTTCCATAGTATTTTTGTGGACTCTTTCAAAGTTGTCAATGGAATGATGGGTAGGTTAGATTTTGGGTTAATATTAAGTGAATATGAGTAGTGATGTTTGTTATATTTTCCAAAATTGAATCAATATTGCCTGTATATTTCAATTCAACGAAACGTAAATAATATAATATTGTTCTGTAAAAAAAAATAGGCCTTCATTGATATTTTACAGCAGAGTTGATATTAAAAATAGTGAAGCAAAACAGTACTCTACTTTCAGTACTTTCTTTGTATAATATTCTTGTACTGGAAAGAAATAAAGTATATTTTTAGAAGTTTCAGTACTTCAGTGATGATGGAACTGTTTTCTTATGCTTAAAATATCTTTATATATTTTAGAATGCGGATGCTTTAGCAAAGAAGGGCAGCACTGCTACTTACAGACCTGTTACTAAACCTACGTATTATTCTATGAAAAGATTTATTAAATCTACATACTCAGACTTTAACAAACAAAATTTGATAACACAATCTCAAAGGAAAAAGTGGAACTCTCTGCATCATATTAATTCCTGATTTACCATGCAAATTGTCTGTAGCTGCATTTAGATTGGCAACAGACCATGACTGTTTGGCCAAACACCTACATAGAATTGGAATATATCAGTCCCCTAACTGCCCATTGTGCAACTCAAACCAAGAAATGGATTCGGAACACCTCAAAATCTGTGCTTCAGTGGCTAGTCATGATAATATCTTTGAAAAATATTGGAGTACAAGAGGTCAAATGACTTTATTGTCAAACGCCTGGCATTAGGAAACAACATATTTACGATGTGTTAGTTATCTTTAACCTCAAGTCTGTCACCGAATTTACTCTTTCTTTTAGCACTTTTGATACACGATAGAGTATAAAACGTCTGCTCACACAAGTTGTGGGAAACGTCATTAAATGTTTTAAGGCTCGTTCTGAGAGTGCTTTATGTTTTGCATGAACTTTCAACCAAAAATCAGAAAGCTGTCATTCCTTAGCAGTTTTTCCAAGCAGTGTCACACAGAAACTCAATAAGCAGATCTTCCACCTCTTCGGTGAGATTTTCAGTCTCCATACTGATAAAGGGAAAATATTCTTTGAATTCATCTTCATCCACATTATGACGTTTAAACCAACGATCAATTACAGACAAATCTTATAAAATGCCAAACGAATATATAAGGTGTACCAACAACAGCCAATGCCCTTGAGTTATTGCCACACAAAAAAATTCTTCGTATATTTTTTTTCCTTGTATGAAGGAGAGACCTGAAGGCTTACACTGCAGCCTGAGGCTTATTGTGCTTACCATTCCTATTATGTGAATGATTTGGTAGATGAACAGCCGTGCTCTTGTACAAGTACAGCACCGTGAACTTTCTGTTAGGTCTTTTGTATTGTGAGTTGTTTAAATTGTGCATATGTACTAATAAATTATTACTTCGGAATATGCAATGCAAACAATGCAATATACTTTATATTCCGAAGTGATATAGTGTTAAAAGTTGTGTAATCAAGATATAAAATTATTACTCTTTTCAGGGCACAGTTGTATATGTTAATTTTGGTCGAGAAAGTGATTTCAAATTTCTGGAGAAGAGTAATGTTGTTGTCAAGAAGGCAATTATATTGGCCAGATTAGGAAAGGTGTCACCAGTAGAATTGGTAAGTTGCAATATTGATCTGCACTTGGCTGAATTATATAGTACATTGCATTGATCTTATATGACTGTCAATCTTTAAACTTTCTTTATAAAATTATTAACAATAAGTTGGACTGTGTTGGTTTATTTTATTATATAACATTATATGCACCTAAGCTTAATACAAAATTTCGAAATTTATTTTACATACCAAGGGCAAATACTGAATCCCACAAAAATTCCCCAGTTCTTACAGAATATTGTTGTTAGTTAATTTGAAGCTACTTTCACATCTTATTTCAATTTCTCTTTTTTTTTTTTTTCTTTCTCTTATTTCTATTTTGTTTCAGTTTTTAATAAATGTATGTTTCCTTTTCCTTGTTTATGTTTTATAAATTAGTTTGTTAGTCTTAAACATTGTAATTGGGCTTTGCACAATATTTAATTAAATCAGTGCATACATACTTGTTTACAAGGTTCGAATTAAGCTTTTAGACAGGGAAAAGGTAAGAAAAAAAATTAGACAAATATATAAAGAAGATGCCAGATCATTTTACATGTTAAAAAAGTCGGTGTCATAATCTAATTCACCTATGATTTTGGAGAAAATTAGTAATTATTCAATTGTCATTATTCAATTTATGTGTTGAGGTATTTTTATATTTATTGTCTTCAATCCTATTATAAGTCATGGTGGACTTTGACAGGTACCAATATATTAAATACAACTTAAATGTATAATTATGATCGAATATAAAGAAATAATTTATGTAATAATGAAAATTGCTCTCTGCTGAACGTAGTAGAATGGGAAGGAAATCTTATCCACAGGAGAGGAAAATTAATACTCTGGAAGGCAAGTGAAAACATTTTCATGAGAGGGATAATTCCATCCTCTTCCCCTCATGAATTCGAACCAAACTTACTTATATTTTGTGTTCATGAAGTTAATTGTATTCATTGTAGGCTTTCCATCACAGTCAGACTTTTCATTGGTAGATATTACTTCAAATTTATAGTCACTGACCTCATCCTCAGTGCATTATGGTCCCACTTCATCATATTTCGATATTATAAGAATTCAGATTATGTTCTTTCTTGTATCTTCGGCAGCATGTTCTTTCCTGTATCTTTGTCGGTATGGAGAAATAAATAACTGAGAGAAAAAGTGCATTGGAATAAATGCGGGGGAAGAAAACGAAATAAATGTACAAGGGAAGGTAAAAAAAAATATGTGTATAGTTGCCAAATGATTTAAAAATAGTTAAACTTAAATTTGACCCACCAGGTTCAGAGGTGTTTGCATAAAGGAGCTGCAGGAGTTATCTTGTTTGCTGATCCTCAACAATATCCTGATATCAAGAAAAGGAATAAACCTTTCTTATCACCTTCACAACTTGGCTTGCTACAAGTCATGCATGGAAATGCAGCCACAGAAGGATCGAGTGAGTCTTTATTAAACGTTGTAATCTAATAATGCTTATAAATGCTATTAGAGTTCAGTAAATTATTTTAAAGTGTTCACTTATTCTATAAACATATACAGCAAAAAAAAAAAAAAAATCAAGGAAAAGGAAAGAAATCAATATGATGAAAATACTAAATACTTTCCCCGTCTATGTTTTAAGCATTTCACGACGTATGAGTTCTTTTGCCATGTTGTTGTTGTTGCTGTTGCTGTTGCTGCTGTTGTTGTTGTTTCACAATGGCTGCTTCTGGGATCATTTAACCCATTTTGCTTCTTGCCTCCCAGTAAATAGCACTAAGATTTCTGCACTGCTGCACTTCTTTCTTCAGTTTAGTGCGCTGAAGCAGATGTTCTTTGTTCATTGATGTTCCTGTTATCTTGCACAGTGGACATTCTTCTGTGTTGTAAATTCCAATCTTGCAAAGATGTGATGCAAGGCAGCCATGTCCTGTATTCAACCTGAAAATAGCTACGACTTCCTTTCCAGGTTTTAGACTACCGTCGCGCGGGGTGACTTTGTGCCATGAGGGTGACTTTGTGCCATTCGCACATTTCATAAAAAAACGTAAGGAAGTAGTCTTTGAAACTGTCACATGGTTTTAAAGACTACTAAACGTAAGGAAGTAGACTTTAAAACCTTGTCACGGTCTTAAAGAATACTTCCATACGTTTTTCGCGAATGGCACAAAGTCACCCTCATGGCACAAAGTCACCCCGCGCGACGGTATATGTCTTCCAAAGTTTATTTATTTCTGCCCATTTTTTCCCTTGTGATTCCTGATTGTATTTATGGAGTATTTCTGCTTCTGATTTAGTTTTAATTCTGATACCTAATGTCTGAATATTCATAATTTTATTTTGTCTATGTAATTTTATGCCCTGAAATTAATGACGTTCTTTATGGTTCATCCTGTATAAGTTGCACTGGACTTTTGGAGTACAGACTGTTCGCACAAATAAATAATGCATTTTTATCTCCTCTACAGACAATACTAGTTGTGTACCAGTTCAGACTCTCAGTGCTGAGGATGCAGAATTCATACTGAAGTAAGTGAAATAATGGTGTCCTTCTTATTTGAATAAAATCACTAAGAGCTATGATACCAGAGAAGTATTAAATTATCAATAAGAAAATTAGTTAATTTCACCAACAAGGAGATTGTTTTAATTTTAATTTATAACAAAAGTGAAATCTTTTATGGGGAAATGTGATATAGTACTAGAAAATGTGTTTAAAAACTAAAGGTACGGTCACATGTCACTACTTTTGCAATGCTGCAGTACAAAAAACTGCGCAACTCTTGTACTGCGACGTGTGAACAACGGTGCAACCCAAAAAGTAGCGGCTGCCGAACCTGCTGCCCGCTACTTTTCCAAGCTGCGCGCAGCTTAAAAGTAGCGACGTGTGAACAGGGTTCTCAGGGTTGCAGCCGCAGCATTTTTGATATCAGTTTCGTTGAAACTTTTGCTGCGGTTGCAACCAGTGTTACCACCCAAATGTGCCAATGATACTTTTATTGTTTGGATATATTTTAATGTTAAATGTAATGAAAATAAATTATTTGTAACAGTTATTAAATACACAACACAGTCTGAGCATAATTGCTGACGATATAATTTATTTTTTAAATTTTCCGTAGTGTAGTTCCAAACAGGAGGTTGCCAACATTGATTACGTGAATATATTGTTGGTTATCATTTAAGTATATAGGCGTTTTTAAAAGCTTTATAGTAAAAATAATGTCAATTTCTGAATACTAGATTCGACAGAAAAGCAAATAATAGATAAGGAAGCTTTCGCATGAGTTTCTTAATAATGCGAACATAACCACAAAATGTATATTGAGAAGTCAACATGGAGATGGAAACCTGCAGCATGACTGTGGCTGCAAAAGTAGCGCCTTGTGTGTGAACAGATTCGCAACCTCCAGTTGCAACTTTTTCAGCACTCGGGTTGCGCAGCACAAAAAGTAGCGTGCAGCGTGCTACTTTTGGCTTACGTGTGAACACAACACGCAACTTTTGCAGCTGCAGTACAAAAGTTGCGCTGCAAAAGTAGCGATGTGTGACCGTACCTTAAGAGCAGACTTTTCTTATTAAAAAAACTTGGAGATTTCTCTCTCTATCAGAATGACAGTTACCGGCAGGGCGGAATATTCTGGCCGTGTCGTTGAATGGTGTGCGGGGAGACGAGACTCGAGCTTTGGCAGGCGCTGAAACGCGGTATGGGGTGAGGGGAAAGAAGGCTACGAGATGCTAGCCGCGGTGCGGAATGAGAGGGAAGAAAAGCGACTGCGACTAGCATCTCGTAGTTTTCCTTCTCCTTGCCCCGCACAGCGTCCCAGCGCCCACTGAAGCTCGAGCCTCGCCTTCCCGCGCCTTCCTTTCCACTGGACGCTCGCGTACACTCCCGAGACGACCAGACACGACTAGAATGTTCCAGACGGGTGCCACAATATGTTGCGTACTTTATTTGTTATTAAATTTTAAAATGTTTCCCGAACTTATGAATAACCCCGTATTATATTCTGAGTTACTTTGCTATAGTTCAATAGTTGTGGTTATTTTGCATTTGTGAAGTGTGCCAAAAGTGTGCCACTCACATTCGTTTCTGCACCGAAGTCCAGTAGTATAAGAAATTTAAGTTTTTTAGCTTTTTGTTCTGTCATGAGCAAATTTTATTACAGAAAAATTTATTAAATTGTGTTTTATTTAAAATAAGGACAACTGTTTTCATACTGTAATACGCCAGTGCTGAAAAGTGGAGTGTGGAGGTCAAACAGAGTGTTTCTGCTTCTGTTTTAGTGAAATGTCAGCAAATGACCCATCTCCAGATAGTTGGAGAGGAAATCTGAAAGTTAATTATCAGATTGGCCCAGGATTTTCTACAACCGGCTGGGAATTAAGAATTCAAGTCAACATGATTAATGTAAGAAAGACTTATTACAGTGTCGTGGGTGCCATCAGGGGAAGTCACGAACCAGGTAAGAGCAGGTTTGATGTGTAGAATATATATCTAGCTTAACCATTCACTATAATTTCACAGTTTCACATGAAATAAAAATATTACAAATAAACTTTGTTTCTGTGTATTCAATTAGTTTTGTTTGTTGACCACATTACACCCTCGTTCAAATCTTTATCCTGGCTGCAACTTAGTAACCGTAGAACACTTCATTCGCTGTATCTTCTGTTTCGAGTTCTCCACACTTCTACTCCAAATTATCTTCGTTCCCGGTTTAACTACTTATCCTCCAATCACAATCTAAACACCAGGTCACAGGAGAGCCAAATCCTAGCAATTCCTGCCCACAGAACATCCCACTATTCATCCTCTTTTACTGTCTCAGTTCCCCTTGAGTGGAATTCTCTACCTCAGAAGATTAGGGGCTGCCAGACAATAACCACTTTCAAGAAAAGTCTAAACGATTTCTTACTGGCGCAGTCAAATTGAAGTTATAATTGTGATCGAGTTTAATAATTTAATTTAGGTATGACTATAATTACTATTACTGTTGTTATTATTATTATTATTATTATTATTATTATTATTATTATTATTATTATTATTATTATATAATTATTTTATTGGTGTTGTGAAGATGAAAAGAATTGTCATTGTATTATATTAATTATGTATTATATTGTCTTGTATTGTAGTATTGTATTGCTTTGAATTGTATTGTGTTAATTATGTTATATTCATAGCATTGTAGTAATTTTCTATCATACTGGTTGAGTGGAAGAGATGGCCGAATGGCCTTAACTCTGCTAGTTAAAATAAACCATTATTATTATTATTATTATTATTATTATTATTATTATTATTATTATTATTATTATTATTATTTGGTTAAAATTACTTTCGGATTAACCCACATCAGGAGGAAAGCCTATATCGGATTTTTAAGGATATACAGATACAGAATTAAAATTTGGAGCAAGTCTTGATGGAAGTCTACCTATAATATGTAGGCAACAATTTCATACGACTCTCCACATGTAGCATATATACAGGGACTCTTGTTCACTTTACTGCACATGTGCAATGTGTTGTAAGCGAAACTTATATAATAAGGGAGCTCCAAATTTTATTTCTGTATGTGTACAGCTAACCTTCCTTATATTGAAAATAAAATGTCATAACAATGGTTATTAGAGGAGAAAAATTCGCTCTGGCGTCAGGGATCGAACTCGGGTCCTTGGTTCTACATACCAAGTGCTCTAACCACTGAGCTACGCCGAAGTTCAATCCACAGCACCGGATCGAATCTCTCTCCTCTAGTGTTTTTCCCTTTGTGGCCTGACTCTAAGTTCGACATATCAACTGCCATTATACAAGGAGTGCACTCAATTGAGTGACTTGGTGGCCGGGATTCCACAGTAATATGCACTATTGGGCGAAGAATCTACGTAAATATTAATTTTTTTGGTCCTGCAGAATATATCTGTTATGGTAACAATGGTTATTAGAGCAGAAAAATTCGCTCTGGCACCAGGGATCGAACCCGGGTCCTTGGTTCTACGTACCAAGCGCACTAACCACTGAACTACGCCGAAGTTCAATCCACAGAAGTTCAATAACCATTGTTACCATAACAGATATATTCTGTAGGACCAAAAAATTAATATTTACGTAGATTCTTCACTCAACAGTGCATATTACTGTGGAATCTCGGCCACCAAGTCACTCAATTGAGTGCACTCCTTGTACAATGGCAGTTGATTTAATATAGTCACCATACATGTCGAACTTGGAGTCAGGCCACAAAGAGAAAAACACCCTTCCTTGTTATCATAATTCTCCTTTATCATCATCAACATCCTACTCCTTGTCACTTACCATCATAATCATCATCACAAACATAACCATTCCCTTATTCTGTGTTGTTTAGATCGCTATGTGTTGCTGGGCAGCAGTCACGGCTCTGTTTCTGGGGACGACACTGTTGGTGCTGCAGCGTCCATGATGGAGATGGCACGAGCCTTTAATGTGCTGAACGCAAATCAGGGTAACACTTTGCCATTCTTTACCATTCGATTGATCAGTGGGTTATTATTAAAAGTGGTTCCAAACACGTGTAGTTTAGAAATTTCTGAGTATGGAGAAAATGTGATGTAGTGGCTGGTCCATTAATGTCCCAGTTACTGCAAACTCGTGGAAATTGGGTTACTAAAATAACAACAATAATAATAATAACTTATCAATATGATCCATTAGAAGGTACTACAAAATTATTCAAAAGGTGTACTGGGATAGAAGTATATTGACAGATGGAACAGTAATTAACAAAGGAATATTTCTGATACATGTAACAATCCTAACATACCAAATTATTTACTCACTCACTCATCCACCCACCCACTCACTCATTTACTCATCTATTTATTTATTTATTTAACCTGGTAGAGATAGTCCATCAGGCCTTCTCTTCCTCTCTACCAGGGGATTATAACTACAATGTTAAGAATATAATTACAAGTATAATTACAATTAATATTAAATTTACAAATACAATTATAGTCTATATATACAAACAAAACATGAAAATATACTTGTTTTATAATTGAACTTGCTTAAGTTTGGAAGATAACAGATGCAAATCTTGCCAGTAGTAATATGAGCAACTGGTACAATTCCAGACACACTTCACGAGGCTCTTAAATGTCTGGACTTAAGTAACGACACATTTAATAATAATAATAATAATAATAATAATAATAATAATAATAATAATAATGTAGAAAGGTCTGTGGTTGAATACATGCAAAACAAATTTGGGTCATAGTAGGCAAGCGCACAGAAAATAGAGCTTACTGATTTACTGAACTTCAAATTTGTCTACTAAAGTTCGTGTAAAATCACGAGAGTGAGCTAATAATAATAATAATAATAATAATAATGATAATAATAATGTAAAAGAAGAGTCATCCTCATAAAGGCTTCCAAGGTAGCAACAGCCAGGGTTAAGAGGGTGACTTAATGCATGCGCAAAAACGAAATTTTGCTCTTTCAGTTGTGTTAAAAAATAATAAACGATAAATTCAACCCCACCACAGACCAAATCGGCCTAGAGGGTGGCAAGAGGTTAAGCTCACACCTGTACAGACAATTGGCATTGATGGCAGTAGAGATTTAAGTCCTATATGTCTGCCACTTCTACCCCTGAGGAAATTGACCTGATAGAGATAAGCCTGGTGAATTCCAGGGCCATAATGC
This sequence comes from Periplaneta americana, assembly GCF_040183065.1. Classification (NCBI taxonomy): domain Eukaryota; kingdom Metazoa; phylum Arthropoda; class Insecta; order Blattodea; family Blattidae; genus Periplaneta; species Periplaneta americana. The sequence continues at coordinate 21,748,448 of NC_091124.1, forward strand.
GATCAGAGAGATTAGATCACTGGAGAAAATCCATAACCCCATTGGGAATCCAACCCATGACCTTCCTGCTTGCAGATTTGCTCCTTTAATAATTGTAATAATCAGCGCTTTTTTTCAGCCGGAACGGCCCGGAACACGTTCCGGTAAATTTTTTGCCATTTCAAATTCCAACGAGATATAATATTTTATAAGCAAAATTGAAAATTAAAATTGCCGCCACTGCCGAGTCCAAAAGTTTACATTTTCTCATGATAATCGTTGGTGCAAAAGTAACTCATGCAATCTAGTGCTGTCATCTTCCATATTGATCCTTGAAGATATAGCTCGAAATCGCAAAATTTCCATTATGTTTAAAATCGATGAGCTCCATTTGGAACTTATTGTAATATAAGGTATGTAGGTCTAATATTTTTAAACCTACGTTTTTGTTGTATAATGTGATCAAGTGATAGAGTTCCGGTAAACTTTTTTCCAGAAAAAAAAAGCACTGATAATATTAATAATAATAATAATAATAATAATAATAATAATAATAATAATAATAATAATAATTTAACCTTTCCTATGTTCATTTTGTATAGCTGGTCATATTATATGAAGTTTTTATTATGTAATGGATGTGGAATAGTTGTTCCTGCTGGGAAAGCCAATCTCTCACTCTATTAAGGGATAATGATTATGAAAATTATGATATAATTGAAGCGTCGGCTGGAACAACGTTATAAGTTACATTTGGTAAAATTTACAGGAGCTGCAAAAATGTGTACACGTACAACGTTGTTCTTATAGGGTAGCAAACTTTTGAGTGGACAAATTTCACGTAATGCATTGATGGACAGTTGCAAGCCAAGGAGTATACCAAGGTAACATGACGTACAACATTATTACATGGAAACATGCCGAATGAAAATTTTGTAACTTACAACGTTGTTCCAGCCGACGCTTCAATTAATGCAATGATGCTAGCCAAACAGTTAATTCCATTGGGAACTCTTGATTTGGTATTGTGTGGTTGCAGGATGGAGACCTCGTCGATCGATTGTATTCTGCAGCTGGGGCTTCAACTTCATGCAGGGAAGTGCAAGCTCTGTCCCCCTCAGTGAAGACTGGGGCTACATCATGAGAGAGAAGGCTGTTGCGTACCTAGGTGTAGATGTTGCTGTTAGAGGTGAGGGGACACCGTGAAATTTATTTAGTTAGTCAAAGAAGCACTTAAATTTCACTGCAGATTATTAAGTCCACATATTATGAAATTTATTATAAACACATCAAATATAATATCAAAATAAATTAGAAGTTATGCATTAATTTAAATTAGTCATATTTTCAATTATGATTGTTAACAACAAATAAGATGAAAGCAATCGAAATGAGTTTTTTAAACCAATAGGAGAATTGTCAAGAAAAAATGAAATTAAAAATTATACAGTGAGAGGAAAATTGAAATTGAAACTTTTAATATTACTGATGCAAATCACAGTGATTTAAACTTTCCAAAAAGCAGGAAAAATAAAAAAATTCTCAAATCAGCTCTAGAAATGAAGTAAACATTGTCATCAAGATGATACATATTTTCTCATTTGCGCATTCCGAAACAATAATTGTTTCTTACATTGTTAGTTGGATTCCTATCTACATATGTTACAGTTGTTGTTTTCTAATGCCAGGCGTTTGACAATAAAGTCATTTGACCTCTTGTACTCCAATATTTTTCAAAGATATTATCATGGTCAGCCACTGAAGCACAGATTTTGAGGTGTTCCGAATCCATTTCACACAAAATGGCAAGTTGTAGCCGATTTAAGTGAACACCATATTTTAACGTTTTGGTGGCTACTTCATTCACACACAACCCCCAGAATGTCTGGAGGACCACACCTGCTGTTGGTCGACGGGTCCATTGGACCTAGCTGGGAGATCTTGTTGATCACCAGCTTTCCCTCCTTAAGCCACTGGAGGACGATTTTAGTGCCATAGCAGGTCAGCATTAGGAACAGAAAAGTAGAAAGAGGAGGAAGGAAAGTGAAATGAACCCCTAGGCCTCAAATGCTCTAATGCCATCGGGATCGAAGAAAGTAAGAGTTCAGTCAGAGGACTGGATAGGAGAGGGTCAAGAGGGAATTAGGTATTGAATAGAGGAAAATTATACCAAATTCAGTCATTAACTCATCAAGCTGACCAGTGCTAATTGGTGAGTAGCCCCTCCCTTTAGTTCAGCTTGTAAAATTACGCTTACTGACAGCTGCACCACGGGAAGGTAGGGATGGGACATTGGGTATTTGTCCAGGTTGGTTCCTTAAAGCCTTCAATGGGAAGGATTAATGGTTCTCCCCCCTGTATCCGACAGATACCCTTTTGCAGCCACATATGTTACAGTACATAACCACATTCTTACATATGTCGCTCAACAGATTGATTACTTTTATAATGAAAATGAAAAGTTCAGAAGTTCAATTTTCACCCATAAATTCATCCATAGTATTAAAAGTTTGACAGACTTGTTGCTTTCGGGCTTAATTTTAAGTCATTGTTTCATGGTTGTAAATTTATCATTTCACAGGGAACAGGACTTTAAGTGTTGCAGCCACGCCTCTTCTGTCAAAGGCAGTTTTTGATGCCAGTTCCCTTGTGCCAAATCCTGCTACCAGGTCACCCAAAGAAGGCTTGGTCACCGTGTATGACACTTGGATCAAAACTTCACCTTCACTATTTAATACCAAAATCCCACAGTAAGTTTAATGTGAGACCTAGGTTCGATTTTTTTACACTTACTAGCCTGCTATTTGATTTTCCGGTATTGCACATGTGACAAAGTAGGCATTGACTCTTCTAAACTAGTCTAGGAGTAATTCATGTAAACTTTAAATTTATACAATTATAGCAGTGCAGATGATAATTTACATGCACAATGAAGATTTCCACAAACTTGTTCTCTTCTAAGTTATTGACTTGTGGGTAAGGAAGAGAGGGACATATAGCTGTAAACAATAGTATTGCTCTTATCTGTAGTCAATCACTGGACAATGACAACATCTGTTAACAGTAGCAACGGCCTTTTTCTGTTACACTTTTTGCCCATTCATCATGAAGTTTAAGAATAGAATTTGAATTGTTGGAATTTGAGGCTAGCTCGAAATGCTTTCAGACTTCCTCTTGGATTCCAGATTGAACTCTATTTTCGTCGAAATCAATGAATTCCTGACTTCGAATTATACAATTGTAAACTTCTTAAGTTCGAATAAAATGTGAATTTTTAACATTGATTTTAATGGGAATTTCAAGGGGAATGAATATTTATTTTGTTTAAATTATTCAATGTCGAATTACCATTTTTGTAACAGAAATTTTAATGTCTGAAGCAAGTCTTCAGTTAGGTAAGTATTCATATCTGTTACGTAAAATCTAAAAGTAGAGACCACCACCATAGCTCAGGGATAACTAGCTGGAGTAACAAATATAAATGACAGTCGGGGAAAAAATCAAATGCAGAATAAATATGAGAAATTTCTGTTATTATTAAGTTGAGAAGCTTTTGTCATCCATTCTGCTCTCAAAAAAGTTGAAAGTTAGAATTTATTAAACAGTTACATTACCGGTTGTTCTGTATTGTTGTGAAACTTGGACTCTCACTTTGAGAGATGAACAGAGGTTAAGGGTGTTCGAGAATAAGGTTCTTAGGAAAATATTTGGGGCTAAGAGGGATGAAGTTACAGGACAATGGAAAAAGTTCACAATACAGAACTGCTCTCTTTGTATTCTTCACCCAACATAATTAGGAACATTAAATCCAGAAGTTTGAGATGGGCAGGGCATGTAGCATGTATGGGCGAATCCAGAAATGCAATATAGGGTGTTAATTGGAAGGCCTGATGGAAAAAGACCTTTGGGGAGGCCGAGACGTAGTTGGGAGGATAATATTAAAATAGATTTGAGGGAGGTGAGATATGATGGTAGGGACTGGATTAATTTTGCTTAGGATAGGGACCAATGGCGGGCTTATGTGAGGGCGGCAATGAACCTCCAGGTTCTCTAAAGGCCATTTGTAAGTGAGCATGCTATTATTAACTAAAGTTATGTGAATAATAATGCGCGGAAGATTACATGATAATGATGCAGTCTATGCTGGTTATGCAAGTATGTCTTATGCTCGTGTTCCTGGCTGGGAGTCTAGATGAACACTTTGTAATTATGTAGTCAAAATATAATGCTTCTTTTTCTTTCAGAATTAACAATGTGAAAGGAGAAGGAAATTTCCAGACCTTTTTATATGATCTTGGCATACCAAGCATAGATCTTCATTATGCTAGTACAAAGGTATGTGACGTGGATTACAAATAAAACTATTCCTAAAGAAATACAACACAATTTTATCGATATTCTGCTATTCATTAATAATTTGAGGAAGTAATCATGGAGGAGTATAGTTATGAAAAATCAAAATGTTAAAAAACAATGTTTCTTTTCATGCTACAATATGTGCTTAGTGATGTCTGTAGAGCAGTGATTCTTGAACTGTTCCCTCTTGCGACACATACATATACAGTATATCCATCTCAAGTTGAATTGTGGCACCTGATCTTTTAGGTTGGCGATTGCCACCCTTCCACATGCAAATACGAGGCGCATCCAGAAAGTAAGTTTCCCTATTTAAAAAAAAAAAAGAACACACACTTTCAGGAAAACATTTATTGGCAACAGGTACAGCAATGTTTCAGCTATTTTTCAATATAGCCACCATCAGAATTGAGACACTTGTCGTATCATGGGATCAACTTTTGTATCCCTCTGTCATAGAACTCTGCCGCCTGTGAATGGAACCAGCGTGTGACATACGTCTTCAGCTCTTCGTCGTTGCCAAAATGCTCACCGGAGGACAGGAATTTCTTGAGGTGCAAGAAAACGTGAAAATCGCTGGGAGCAAGATCAGGACTGTGGGGTGGATGATGAAACAACTCCCAGGCAAATTCCGTCAAAACAGCTGCTGTGCGCCGAGCCGTATGTGGACGAGCATTGTCATGGAGGAGCACAACACCTGCAGTAAGCATTCCACGCCTCTTGTTTTGAATGGCACGTCGTCATTTTCGCAGTGTTTCACAGTAACGGTCAGCGTTCACTGTTTCACCTCTTGGAAGGAAGTAAATGAGCAGAATGCCCTTCCTGTCCCAGAACACCGTGCACATCACTTTCCGTACCGACAGCATCTGTTTGAATTTCGTCCTGACCGGAGATCCACTATCCTGCCAATGCATTGAGTGCTGCTTGGATTCCGGGGTGAAGTGCGAAATCCAAGTCTCATCGCCCGTGACGATCCTGTCGAGGAACTCGTCCTCGTCATCATGATACTATAGCAGAAATGTCAGTGCTGCTCCTAAACGTTGCATTTTGTGTTCAGGTGTCAGGTTTTTCGGCACCCACCTGGCACACGCTTTTTTGAACAGCAGGTGCTTAGTGACAATTTCATGCAACAAGGATCGCGATATCTGCGGAAAATGGCTGCTCAGCTCCGTAATCGTGAAGCGACGGTTCTCCATGATGCACTGCCGCACCAACTCAACACGATCATCATTGATGAGGGACATTCGCCCACTGCGCTCTTCATCATGGACACTTTGACGACCTTCGGAAAACTGCCTACACCAGCGACGCACCATCTGCTTACTCATGATGTTCGGCCCATAGACCTGACAGAGCTGCTGATGAATTTCAATTGGCGCAATGCTTTGTGCATTAAAGAACTTTATCACCGACCGAACCTCGCAGGCGGCGGGAGAAGGAATAAGAGCTTCCATTTCGGACCACTGCTGCCACGCTACTGGCACCAGGCGGGACCTGTCCGGCTGGCATATGATTGATACGTCATAGATCTGTTACGCATGTGCAATTGACACGGCTAATTACGTTTACTTTCAAGGGGAAAAAATCGGGAAACTTACTTTCTGGATGTGCCTCGTATGTTATTTCACATTGAGTACTGTCAGTTTTTTGCTTCTCGTAGCAAATGCGTTTTTTGACTATTTCAGAATGACGACGGTGGATTTGTAGATGACGACTTCAGGTATCACAGAGCTATAGCTCAAGTGTGGGCAATGCTGACGTGGTTGCTGGCTGACAGTCTTATGGTGCCTTTCGATATAAAACAGTATGCCACATTCCTAAGTCAGTCTGTGAACTCAGTGTCACTGCAGTATGAAAAAGAAATAAAGAGTAATGCTCTTCCACTGCTGCAGCTAGAGGATGCTATACACAACTTCACAATTGCAGCAGAAGCATTCCAAAAAAAGACGCTGCTTGTGGATAAATCAAAGTATGTATAGGAGAAAATTTCCTGTAAAATGTTGTTGTTGTTTTCTAATGCCAGGCGTTTGACAATAAAGTCATTTGACCTCTTGCACTCCAATATTTTTCAAATATATTATCATGGCCAACCACTGAAGCACAGATTTTGAGGTGTTCCGAATCCATTTCTTGGTTTGAGTTGCACAATGGGCAGTTAGGGGACTGATATATTCCAATTCTATGCCAAACAATCATGGCCTGTTGCCAATCTAAATCCAGCTACAGACGATTTTCGTGGTAAATCGGGAATTAACTGTGGATTTTGATGCAGGGAGTTCCATATTTTCCCTTGGGATTGAGTTATCAAATTTTGTTTGTTGAAGTCTAAGTATGTAGATTTAATAAATCTCTTCACAGAGTAATACGTAGATTTAGTAACAGGTCTGTAAGTAGCAGTGCTGCCCTTCTTTGCTAAAGCATCCGCATTCTCGTTTCCCAGGATTCCACAATGGGATGGTATCCATTGGAATACAATTCTTTTATTGAGTGATATTAATTGAGAGAGCATTTTAGTTATTTCTGCTGTTTGAGATGAAGGTGTGTGTTTAGAGACTATTGTTAGAATAGCTGCTTTGGAGTCTGATAATATAACTGCATTCCTAAATTTATTGATGTGGCATAGAAGATTCCTGAGACTTTCACTTATTGCAATGATTTCACCATCAAAACTTGTTGTTCCATATCCAAGAGATCTATAAAGTGAGAAAAGACAGCATGTAACACCTGCACCGGCACCTTGTTCTCTGGAGATCAAGGATCTGTCGGTGTATAAATGAAGCCAGTTTTGTGGAGGGTACCTAATATTAATTGTCTCTAAAGACAATTGTTTCAGTATTTCAGTGTTTACTTCTGAGTTCAGTATTTCTTCTGTTAAATTTAGATTATATTTCCTGTAAAATACATAGATGCAAACAGGCCTCTATTGTGAGAGCTTTCAATTATACTTGGGAACTGAATCTTTTTAATCCATTTTATATTAACAGTGTGAAATACACCTTAATATAAACATTTTTGACTCGCTCTTCTTCTTTTTTTTCTTCTTATCATCTTTCTTCTCCTGCTGTCATTCCTCTACCATCACAATATTCAAAATCACCACCACTATCATGTTGTTGTTTTCTAATGCCAGGCATTTGACAATAAAGTCATTTGACCTCTTGCACTCCAATATTTTTCAAAGATATACCACCACTATCATTGAAAGCTGCTTAGGCTGGGATTACGATCAGCATTCGTTTACATTATGTTATGTTGCGTTAGTCCGTATGTTGAACGTCTATCGAACGTTCAGAGGTTATGTATTATGATCGACATTCATGACAATGAATACTGAGTACTGAAATGTACACACCGGACAGTCAGCTGTTTATGATAAACATTGAATTTTATGGCAATTTTGTTTGAAACAACATAAATGAAATACCGGGATTACAAAAATATGTTACAACAGAATAATATAAAATGACGATAATGATAAAGCAATAATAATAATAATAATAATAATAATAATAATAATAATAAAACTATATACTACTAAATAGCTGGACTATACTTGTTTTTTTGAAAGATGGGACATGACAGAAGCGTTGCGATCGGAAAAACAACTGAATGTCACATAGCATGATAGGCCTGTTGCTACGGTAAGAACGGTTGAGTTGCCAAACTTACCGTTCCCACATGGCAAGTGTTTAGTAGCTCTCTTGGCGACATTTATTGTGCACACAATGTTAACATTGGTACGTTTCGTCCAGGGGCGGCTTTCGAAGAGGGGCTGCGGAGCTGCAGCACCCCCAGACATTTGTGGCTCTTGTCTCGTTTTATGTTGTGAAAAACATTTATTATACAGTCTCTATTTAGCGGCTCGAATTTTTTTTAAAATTTCGCTTTCAATGACATGCACGCAATCGTTAGTGAAGTCACTTCCTCCCCTGGTGCTGCCAGAGCGAAACCAGAGAAAAGGACTATAGGGTGAAGCCACTTCCTCCTCTGGAGCTGCCAGTCTCGTCTCGGACGCTGTGCACGTTAGTTTTATCCCTCCTCCCTGCTGCCCCTTGCTGTGAATCCAGAGTTTCCAGGCGCTGCAAAATTTGCAGCAGTTTGTCAGTAGCGCGCAGTTTTAAATACATTTTCTTTAATGTTGTGAGTATAACAAGTGCAACATTGTTTAATTCTGTGCAATATTTACAGTCTATTCAGTTCAGTACCTTAACAATTCAGGAGAAATGTGAAATTAAGTGCCCATCAGTTGAATATCTTAATGGAAAGAGCCGCTAAACATAATACAAAGGCTCGACTATTTTTTGCTAATTTATCCAGTATCCCTGCTTTCTTCTCTCACAGTCCACACAGTCTGTATTAGATTAATGTGTTTCAAAGAAAATTCCATCAGCTGGGGCAACAAGATGGATTTAAAATAAGAACAGTAAATGTTGTTCATGAGAAGACTGAGCCATTGCTAGAATGTCTTCAAACCATAATGGAATCTGAAACACCTAACATCGCAATAAATGAGGCAAGCTTCCCGGTGCGTACTCTTGAATATCCTGAATTCAATACTGGCTCAGTTATTTTTTTCATTTATTGATGTATCATGTATATATACATTACACAACCAACTACAACATCACCAGTTAGATATTTCTAAGGTTCAAATCTGCATATAAAAAATTAAATTATGGTTTATTTAACGACACTCGCAACTGCAGGGGTTATATCAGCGTCGCCGGTGTGCCAGAATTTTGTCTGCAGGATTCTTTTAAATGCCAGTAAATCTACTAACATAAGCCTGTCTCATTTAAACACAACTTACAAGATAAGGCGCATGGAACTAATCTTTAAATAAAGTAAGTTGCTTGGTTTATTTTTATATGCAGCCCCCCTTAATTCAATACCCGCAAGCTGCCACTGGTTTCGTCTTTGATTCTCTGTCGATTTTTGTATTGTTTTCTTACCTTCGCGTCAATTGTCAATGAATGTTTTAACGTTAGCCATCTTAACGTCAATTGATACCTTCCATCAGCTGGTAGCGTGGTAGTCCATATTGGCAACATAGCACTGTAGTTCCAAGTTCGGCCGCTTAACTGTCATGTCCCATCTTTCAAAAAAACAAGTATAGGTACTCCAATTGTTGAATTAGGTGTTATGAATGCTTTCATGTTTGCTGCCTATTGTGTTTAATTTTGAACAAAAATGTGTTTTATGCCAATAGAGGAAATATATTCATGTGACCTGACATATTCAGTCAAAGATCATTCCTCATATTATGTAATTTTTAATTAATATTATTTTATGTATGAGACTGTTGAGACCGCAACAGACCACTAGGTCTAGTGTTTGAATTGAATGATTATTATTATTATTATCATTATTATTATTATTGTTGTTGTTGTTGTTATTTTATTTTATATTTCAGTAGCAATATAGTCGCATCTACAATGAAAGAAGAGATGAAAATAAATTAAGTGTGTCGCTGCACTTCTGATTCATGATTGGATGAAGTTCAACGTACGTTTCTTTGCATTTGTGGAAGTTAGACCTTGGCAATGTCGATTGAGCGCCATCTTGCGTTAATTCATTTTAACGTTAACCGTAATCAAGTACACGGTGCTTGTATTTGTTCAACTTCAGTGAACTTCACTGTAATGAAACGTAACACAAACGAATGTTGATCATAATCCTGTTTTCAGTCGTAATATGTCTGGCCAGTGTTTTGAAATTACTTGTAACAATTTTTAAAGTACTGCTACATTTTGACAGGCCAGTTGAAAAGGTAAACAACTCAAAATTTAAAGTTTTTAGAAACTTTCATTTTAAAACTTCATGCTGCTGTGAAAAATCCAAGAATCATTGAAATTAATCCAAATTCTTTTAGTGATGTTTTATATGTACTATAAGTTTGAAATTAGACTATATTAATTGGATTGTTCTCGAAAACTTTTAAAATTTGAGTTGTTTCCCTTTTGAACTTGCCCGTCGATTTTTTTTCGGTGTATATTTACTGCACATATTACAGTGAAAGGTCAATAACTGTTGTCATGTAACGAAATATTATATTAATTACATTAAGTGTTTATTAGAACAGACGTGAGTAAATAAATCTGAATTATTATTACTCAGAGAACTTGTTTGTGTTGAATATAAAATTTTACTGCCAAAGTGTTCACACACGTAAGTAATCCAACATGATGAGTAGTCTGAAGTGTAATTGATTTAACCTGTTGTTTATTTTGTTTTAAGACCTCTTGCAATGAGAATCATGAATGATCAACAGCTGCGACTTGAAAGAGCCTTCCTTCATCACCACGGCACTCACATGTCTCCACCTCCAAGGTAAAGCTTGCATGTAGATCTTTAGGGTTCGAAAGCTTGTTTTCACTACATTACACATGTAATCTGGCAAAATCAAGATACCCTAAATTTAACTCTTTTTGGAAGAAGATTTGCTATATACTGGGTGTGTACAAAGTTGTGCCCGATTTCTATTCATGCAAGCATATCCTGTGTAAAGGGATTAGTATTATTTGTATTGTTGTTATTTTCTGAAGCTGTTGTTGAGTGTGACTAGAATATAGTATCCATGGTGTTGAAACAAATAAATAAGGGGAGAGAGATTTATTTAAAATCATCCGTCCTAAAGTGAGGTTGCATTCAAAATCAGGTGTAACTTTTTACACACTCGGAATTTTTGCATCTAGAAAAGAAATGTTGTTAAAATATTCTGAAAATCACTTCGGTTATGTAGTGGTTACTATACTTTGTCACTTAGTCTGAGCTTCTTCTTCTTCCTCTTCTTCTTCTTCTTCCTCTTCTTCTTCTTCCTCTTCTTCTTCTTCCTCCTCTTCTTCTTCCTCTTCTTCTTCTTCTTCTTCTTCTTCTTCTGCCAGTACACAGTTTTGGGTTGTTTCCCGTCTGTGAACTACAAATGGAATTGGCCCATCCAACGTCGGTGAGGTCTGCCTAAATCTCTTCGTCCTCGTGGATGGTAATACAATAGTCTCTTTGGTAAACGATGTTCAGGCATCCTAAGAAGGTGGTTTCTCCATTTACGTTGATAATGTTGGACGTCTGTGGTCATCTCCTCAACTTCTCACTGATTTCTTATGTCGTCGCTCCTAATGCGGTCCCGTAGTCTGAGGTTCAAAGATTAAAATCCAGCCGAAAATGATTGATTTTTAAGAGTGATAAAATTCCTTAGCATGGCTTACTTCGAAAGGTAAATTAAGCTAGTATATTCTTGCCTTAGATTTACAACATACAAAATATCTTTATTTCTGTATAAAGAGGATTTCAGACAGACAGCCACTTCTGACCCAATTTTTATTTTTAATTATGGTTAATGCATCTGTAGGCCTGTTTCATCCTTATAAATTATTTTCACAATTTTCTTTTTCTTATTAGCTTGTAACCTTTTGCTTTTTACAGTAATGCTAATAAGAAAAAGAAAAGAAGCATTTGAAATGTGGATATGGAGAAGGATGGAACATGTGAAATGGACAGACAGAATAAGTAACGAAGCTGTGTTGGAAAGAGTGGGTGAAGAAAGAATGATGCTGAAACTGATCAGAAAGAGGAAAAGGAATTGGCTGGGTCACTGATTGAGAAGAAACTGGCTTCTGAAGGATGCACTGGAAGGAATGGTGAACGGGAGAAGAATATATCAGATGATAGACCACATTAAGATATATGGATCATAAGAGGAGACTAAGAGGAAGGCAGAAATAGGAAAAACTGGAGAATGCTGGGTTTGCAGTGAAAGACCTGCCCTTGGGCAGAACGCTATGGATGAATCTATACTAATAATAAATCTGTAGCCGAAATTTTTCTGGTAATTTTCGATTTTCCAAAAATAATTGCTCCTAATATATATAATTAACCACCCTGAAACCGAAAATCGCTTTTTTGACATTTTTGTTTGTATGTCTGTCTGTCTGTCTGTCTGTCTGGATGTTTGTTACCTTTTCATGCGATAATGGCTGAACCAATTTATATGAAAATTGGAATATAAATTAAGTTCGTCGTAACTTAGAATTTAGGCTATATGGCATTCAAAATATTTTATTTGAAAGGGGGGTTATAAGGGGGCTCGAATTAAATAAATCGAAATATCTCCCTTATTATTAATTTTCATGAAAAATATTACATAACAAAAGTTTCTTTAACAATGATTTCCGATAAGTTTTATTCTTTGAAAAATTTTGATAGGACTGATATTTAATGAGATAAATGAGTTTTAAAATTGCAATAACAACGCCATCTAAGGCGGTGTAATGAAATAAAAGTGTAGTTTCTCTAGATCAGCGTTGTCAGACAGCCTAAACGGAGCGGAGCGCTACACTATTATTCGTTGCGTGCTCCGGTGCTTCCACAGACATAAGCAAGTTCACGCTCCGACTGGACGTCTCTAGCTCCACAACCGGTTTCGGAGCTTACAACTCTGACACTATTGCTCTAGATGGACATAATGCTATAATGTTATTACAGTAACTTCTGAGTGAATCCAGGACAGGTGAGATTAAAATAGCTTCTTATGCGCAGAAAATTTGATAGGCTATTCTGTGCATTCGTTTCCTGTATTTCCTAAAATAATGTTTATGTCTCTGGATCAAAATGATCGCATTTTAATTTTTTTAAATACAATTTAAATTAAATAACATCTAAACGATTTATTCTTCTATCAAACACGAATGTTCCCTGGATCAAATGTCCTATTTTAATTATGTAATTACTTTATATTTATTTCTAACGGGTGCAGCGGAGCGCACGGGTACGGCTAGTGAATAAATATAATTTTATCTGCTTACAAACCCTTTCTACCTTTTTGTTTCAGAGCACAAACTTCAGTGGGAAAGATCAGTGATATCTCCATTCTGCAAGTTATAACATGTTTTCCTTTCTCTTTCAGGCATGCAGTGTTTTCACCTGTCGAATCAATAAGTGTGAATAGCACAGTGGGGTTTGCCACCCTGCAGAACTTGATGGACGACTTGTCTGCCTCCCCATTGAGTGCATTAGTACGAACCCAAGTTGAGGCTCACCTAGAATCTTTGGTTCATTGCATTTCAAGTGCTACTCATGGTTTGGGCATTCCTATCCAACCACCTGTGTTGTGATCGAGTAAAACGGACTAAATTTTAAGCTGGAAGTGTTAAAATTATTGTCATATTGAGGAGTTATATTGAATTTTCTAGTCAGGACTTTATAGAAAGAAAATGGAATGTGTGAATTTGAGAGATTTGAGATGGGTTTTACAATGTAATATCTTGGGAAAAGCAGAAGACGTGTGTTTTTTAGAATATCCACCGCATTTTTACTGGAATTTTTATGAGAAAATGATAACTTAAAATACCACGTAAGATAGCGTATTTCATAAAGACATATCACTATATTTGCCTCCTGTCTGTTTGGCAAGGGCTGCAGTATAAATTATTATTTGCGTAGTAATTACAGTACACTTTCTAAAAACTGTTATTTATGAACTTTTACAAACTAGGTTTGATAAACACACTATTAAAATAACATTACGAACATGAGGCAAGTAATATTTCATTATAAATACTGAACAACATGCAAAAGAATTGCGTGTACTGAAACGTTTTTTATATCATGCTTTTCTTCCCATTGTTGAAAGTTGTAGTTTAATATATTCGTTATTTTAAAATAAGCATTAAGCTACTACGAGTGTTTTATTTAGAAGTGTCATTAAAAAGCGTTAAATTCGTTTTTAGTGTGTGACAATATATTCGTTGTTTAAAAATATATGTTTACTTGGTGTAAATAGTTTTCTAGTTGGAAAAGTTATTGAAAAGTATTTAACAAACAACTATTAGCGTGAGATAATTTTTTCATAGAATATGGTGAGAAAGAAGTATAATGTGGGAATTATGAGTAGCCAGCTGAAGAAACCATTTTCATATAAGAAAATTAGTTTATTTTATTCACTTTTACCTATAGTCATCATGTTTCTTTAACGTGATGCCTGTTTTATATTCTTTCTGTGTACAGTTCGACCAAAAATATAGAAGAGAAATTTCTGTATAGAAATGTTGATGCTCATGGTATACTGAAAGTCTAACCAAAATTATATCTGGTTCTCGAGCTTGTTCTGATGTGTACCTCAGTTATTTGGGGACTTAACTTTTTAAGAAAAGTTTTCCATTGCAAATTGTATCATCCCTGGTAATGTACTGGTAATAGTTATTTGCATGCCTTTGGGCCCAAGTTCATAGCATAGCCATCAATTCATAATTCTTTTAATCGTGCTTTTTCAAAAGTGTGCAAGTTATGCTACATCTCTGATGGTGATTGTTATCAAGCTTGCCATCATATGATGTCCTTTGGTTCAAATTGCAGGACATGAAAATGCTATATCTTAAAATCATGACTTGAATCTTTATGCAACCATTACATAATGATATAACACAGTCAGAATATTAATAATGTATTTCTTGCGCATAGATGTGCAGAAGAAAGTTTTTTTGGTAGTTCAGTGTCATCAAAAGAAATATATTTAATTTGGGTTTGAGTCTCCTTTTATAGTAGATGTAGTTGATTCTCGATTATTCGGAATTAATAGGGGGAAAAAATCCCAATTAAACCACTATGAACAAGGAATTAAAAAAAAAAAAATTAAAAGGGATTGGCTCGTATGATAGCAAAGAAGTCTATTTTCCTTTTAACATAGTACTTACACTGTCTAATGTCCCAGCAAATTCAGTGAACTTTTGTTTTTCTTTGTTTTTTTGATGACCATTTGAAATTCGTAAAATGTAAATGGTTCGCATTTTTTCAGTTTTTTGCACCGTTTTTATACTTCTTCTCATAACCCCAAAAAGAAACACAATTTTGAATCTCGAAATAGGGCAGATTCATATAATGTAACGCAAAAAAAGACATAATTCAAATTTTTTAAAAATTCAGCAATACTTGTAGTTTTGTTCACAAAAATCTTAACATTGAATCAGACATTAAATTCTACTCTACCAGACTAGCAGAGTCCAGGAAGATCGAAGGTATCAGTAACCAACCAATTTCTCATGTTAAAATCTGCGAACTTCTGAGAAAACTTGCCAAACAGATTTTAACCACAAAAGAAGTCTCCTAAATCTAGTCATATTCAACAGACCTCCAGGAAATTAAAATTGGTTACAGAAGTAACTATTCTGCTGTTTTCAGAATACATTGTGAAATCTCTAGCAGTTACGGATATACCCAATATTTACTTAAAAAATAATAAGGAAAAATATTGTTATCACGCTTTAATATAATTATTTTTAATATTTTCTCTTTCTCATTCTGGTGGTGGGAAGTTGCTTTTCCATTGCTTTATTGTATATTTTCAAAGTACCTGTAATAATTTACTTTACATCACGAAATTTAATTTACATTTTCAATTCAGTACACATTTTAATTTTAAAACAAACATGATATTGTTTTTACTCATTTCTCTATACTAATGAACTCTTATTTCCTGAGTGTTTTGAAGTTCCTAATACTTTTTTCTACCACTGTTCAATTTAATATTAACGTGCATTTAATTAATTCACTGTTTATTATAATGTTTAAGTTTTATATTCGTGAAATCTGTCCATTGATGAAAATTCTTATATTTTTATTTTAGTTGAATTTGCAGATAAGCAGTTCATGTTTTAATTATATAAACTTTGTTAATAATTAGTGACACTTTCTTTAGAATCTCTACATATTTCGGGATTTATTTAATCAATGTTAATTATAACCTTTGTTAATAATTAGTGACACTTTCTTAGAATCTCTCCATATTTCCAGATTGGGAACCATATCACTTACAGTAGAAGCCTGATATAGTGTGAATTGATATAGGGCCCACTGCAGATTTGGTTATAAGGTGAAGAGTATGCCCCCAAGAAAAAAAACACCATTATTATAGTCACGATGCTGTTATTCCCGGCGTGACTCCTTCTCTTTGCTTATGCCTTAGGATGTGAAGGCTCTATAAAATATAGGTAGGCAGTATCGTTCGCCATTTTTGTTCTTTCGTTGCCGAGCTACCAGACGAGGAATCTATTTGCCACACCGTTAAACATCATGTCGTAGCTCCTAAAGGCTATACTACACGAACGTTAAAAATGTTATGTTGACAGGCGTTGGTAACGTGTGAAAAATGTATAAACTACACGTTGCGTTAGTGACGCTGTGTTTGGTTTCAGAACTGCAATGGATGTTATACAAGTTGCATATGTAGCTCTGCTATGTGTTCCATTTATAAGTCTGTCTCAAAAAAAGAGGAAAAGGAGATGGTGAATTCATCCCGCAAACATTAAGAGACATTCGACAGGAAAGTTTTATACAGTACTGCATTTGAAAATCACCGACAGTATTCCGACAAGTTTTTTTTCTATTACAGAATGTCAATAAAAAGTTTTGATGATCTTTTTAATTTAATTTCTCATAAAATTAGGAAAACTGATACTGTAATGAGGGAATCAGTTCATCCTGTCGAAAAGCTGGTTATAACATTAAGGTAAGTAATAAAATTTGCCTTAATTTGTAATGACTATATATTTATTTTATGCATAATATGTTGAAAATTAAGAACATTAGAAGCTGCATAAAATGATTATATTTTTATTTTATGCATAATATGTTGAAAATTAAGAACATTACAAGCTGCAGAAATCAGTACTGACTGAAATTAACAATGAATTCAGAATCATTTGAACCATCGGCAGTAACACTCAACGGCGACATATCTGACAATTGGGACATTCTTGATGTTGCCCGTTGCTCAACAAGCAGGTTTCTGAATGCTTCAGCAACTTTGAAACGGGCTTCAATTGCAAGCTCTGGAGGTAAATTGTCCATGATTTTGAAAAATAATAGGAAAGCTTAGTTTCCATCCTTGTCATTCTCTCTGTCTTGTCTTTGTATGGCCACGCTCTCTGATAATATATTTGTAATATCCCTTGTTGCAGTTACTAGAATATTTTCCGATTTTTCTTTTCTTCCTGTCCTTGCCGAGCAAAGAGATTGTTCCGATTTTGTTTTGATTTTACATTACTCTCATGACCCGAAGTAGCCTGAGAAATAATACCATCCGGTATGTCTTCTTGTTTAGGTGGAGGTATATTCGAAATGGTTTCATTCTCACCAAGAGTAGGTAGTAAAAACTGCATTTGCTTGACAATATCCAGTCTGTTGTTGACGTTGCATTGGTGACGCACATGTAGTATGAATACGTTTGCAAAAGATGGCATTGCCCCACTGCGTTGAAACTTCCCAACGTCGAAGCAACGCAACCAAACGCAGCATTTTTAACGCTTGTGTAGTATAGTCATGCAATTATACAAGTGATTATATTACCAAAAACCAAGTTCCGATAAAAGAACGTTGTCAACGCAATGTTTTTAACGTTCGTGTAGTATAGCCCTAAGATAATAAATCAAAGGCACTGTAATTGAGCAAATAATTGAGTGGAAAATAACGTCCTCGTGTGCTTTCTGCGAACACCAACGATTATATTAAGTATTATCGAGCCTTAGAAAATGCATAACGTCATCAGCGAATCACAAGACCCACACGTTTAAATGTAGCTGACCTGCAACGTGATTGGCTGCCGGAAATAAGAACGATGAGACTATAGTAAATTCTTAATTTGTAGTGATTCAGTAAATTAGCCTACGTAGAACGATTCTGCATTATAATTTATCACTCACCCTATCTTCAGTTGGGAGAGAAGGGGCAGGCCATTTCTGGCCCCTTAATAGCTGTAGTTCTGCATGACTGAATGTTTTGATTCTGAATAGTTCTGTAAAGTATATGGAATTCGTAATATTGAAAAGTCAGATAAATATACAATAGGGATTTGACTATAGCAGCCAATTTTGGCTATTTTCTCAGAAACTGTCTTGAAATAGAATTCTATTTTTACTCTCTCTAATCACTAGCAAACGATTGAAGGCAACAATCCTTACCCCCTAGTCCACAGACATTATTTAATCTTAATCGAACAGTACATTTGTGTACTATGAATCTTGAGTTCAATGCACTGTGAAGTTTCAGAAAAAAAAAACTTATTTAGTGAGAGATAAACTCAAAATAATTGATTGTGTGAAGAACGGAAAGTCAAAGATAAATTTATAACTTGAGTGCGGAGGCCCAGAAGAAACAATTACTGTAGAGGGTAGGTTAAAAATATAACATAAATTTAGAAGTTTCGTAACTGTATAGATTATCTTGTGATATACTGCAGTTAAGTCATACAGTAATGTGAGTGAAGTATGATCCCCCCCCCCCCCAACAACCATGTTATATCAGGTTTCTGCTATATCAGTCAGCAGTTAACCCTCTCTTTCCACATAATTTACGTGTTTTCTCATTACAAAAGAAAAATAACAGTAATAGAATGCAGCAGAAAATCTGCGTTGAGAATTCTACTTTCATGAAGGAGAATATTGAATATGCTGCCATTTGGGACTTACTTTTAAGCAGTCCTTTTTTTTCTGACAGAATGCGTCAAAAGGCATTCAGCACCTCTTTGTTTTATTTTTTATAACAGAACCGAGAAATGTATTAATAATTATGTTTTAACATAATTTTCCTCTGAAGTCTAACTTAGGCGGTGAAAATCTTAAAGTTGAACGAAAAGAAGGTTAAAAAGACAAATTCCCCATGCAATGGACAGTAATCATCTCTGCATACATTATAATATATTCTACACAGAGTTCTGCCACCCTTCTCTCCAGAAGAAAAGCACTGCTTCTAAGCATATTTTCTTCAATATTAGAGTTCTTCTTATGTGATTGTCATAAACTGATATTTTATCTTATTTATCACAGCATAAAATACTCACTTTGCTTGCCTTGCAGTATCGCCATTCTCTTAATCTGTCCATAAATTATGTTTATTATTATTATTATTATTATTATTATTATTATTATTATTATTATTATTATTATTATTATTATTATTATTATTATTATTATAAAGAACATCTTGATCATATTGTCTGTCTCTCACCACTATATATTGTATAAAAAGTGTACTACATTAAAATCCCTCTTAACCAGCACCCAAGTAACAGGCAGTACCAAAACAACGACACTTTTGGTTGGGAAAAAAAAGAAAGAAGTTTAAATCTGCAATATTGCCACAGTCTGGACCGTCAGTGTTGTCACATTAGGAAGTTCTCACGAACTTTCATATTCAGTGAATATTCTCACCCAAAATTAGTGTATTATTTGTGTTGTGTGATGTATTTTAATAAAGAAAGTCCATACAGATTTTATGTTATTTAATTATGATGAAGTGATTGAGAAATAAGCCTCACATGGCTGCAGTTTCAACAATTGGCATCATAAAATACGAACAGATAATTTTTTTAAATATTTATTCAATTATCTGGTAAAATCTCATACCCAGAACTAGCCTGGCCTCTTTGGTGCCAGTTAAGAGGAATTCAACTGTACATGAATTTTTATTATTCATATTTTGTTGTAACAGGCAACTTGAAAATTATTTTTTTGAAAACGTAGCAGTTTTGACCTTCAATTGTTTCCTTCCATTTCAAACTTTTCTTATGACAGTATTTGATATAATTTTGATCCAAGAATCCCCTCTATTGTCAGTGTGCACCAACCAAGAGTTAAAATTACAGAAGTAGTGGCCACTAAAACTCCATACTGATGAAATAATCTATTTTTATAGTAATCATCATAAACATAATGGATTGGATCCTTCGATTTGTTCTATTCCCATAACTTCTTTGTGTCAGTGCTACTTTTATATATATATGAAGTGTATATATACTTTCACGTGTTAATTAACTAGGTTATCTTGTTGACTAGTTCGGCTTGTGGGCCATCATAAGAACTGGGTGGTCTTCGTGCTTCTGATTCCATTTCCTGTGGGGGTACGTTTGTGTAGTGTAATGTAGAGTCAAATAGTGTGTGTGTTCTGAAATTGAATTGTGTGTTGAGGATTTGATGTGGGTGTGAATAATTTCAAGGGAAAAATTGTTCCGGGACCGGGTATCGATCCCGGGACCTCTGGTTGAACGTACCAGCGCTCTACCAACTGAGCTACCCGGGAACTCCACCCAACACCATCTCAACTTTTCCCTTTATATCCACACGACTCGCGTGGGCTGACGAAACGCCAGAGATCCACATCGAGTGCACACAATCTCTGTGTGACTTGGAATTGTGGGAGCTATACCTGAAAGACTAGATTTGCATAATATATACGTCACTGTGTACATTAACAGGAAACCACAATTCCAAGTCACACAGAGATTGTGTGCACTCGATGTGGGTCTCTGGCATTTCGTCAGCCCACGCGAGTTGTGTGGATATAAAGGGAAAAGTTGAGACGGTATTGGGTGGAGTTCCCGGGTAGCTCAGTTGGTAGAGTGCTGGTACGTTCAACCAGAGGTCCCGGGACCGATACCTGGCCCCGGAACAATTTTTCCTTGAAATTATTCAAATCTGCTTTACAGGAAGCTATACCTGAAAGACTAGATTTGCTTGATGTGGGTGTGTTTATGAGTGTCTGTATATTTCGTATTGTTCTAGTGTGTAAAAATCTATTTTAATCTTTAACTCTATTCCACTTGAATCTCAAGATGTCACATTCTGACTCAGACAAGCTCAGTAGATTTGTAAAAATCAAAAGTTGACATTGTAAAAGTATGTACCATAGATCATAATTTTTCGACTAACTTTCAGATAAATTTATCTTGAAATCTCTCACTTTTTTTTTTATTTTGCAACAATTGACTTCTTAAGTAGTCTTAGCCCTCAGTTGGTGCACACTAACCTATAAGTAAGAATTTTGACTTCTTTTGGAGGGGTACTGCAATCAGAAATCACATGTCATACTTTTACACCACGTGAAAGAACCTCGACTGAGGCAAAACTACTGACCAGCTGTTTCTTGCACCATGAAGTTCCTTGCTTTGCGAGCCAAAATATCAATTTAAACATCCGCTATCACAGCAGGATAAAGCAAGAAACACTAGAGAAAAATGAGATGCATTATTGTAAATTATTTTAATTTAAAGTTAGACCATGTTTCACAGACATTGTTTAGCAGCTGTAATTGTTATTTAGGATTGAGTGAAAGGTAATAGAACGCTGAAATGTACCATTTTGTGTAGAGGTAATTATTAATAACGAAGGGAACTTTCAAGTATTTGAAATAGTTGAGGTATATCGCAGCATTTCTCAAAATAGCACATGCTGAAGATTGAAGACGAGAGCTTTCAAATATTAAACACACGAGTGCTGTTAATAATATCACAAAATATAAGAATTGATTCTTATTAAATGCTGTTAAATGAAATTATTCTCTTACGTACATAACATCAGCTACAAAGACTTTACATTAGATCTTGGATAGATTTTAATACAAAGCAAGATAAATATTGTACTTATGCATAGATTGCTCTATAGCTCTTATATACTGGAAAAGAACTAACACATCGGAGCAGGGTTTTCATATTTACTCACATATAAGAAGTGCGTTTATTAGAGACTTCATACACATTTTTTTTCTCTCTCCTTTCTTAATAGCACTGGTTGTTACTCATGCTACAACCTGTGCCATATGGGTTACGTAATAATGAGTGGTTACAGGATTGTGAAAGAAACAGGTTGTGGCCATTTGAAATAGGCACTTTCCTGGCATTTGACACAGTAATCCAAATAAACTTAGCTGGCTGTTGGAAACGATCCCCGGGCTTTTCGAATACAAGGCAGATGTATTAACCATTACACTATCATACTTGATCTTCATAATTTTAAATATAATTTAATTTACTTTTACTCCTACAGATTCAATTTTTGACCCAATTGAAAACAAGTGGAAAATTCGACATAATAATGATATTCACAAACTTTATAATCAACCGTCAATTTTAGATGTAATACAGACCAGAAGATTAAATTGGGCAGGACGTGTTATATGTATGGATGACTCCAACAGTGCAAAACAAATATATATGAACACCTTTAACAACAGAAGGCTACTGGAAAGACCTCGAAGTAGATGGAAAGATGAAATTCAGAATGAATAATTGAAATGAGAATTACCAACTGGTAGGAACTAGCAAAAGATAAACAGGGTGGAAGTGTTTTGTGAAATCGACATGGCGTCAATATGCTCAATAATGTCCTTTGATTGATTTATTTATTGATCCTACAGATGACTGTTAATAAATTATACAAGATAAGATTTGTAAACTTCCATGAATTCAATACTTTGTAACAATTAAATACTACTATAATAGTAGATATTGTTTTGTTATTGGTGCTTGTATGTGGTACTTTATACATCTCTTGCAATAGAAACTTTCACAGTATTATTATTATTATTATTATTATTATTATTATTATTATTATTATTATTATTATCTTCATCATCCTATTATTGGGAGTAATAGGCCTAAATACCGCCTTATTGGTGTCCCTATCTCAAAACTGGAATTCTTCATACTGCCAGGAAAGCAAAAGTCCAGGAAAGTCGTAGATGATCATACTGTATTGCAAGGAATTCATAGTCATTACATTTGTACCCTCTCGAATATGCTGCAGATTGGTTGTGTATTAATAAGTTTAGTGTGTTATTTGCAGAGATTTAAAAGCCCAATTATTGTATTTCATAACACACGTCTATAAAGTCTGCTTACAGGCATATTTTTGAAGAAAATTCCGTTGTAAGTTTATTTATGTCTTTAGTTCTATGTTGGTACAGCTTATATGTGAGTAAATATAATATTTTTGGAGAGGTTTTGAAATGTAATTTATAACTTGTTCAAATGTAAAAGAAATTTTATAATCCCTACTTTGAGAAATCTCAGAAATATATCAGGATATTAAATGTATTTTCAAATATATTTAAGATGATAAATATGAAATGTTATAAAACATGTGAAATTTCTTCTGTCGATATACTGTATTTATTATTTTGTTGCAAAAACGTCACAAAGTTCTGATATTGAATTAATCTTTTTTAATTGTCTTCCTTAAAATTATATTCATTATTACATTTTATTTGAGAGGAATATGAATTCTTTGAATTTGATTCAGAAAGAACAGAAAATTGATATATTGGTACTGTAGACTATAATACAAAGTTGAGCAGAAAAACGTGATCATTTTCAAACTGAAATAAAATACAAATTGCTTCGTATTAATTAACTTTTAATACAAAAAAAATATCTGCAAAAAGAGATTCTGGATACAAACATGTTTTACAGGTACTGTAATACATTGGCTGACTCATTGATTATTTCCGTTTGAAACCACCAGATGTTTTTGCTCAACTCTGTACATACGAAATTTTTTATCTGTGTAGCCTCGTTACTTTCGAAATTTCATACTGTGTGACAGTTATTTTTTGGAAAAAGAAAAATCTTAACACTGGTCAGTTCCCCAATTCCTTGAAGTTATGTGGTCCATATATATTTCATGTGACATTAGTAAATATGGTAATTCCTGAATTAATATGTAAAACTTGCTAACTTCGTATAAATTGTTTCTTATCTATTCACAACTGTATTTGTGGCATCTGAAGACAATCTTTACTATTCATAGATTTCTTAGGAATTGTTTTTTTACTGCAAATCGCCAATCACTGCTCAAGTTGATAACCCTCATGAAAGTGACGATACTGAAAATGAAATTCTGATTATTAACAATTTTAATACTCATGTATTGCTCAGCGTAGGTTTCCAGGGAAAATATGCCAAACACAAGATAGTGTATTGGGATGTCTTCTTTATGGTCAATATCCTTCTTTGTCAGTATTTAGAATGATGAGTCATAATTGTTATTCCTCAAGAAGATGTTATAGTAACAAAACTTATCCTAACTTATTTTCATACATATTAAAAATAGAAGCGAAGTTATCAAAGTAGAATAAATAATGCCTACTTTTATAAGTTAAATTTCATTTGAAGATCAGAAAAAAATTGAGAAAAAATGTTTCTTTGCTGAAGTGAAAATGATTTACATACACTGATCTAATCCCTTATTTTCTAGTCGAATATTTCAAATTATTTCTTTATGTTGAACATTAATCAGATTATTGTACATTCTGTTATTAGCAAAGAAGGTAATTTTTGTTGTTATTAAACTCTCTGATTTATTCGCTCATACATACTGTATATTGTGTAGTACAAACTTGGTCAAACAATTTTGTACATTACAGAATCTGTTACTAAAAGGTTTAACCAAAGTAAAAAAAAAAAAAATGAACACGAATAAAATAGACTTACAGTTTTTTTGGTGTCAGTGACCTACAGTAAAAACTTTATTGGCCTTACCTGAAAAATTTATTTTTAAGAAATATTTCATTATACAATCTAGAGATAAAGTAATATATTTATCTCTATCTTATACATTAGGAAATAGACTAAAGATAAAATGCCGACTTTTATTTTAAGGTTATGTTATCATGTGAGCTTTTACATTCCTGTAAATCAGTATTGTTTTACTTTTCTTATCAGTAATTTTTTCTGTGGTTATTGATGAACTGAGGTTTATTATATAAGATTTGCTAATGTCCGTAATATAGTAATAATAATAATTTTGTTCTTATAACATGTCTCTAGCTTTATAGATTATACTGTTAAGAATAAAATTATAACATGGAAATGTAATATTTTCTGTCAGGAATATTATTCTAAACTACGTTGACATTATTACTAATATTTTGGAAGTTTATTCCGTCAGAACACTATAATAGCTATTTATGTAACTTGTGTGTCAAGTAGAGCTTTTTTGCTTGAGTGGAAAGATCATCAACACGAGCCATAGATGTATGCTAAAATTACACAAACGCAAAGGAGATCCACACCACACACAAGCTACATAGATAATTTTATTTATTACTTTAACAAGAAGCCACACTTTACACAAAGCATTTCACTAGTGTCTTTCTTAGAAGTAAAGGAAACTGAAATAAAAAGGTTGCGACACATTTAGTTGGACTTCGTACCACATGAGCAAAGTTGGAATTCCCTCAGTGACAAGTACATACTTCCTTGTAGAAATAGGAAAATATGCATATAAAATTGTCGACCAAGACTTAACTGTGAAACAAATATTTGCTCCAGATTGTGTTGTGCAACACATTTTGCATACAAGTCTGTGCTCTAGACATAACTATCACCTACAGTGATTTCATAATTTTAAAATAAGTTCACGAAACAAATTGTTTGATGTTCCAAAACATACTTTACCTTAAGATAATTTCATATTGACACGATATCTCCATTTAAATATATAATAATTTCTTATTGGTTCTGATTCTGCATTTTATCAACGATTGTGTAAGCATTTGTGCCTTTGCACATACTTTGCCTCTTTTCAGTACATCACAAATCACAATAAAACAGTTGAACAACACTTGTGTAGAACATTAGTGTGTAGGTATATGACACTGTTTATTGATGTTATGTTTTATTAGTGTGCCTTATGGTTGTATTTAAGTGTATTTCATATAAATATGTTTGGATTGAGTGACATAGCATCATCCAGGTATTTTAATTCATTTTAATTAGTTTAGAAGCATTGCTGTCTTCTGCCTGAGATATTTTATAATTTGAGACTGGCGGAAATAGTTCATTATGCAACGAGCCTATAATGGTAGTGATTAAGACGCGAGTAGATTTATGAAACGAGCGCAAGCGAGTTTCATAATTTTTATACGAGTGTCTTAATTACCATTATAGGCAAGTTTCATGCGACTTTTTATGCTCGACCATATTTCTAACTTGAAATTATTCATAAGTATTCATGTTATTCTGGTATTCTTATCTGACTGGGGAGCGGAACTGACCTTGTGCAATATCTCGTAAATTGTGAGATGTGCGCAGATGCGAAAGTATTGATTTTTTTCCTAGAAACAAATGTCATTGATCTTGATATAATCTAGAGAGTAAAATAAAGATTAATCTTGATATACACTACTGTGCAAAAGTCTTAGGCACCTCATGCAGTACGTAAATATTGTGTTCTAGTTCTTAGAATTGAGAATGAAAGTAGTCTAAAACAAGTTAGAATAAAGTCTTAATAGTGAAATAGGTACAAAAATTCGTCTCCGTCATCAAAACCAAGCTTAATGTAAAACCATGGAAACACCACATTCCTCTGTAGATCCATCACACAACTCTCGCTGGGGTATATTGAGTGCTGTGTTTACAAATTACATATAAACAGAACAAGTTGCAGTCCACACTGTGTGCTAAATGAAATGAATGTGTTTCTTTAAGAATAGAACAACACTGAAGTTAGTAATAGACTGTGAATCTTCTTGGTAGGTTGAACAAGAAAAAAAGCAGCTATGGTGAAAATTTCAGTTGAAATGAGATATAAAATTTGCTTTTTGAGTGAGCAGGATCATTCTCAAGCAAGTATTATACGACAAACTGGTGTATCGCGTTGCGCGGTACAGGAAATTTTGAAGACAAAGCTACAGTTGGGGACAGTAAATGATCGAAAGTGGACTGGCAGGCCCAAGAAATTGACTGCAAGGGATGAGTAATATCTGAAAATGACAGCCCTGAGAAGTAGAGCAGCTTCAAGTGCACAACTTGCAGCAGAACTTTCTGAAAACTGTAATACTACAGTACATGCATCTACAGTACAACGGTCACTCATCAAAAATGGTCTCCATGGACGTGTTGCTGCAAAAAATCCTTTCTTACGGAAGGGTAATAGGACAAAGCGATTATCATGTGCAAGAGAACACAAACTATGGGGAGCCAATCAATGGAAACAAGTCCTTTGGAGCGACGAATCAAAATTTGAAATTTTAGGAAGTCATCGAAGGCAGTATGTCAGGCGGAGGAAAGGAGAATGGTTAAAGGAGGCATGTCTGCAATCAACTGTGAAACACGGGGGTGGTAGTATGCAAGTATGGGGTTAATAGAGTGATTGATTTAATAAGAATTGAAGATAAGCTGCCAGCTGTTAAATACAAACAAATATTGATTCGTCATACAATCCCGTCAGGTTTGCGATTAATTTCAAGAGATTTTGTCTTTCAATAGGACAATGATCCGAAGCACACAGCTAATATAGTGAAAACTTACTTGCAGCAAAAACAAGCTCGAGGAGATGTTCATTTGTTAGACTGACCTCCTCAGAGTCCAGATTAAAATAGTATAGAGTGTCTTTGGGATTGTCTGGGCAGAGAGAAGGTAAAAAAGCAGCCAAAGTCTGCTGCTACACTGTGGCAGATGCTTTCGGAAACATGGAGGAATATTCCTGCCACAGTTTTCCATAAATTGCAAAAAAGTATATCTGAGAGAATTCAGAGGTATTGTTGGCTAAAGGCGGTCACACATATATTAGTGTCATGAACCTACTCAGTGACTCTTTTGTGTGATATTATTGTTTCTTGTGTGTTTCTAAATACTTTGGTAATAAATACTTTATTTTTCATGGCATTTTTGTTCTTTTTTACCATTTTTATTACCTGCCTAAGACTTTTGCACAATAGTGTAACCTTGAAATTTATTTAGACATTGAAAAACGAAATGACAAATTGAATTTATTTGAATATTATTTACAATTAACGCTAATTATTATAGTAACAGAACATAACCTTCTGCGACAGTATGGGATTTCCAGCCTTCGTGACGTTTTGCTAGTTGTCTTTCGATTGCATATCCGAGAATAATCAATACTTGCGCTTTCATGTTGCTACAATGGTGTTTTCTGATTGGTGGAACACCTGAACTTTAATGAATAAGTGTACTTTAGTGAGGTCCATTAAAGGGGTGCTACCAGGTGTATAATTACTACATTTCAGCATGGTCGAGCATAAAGATTATTAATTATCTGCTCAAATAAGTTACAATAATTTCCTCTCTCCAAAATTCCCAAAACACAGTCTTCGTTACTTCAATGACATAGAGCATACCGGTACGAAAGAATATTCACTCCTGTACAGTAGGATATAATATCCATGGATGAATCGTCATTGAAGTATACTCATTAAATGATGTGGCAAAATTTTTGGTTATAAAATATTCTTTAAAACTTGTATCTTCTAGTTGTCCTCCATAGACAAAAATTATCATCATAGCCACTAAGATTCGAGGATTCAAACTCGACTGATTTTTAAGAGTGATAAAAATATCCTTCGCATTTGCGATTTTTTTAGAAATAAATTTGGGAAGCTATTGTAATATAGCCACTGTCTCTGAATGAAAGGGCTCAATGCAGTATTTACCGGTAATTTTTTGCCCACGTTATAATTCAACTCTGCAAATCAACATTCTATCATTACTTGCAGTAAATTCTGCTAGCTACATCCATTTCTAAAATGGGATTCAAGTGACCAATCTGGAGGCATTGGTAACCAAGAAATGTTTTTACAGAAACATTCCAAATTGATTAAAAAATCTAACAACTCCTTAATAGAGAATGTTACAGAATCTGTTTTAGTTCCAGAGGTATTAAAATTTGTTTGGTAATTAATTTATCATTTCTCTATATATAATATTCACATATGTATGCTTTAATTATTATGAAGTTAGAATAAGCTTCTCGGACAAAGTCAGTTTGAAATTGGATAGTTAAATTCATTATAGTTTTTGGAATTGAGGAGTTTTAAAGAACTCAAAGGGGTTTGGGCTTAGAAATGCTGTACATATTTGAACGTTGTAACTTTTATTTTTATTTGCGTATGATGTTCTAATGGTATGAAAGAAATATTCCATGTAGTCTGTCTGTTAATATAACTAATCAAGTATTTTGGAAATACCTTGCAGCAAATTATATGTTGTTAACTTTGGAAAATTGACAAAAATAGTCACTATATTTCTGCTACAATCTCATTGCTAGTAATCTGACTGTTTTGAAGTGGTCATAATAAAAGTAAAAAAAAAAGGACCACCTCTGAGGTCTAGGGGTCAGCATGCTGGTCTCTTACGTAGAGGGCCTGGGTTCGATTCCTGGTTGGGTTGAATTTCCTGGTTGAGGTTTTTCAGGGTTTTTCCTCAACCATAAGGCAAATGGTAGGAAATTCGCGCCACAACACCCCTGAGTATCACCAGCCTCATTCATCACCGAAATCATATTCATAAGAAATCAGTAATACATATACAGTCGCCATCTAGTTCACAACATTAGAACCAGTCTCAACAATAGTACACAGGCCTTCGGATTTCAACCGAAGATTAACTCGCAATATGACCAAAGACGTTAAAGCGAGTATAAATAACAGCGGAGGAAAAAATGCTAAAATAAACAATTGGTAATATTTTCTTTGCACCAAAAACGCAATATATCAATTTCACGAAAACAATCGCATTTCTTACAAGTGATTTTGTAAAAGAAGAGTATTTTCCCTAGACAAGAAATACAAAATGGCGATGCTACGAGATAGTTTGCATAATCCTTCAGTTCTCTTAAATATATATATATTTTTTAATCTCCCTACATTATTTTAAATCGTTGCACCTTCTTATTGTTTAATGCATCATAGTCTTTTCTGTTTGCTTTGCACGCATGTTGATTTATTCTATAGCATGATATAGTTCTTAGGGATATAAAGAAGGTTGCAATGAAGCATGAATTGAGAATAGTATATTGTAATACTAGTGTGGGAAGGGCTTCATTGCAAAACAGCGCCTGTGCTCCAATGATACGAGTTTTGCAATGGCTCTTTCTGTAAGTGTGTTACTCGCTATTTTTTTACGAAAATATAATTAAATGTAATTAATTACAATATTGAAAATGTTTTTAAAAACGTTGAAACGCGTTTTCATCTACGTCATAAGGTTTGTTGCCAAGATACTAGTAAGAATCCATTGTTGATATAAACAGTTATTCAGTTTGGAAAACATTTTGTATGCTTAATGTTTCAATATTTAAGTCGTTCTGAATTATGGAATTTGATAATGAAAGAAAGACGAAGAGTTAGTTTATGGGCACACCACCAGATGTGACAGCAATAGTGAATGTATCTTCAAGAGAACTGTTGCCTGAAAAATTTGCATGTTAATTAAAATTTTTATTTTAATTTCTATCGTTTAAAGAATTGAAATTATTATGTGTTTTCTCATTTTACTTAAATTGGCCGGATAATCTGTTCTAATTCTCAGTCCTTCATATAAATGTCAAGCATTACATATTTAATTTAGGAGAGAAGACTGTAGTGTGCAGAAAAAATTTTCAGCACTGAATGTAGGAAATCGTACTTCCAATGTCAGTTCTGTTACCTGGAAACCTATCATTCCGCACTTTCGTAGAAAAAAGATAATTATGGTTCTGAAATGTATTTAATATAGTAATCTTCAACTTTTATTGTTAATTGCTGTTGCTTAGAAATCGTTGTTGATGTTTGTTCTCTGTTCAAATCAAACTATGAAGAAAAAAATGTACGTAAAATTTTATTCTGGATGCAAATATTGTCTCTTGATCCAAACAACTTCAATAATAAAAATTATTTTACTATGTTTATTAACAATAATAATATTGTATTAGTTGCTGTTAGATTGTGTACAGTTGCACTTTTGCAGTAAGGTTGTGTACGACTGCACTTATGCGTGTATAAAAAGTAGTTTTTGAAATTTTTTTCTTGAATTTTAATATACATGATGTCATAATCTCACTTTGTATTCCACTATACACTGCTTGCACAGTTCCTCACAGCCTGAATGTTGCCAGTAGTCAATACTCATAAGTTAGCCTACATTTCTCTACATCACCTGCAGTTATCCTTATTGAATCTACAATTATTTTTAATCAAATCTTTATTGGTGACACCCGTAACAGGCTCAGTTTGTTAATACACTGTTCAATATATTCATAACAGTCATTATAGAATGCTATTTTATTCTCTTTGTCCACCTCGAAAACAAACAAACAAAAAGAACTGAAACCAAAATATTATCCTGAACATAGCATGCATTCATTCATACATACGAGTATTGCCATGGACGCCCGCAGGATTTTCTCCAATTGGGGTCAACCCACTTTTTTTTTTTTTTTTTTTCAGCAATAGGTGAATAATTGTACATTCGTTGCCTTTCTGATGTTGTAAGGATACATCACTTTGCAACAAAGAGTAAACTGTTCAAAATTTCAGATTGTAAAAATTATAGTGAATTTTTTAAACGGAAAGTCTGTGCATATATAGTCGCGACGCTGTTATTCCCGGCGTGACTCCTCCTCTTTGCTTACGTCTTAGGAAGTGAAGGCTCTATAAAGTCTATGTAGGTAGTATCGTTCGCCATTTTTGTTCCTTCATTGCCGAGCTACCAGACGAGGAATCTGTTTGCCACACCGTTAAACATTATCATGTCGTAGCTCCTATGATAATAAATCAAACGCACTGTAATTCAGCAAAAATTTGTGCGGTAAATAACGTCCTCATGTGCATTCTGTGAATGCCAACGAAAGAGCCAAAATGGCGGGCGATTATATTAAGTATTTATCGAAGCTTAGGAAATGCATAATGTCTTCATCAGCGATTCACAATACGCACACGTTTAAATGTAGCCGACCTGCAACGTGATTGGCTACCGGAAATTAGAGCGACGGGACTATAGTTTCTATACTAAATGCCAAGAAATGAAACATAATTCTAAATATACTAAACATTAATTTTATTAATTTGTATTTAGAGATTATAAATTGGAAATACCAGTAATATCCACTATAAATTGGCCGAACATATGTTGTTCATTAGGAAACTAACTATTGTAGGCCTAATTATTCAGGCATAAAAACAGTTCAATCACATAATCACGTTCAAAATAAATTCACTTTGTTACAACAGGCAGTCCTCTTTTAAAGTAAGCTGTGTAAGTTCTTAATTGATGAAATTTAGACCTTGAAACAACATGTAACTTTAATATGAAATAATTATTCATTGTAATTCACTAATCTACTTTATCACGTAGAAAATAAAAATTCCAGTCTTCTCTTCAAGAACACTGTCTTTGCGAGTAATGCCTCTTTGACCACCCCTGCGGGCATCCTTGCATGCCACGAAAAATACTTATTATTCTAGGTTCAACATTTCGTTCAGTACCGGTACTGGTAAGAACTCCTTTAACATCTTTTTCCATTTTAATTTATTTAATAATAACATGTCAAATATAAAATGTTACATGAAAGTACCCCGAAAGAACAAAGCTCCTGTTTGGGGACAGTTCTATTTTGTTAAAATAACATGAATATTACACAAAATTTTACACAACTCACGAAAATATCTCTTGTTTCTAAACTAAATTTAAAATTCTAATATTGGCCATTTGGTATCTCGTGAAACCTACCTGCACGTGAGGGAAAGGAAAAAGTGGACTGAGAAGCTTCCCTCCCTCACTATGTTTCAACTTGCAAGCTAGCAAGTTCTCTTACCCCCACCATAAGGTTCTTACTATAAGCCTAGATCATATATATCCAGATATCTCTGCCTTATAGGCTTTGACGGTAACAACTTTTGTCAGGTTTACTGTGCTGCCATCTAGTTGTTACATAAGGAGTCACATCATAATTCCCATTTGAATTGCATTAGCGACTGTACTGCCATCTCGCGTTCGTTTACGGTGGACGGGTGGCAATTCTGGTGGTGGTTCTCTTCAAAGAGCTGCCGATTTTAACAGCGATGAGCTATCTGTTACATATATGATCTAGGCTATAAGCTATGGTGCACGAATGCATTTGGTTTCACGAGATAACGAATGACCTATACTAGAGTATTATACAAATTATACATAATTCACAAAAATATATCTGTTGCTTCTAGAATAAAATTTAAAATTCTAATACCAGGATGAAATTCGTAACAAGAGTAGATAGACAATAACATACATACTTTGGAGACTAACATTTAAACACCAGAATAAGATGTTAAAAAAATACATAAAGATGATGATAAAGTTACTAACAATAATAATAGTAACAAACTGAGATAACTTATGTTATAATTTCAGAGTAAAGAAAAAGATAACTTGAGAATGGTGATGGATTAATATTATTGTAAGTGTAATTAGTAACAAATCATGTTGATGAAGATTGAAAGAAATAATATACTTAGGGATGAAATAAACTTGCTCTACAATACATGATACATATAAACAAGGGAAATATGTCATATGAATTGTCTAATTCTGGATATGAAAATTTCATTACCGGTACCAGTACTGAAAATAGCCAATTCTAGATGAATTTTATTATAGAATTATATAGACGTGGATCATAATTTGTACTATAGTAAACCAGCAGATGTGAAGCATTTAGGTTCAGTTAAAGTAAGGGTTTACTTTCGTCTATAAACATGTGGTTGAACTACAAATTTCATTCGATTTTTATGATAGAATTTCATTAAAGAGTATTAATTAAATTTATAAATTTTATCAATATTAAAAACATTAAATTTGGAATGGATCAAATTTATTCGACAATCCAGGCGTATATATTATACGTGAATCTACTCATTAACGTTCATTTTTGATAATATGCCGATTATGGGTGCCTCAGAACATGACAAGAGCTGTAATTCGTAAAATCAGTAAAACACACGTATTTGTGATTTAGAGTATTCCTACAAAATTTGCGTTCGTAATTTAAACACACGAATCACACAATAATAATATACATATTAACTTGAAAGTTTTAACTTACCTAATTACTCAATAATTCGGGCGTTTTGTTAACCGGTTCCATGGTGTAATGGTTAGCACTCTGGACTCTGAATCCAGCGATCCGAGTTCAAATCTCGGTGGGACCTGAAATTTTTTTAAAGAGTTAATAACGTGTTTTATATGTGAAATAATGTATTTAAAATCGCACATATAGTTTGTAACTTAGGAACAGATGAATTTTGTGTAGAACACATGTTCCTGTTTTATGGGGTCGTGTTTAAAATTAGGCTCAAGAAATTAGCGCACGTCGATTACGCTGTTTCGAGATCGGTCGGTAACGCAGAACGCCTTGTATTTTTAGTCTGTGAATGACGTAACTTGGATGCAGATGTCTAGTTTTTATAACTCTTGATAAGATTTCAGTGTCAGGGTTATGAAACGCTTGCAAACTGCCGATACTCATTACGTACTGTGAATATAGATAAAGACTGAAGAAGTTTAAACTTATCTGCTACATGCTTATGTAGCTATTTCGCGGTATTGTAACAAAAAATAAGGTGTGTTTCTTCAAGTATTCGTACTTGTTGGCATTGCCGTTATTATTTATCATCATCACGATCATCCCCAAAACCCGAATTCGTTTCTGTAAACAAATTATGTAATGTGCGTGATATTCATACTAAAATATTCAGTAGAAATGTGCAATCACAGTTTTAATTATAACATTTGTAACAATGGATTTATGATACATAGGGTTGTCAGATGAAAAGCAGAACATTTTTGTAGTTATTAAGAACGAAGAATTACCCACCGGCGTAGCTGAAGCGGTAGCGCGTTTGCCTGCCGATCTGGAGTTGCGCTCGGGCGTGTGTTTGATTCCCGTTTGGGCTGATTATCTTGTTGAGTTTTTTCCGAAGTTTTTTTCCAACCGTAAGGCGAATGCCAGGTAATCTATAGCGAATCCTTGGCCTCATCTCGCCAAATATCTCGTTATCACCAATCCCACCGATGCTAAATAATCTAGTACAGTGGTTCCCAAACTTTTTTCATCGCGGATCCCTTTCGAGTCGAAAAAAAGATTCACGGATCCTGAAATTAAATTAAATTAAATTAATCGCTACATTAATATGGATATAAATTTAATATGCTTCCATTACGTATTTAATATTGACTCTATGTCTACAACTACATTAATTATAACATAGCCATGAGTTCATAAACATACATTAGTATTCATAAACTGCTTGTATTTTTTTCAAGAATTACATGCATAATTAAAAAAAATACTTTCAAATTGCTAATATGAAGAATGGTGTTGTTCCTCGCCTCACAACTCATCCGGTATGACGCCTCTGTAGCATTTTCATTGTCTGTTTTTAGCACTTTTTACCAACGTATTGTGACACTGTTTAACCCTTCAAGTATACGTTGAAAAAATGTATGTTCTTGTTCTTACATTCGGGGTGGTTTGTTTCCAAATGTCTACGCAGTTTCTCTTCGGCTTGGGTAGCGTAGTCGGTATAGCGCTGGCCTCCTATTCTCGAGGTTGCGGATTCGATCCCGGCCCAGATCGATGGCATTTAAGTGTGCTTAAATGCGACAGACTCGTGTCAGTAGATTTACTGGCATGTGAAAGAACTCCTGCGGGACAAAATTCCAGCAAACCGACGACGCTGATATAGGCCTAACCTCTGCAGTTGCGGGCGTCGTTAAGGAGTTAGGTATAGCTTACAGCAGTAAAATTTTGAAAAAAAAAAAAATATTTTTACGATTTAAAAAAAATTATATATATATATATATATATATATATATATATATATATATTTTTTTTCAAAATTCAAAGTTCACTGTGCAGTGATGAAGCGTTTCCCTCGTAACTCATAAACTTGTTAACTTTTTCATGTTCTCTCTCTTTTATTTTATTGCTGAACTCATATTTACAGTATCCTGCTCTTTCAACTACATTCCTTAATAAACAATATATATATATATATATATATATATATATATATATATATATATATTTTAATTTTGTATTAGATATTTGACAATTTTTTTAAATGAATTTATTTTTTATCAGGCAATCTATCAAAGGTACAGGAGTGATTTTGCATCATATTGTAGATCTGGCATGCATAAATACACACAAAAAATTTCATCACAGAATGTTGGATACTTTTTTAGTTATGAGGGAAACGCTTCATCACTGCACAGTGTACTTTGAATTTTGAAAAAAAAAAAAATATATATATATATATATATATTTAATCGTAAAAACATGTTTATCATAATATAGTAGAAGGACAGCGTTTTACACATACTAATTTTCATTATTGTACAATATACAGTAATGGAGGAAAAAAATGTTAAATATTTCCAAAATTTTACTCTAAGCTGTACCTAACCCCTTAAATAAACTATAATTTTTTCTGCCCAGTTCTGTGGGAAATAAAGAATATAAGAATTGAGCTGAACATTTTCTACAAATAAAAAAAGCAGTTGAATATAAGCAAATGGATAAATCACTAAATGCAAATTTGTTTAGATATAGCACTTTACCGTGAAAGGTTGTATTGAAATATTAAACAATCATTTATACTATATAAACTGAGGACCAAATTGTATAGTCCTATTATAATTTTTCTCATACTATCATGTATTAGCAAATTGAACCTTTGTTACTGTTACAACTGTTGTATCAAGAAATATAAATTTGTATAGTATTCTTTGTCATTTAGGCAGTTGGCTGTGGCAGAAAGAATTTTAAAATAATAATAATAATAATAATAATAATAATAATAATAATAATAATAATAATAATAATAATAATAATAATAATAATGAAGCTAAACTAGCTCTGAGGTATTCTGCTTATACATCTTACATATACGAATCTGTGACAGGTTAGGTTTGGTTAGTTTAGGCAGGTTTAGGCTTTTGTTATGCCTTGCATATACGATCAACTGCATCTCCAAAAAAAAAAAAAAAAAAAAAAATCCCTTCGATTTTCACTTCCGAAATCACCGGAATTATCTCAGCGCTAGTTTCAGCAATAATAATAATAATAATAATAATAATAATAATAATAATAATAATAATAATAATAATAATAATAATAATAATAATAATAAATGGATTTGAGTCTCAAACAGTTCGAGATGCCAAATCCTGAAAGGATAAGAAAAGGAAGTTAACGTAGTTTTGTTTAGTCTATGCTTGTAATTTCAAAGAGATGAAAAAGCTTTAGCACAGGTTTTCCTCTTTAAATCTTATTTTTCGCAACATTCTCATTTAATCACTGCTCCATTATCATATCAGGCAATCAAGGTTGTGTAAGTAAGACACTTCTTCGAGCTCATGATATTTTGCGTCGGGTTCCATGGTGTAATGGTTAGCACTCTGGACTCTGAATCCAGCGATCCGAGTTCAAATCTCGGTGGGACCTAGGTATTTTTATTTCAATATTTGTGAATATATAAGCGTTTTGTCTATGAAATCAGTATTTTATACCATGTAGAATTTGGTATATATATATATGTAAAATCAAAATTAAAAGGCGAAGAATACGTAGTGCTGTAATAGTAAATGAAATGAACTTCGAAACAGAATGAATGGCATGAAATTGAATAATAATGAAAGATTAGCGATACTTAAGCTGTTCCGAGAAGAATCCCCAGAACTAAAATTACACTGCGGATCTCACCTAGTACCTTTCATAATGTGAAGATGGCACAGTCTACTGTGAATATGGCGACATGCAGTAGAAAAGGAATGGCACACGCCCAAACCACAGTCTAGTATTTACAGCAACGAGTTAGGGTACGTACACGTTGGAGCAACGATCGTTTTGATTTATCAGTAGAAGATATTCTATGCAGCCACTTAATGAAAGAAGATATATAGGAAATATCAGCTGCTAAGTTCAAGGTTAATATAACTTAAATACTTACAAAATTAAACCCGTTTCTCATCCCAAAGATAGTATAAATTCGTTGTATTGTGATTGGTTCTTGTGATCACATAACATATGACCAATAAATACACAACTGATCAGTTTGCCAATATCTACAATAATTAATTTAATATGCCGAAATAATAATAAATCAATTAATATTCGGATATATTCATAACCACCGGTGATTATACAGATTAATATTATCTTAATCAGAGATCATATAAACGACAAGAGCGAAGAAAATGGAACTTTTCTTTTTCGTCGCTTTCATCGTGTATCTTCGCTTTCATCGTTACTCCAATATGCACACCTCAATGACAATACATGCTTCAATTCTCTCTGATATAGCATCACTGCATCTTTTGTCGTTTATCGTCGCTCCAACGTGTACGTACCCTAACTCGTTGATATACAGTCACGAAGCTTGAGTTGCGAGGGTGCTAGGAACAATAGACTGTGCCGGTACTATTTCGCATTGTCTGTAATGAGGCGATATTAGCGATCCTAGTGGTTAGCAACTATCTAGGGATGCATATTTACTACGTATTGAGCTTCGTGACTGTATATACTAACTAGACTGTGCCCAAACCATATTGGGTGTGGTGAACGGACAGGCATAACTATTGTACGGAATGATAAGGCATTGCTGTACGTATTGCTGCTATTCAAAGCCATAATTTAAATTAATATGAAACTCCACGTATTTCATTAATCTGGCAACACAACAAAGGGGGAAAATAACTGTAAACTGTACAAAACAAATTACCTTAGAGCTGGGATCCTAATTTCGTATAAACAAAACTGAATATATTTAAACACCTTCGACAATGAAGTCACTTGTCACATCATGACATTAAGAAATCAAATTAACAAGGAGGCATGAGGAAATACTCTGTCGATCATTAGAAATTTCACTGTGGCTCGTGTTCTCCCATGGTAGAGGTTTTTCACACAAATGTTAAAATGTTATGTTTTATTTAACGACGCTCGCAACTGCAGAGGTTATATCAGCGTCGCCGGATGTGCCGGGATTTTGTCCCGCAGGAGTTCTTTTACATGCCAGTAAATCTACTGACATGAGCCTGTCGCATTTAAGCACACTTAAATGCCATCGACCTGGCCCGGGATCGAACCCGCAACCTTGGGCATAGAAGGCCAGCGCTATACCAACTCGCCAACCAGGTCGACTTCACACAATAATCATGGAAACATTGGGTATATATGAATATCAAGTAAAATACATTACAGTGTTACATATTAATTTTATTGCTGCAATTCTAGTATAGACGTTTCACGTAATCATTGGAATTTCCTTAAATCACTTGAGGCGGTTAGAAACAAAGGGGTGTAAGTGATATTTAAAAAAAAAATGATTTAAGTGCGTACAGTATAAACTAAAGCGTTTAACATTTCAGTGGTAAAGGGCTATATCTTTTAACCACGTCACACATTAACATTTAAAATTAAAACTCCGCGGAATTTACGAATGCTTGGTAACTTTTAATCACATTTTATGGAAAATAACGTAAGTGCACTTACACCCATTTGCTTCTGACAGCCTCAATTACTTCCTTTTGATAATATGAAGTTGGCACATTGTTATTCATTATTAGGCCGCGAAAAGTCATGCAATTGCATGTTTTTATTGATTTGACATACTGAAAAATTAAAAATGGATCTATGCCTATCATGATTTTTAGTTTATTCGTTTTGCATAAATGCACATTTTGAGGGGTTTTTCCCTTTTAAATGCATATACAGGGTGTTTCAGAAATACTTTGACAAACCTTGGGGGCATGTTCCTCACACAAAAACAAGAAAAAAAGTTCACATAAACATATGTCCGAAAATCCTTAGTTTTTTAATTATTAATGAAAGAACATAATGAAACAATTGATAACGCATATCAACAATTCCATGGTCTGCACGTTCCCCCGACCTCAGTCCTCAACCAAAAACGAACAAAATTGTATTAAACTTTTTTGTTTGAAATATCTCAAGGAATAATTCCCTGAAATTAATGACATTACTTACGGTTCATTTTGTATTTATGTATTGTTTGTTTTTCTGAGTATAGAGCATAACATAGCCATATGAAACCTATACATAAAAACAATGAGGAAATATACTTAATCAGTGTCCCATGTTTAGAAATTAGCAGACTTTGACATTTTGTAAAACAAGAGAACATCATTTACTGTTACTAAGCCAAAGCCTACCAATTTCTAAACATGAGACACCGATTAAGTCATTTCTTTGTTGTTATACATACATTTCTTATGACAATGTTAAACCTGTATGGCCTATACCCAGAAAAATACACGTTAGTACAGTATATTATGGAGTGATAATAAAATGAAAACGGTTCATGTAGTACATAGCCTATATATATGTAATATGTCTATAATAAATGAGCCTTTCAGAGCAGAAGTGGTGTAAGTCAAAATTGTGTAATGAGGTTTAAAGTAAAAATTCTGTAAAATACAGCGCAAAGTAGCAATTAATATGTCCTTCGTGCTATCCACTGATTAATAATGTTTTTAATAAATTCAATATTAATAGATACTTTCCGCTGTATTTTACAGAATGTTTACTTTAACCCTCACTACTCATTTTTGACTTACACCACTTCTGCTCTCAACTGCTCAAATAAGTCACAACTCCTGATGAAAAAACTGAAAAATGTAAGAGAAGAGAAGAACAGGAAGCAAAAGAGAAAGAAGAAAGAAGAACGTAGAATTTGAGGAGCTATAAAGGGGAAAATGAATAGAGATATCGCTGCTCTGGAGGAACAATGACGCAAGTGCAACGTAGAACGTTTTTCAGGAGAAGCAGAAAATAGAATCTTAATTGCAAGTAAATACATGTATAAATGAATAATAAATATTTGAAAAAAAAATGTATTATGACAATCGAAATAAAGCAAAAGTTATAATTTTTTGTTACTTTCAAATAATACTAGTTAAATAGGGGTGCTTTTGAGCGTATTCCGAATCTCACCGCTGAGCAATCCGATGGCATCACGGTGTTCCGAATTCCACCGATGACGTCATTGATGCTCCACCGGTGTCGCACCGGTGCCATCAACTTGCAGAGGTGGTGGCAGTCTCCATCAGCCGCCATCAGTGAATCTGATTGGTTCTTGTATAGGGCGGGAATTAGCAGACGAATAACATCGTGCACTGTTGTGCCATGGCGGTGTGTTCTGCTGTATTGTTTGTAATGAGCACAACGTAAAAACAATATGTTAATGGCTTATGAGCGAACATGTCAACGGACCCGTTATTACTACCGGTTCAAGAAATAAATTGTTTATGCTTTCTTTTCTTTGAACGAGATGGCAGTACGAAAATTTCGCAAAATTTTGCTAGCATAGCACAGACAACAACTTGTACAGTCGCCATGACAGCCATCGATCCTTCCAGCAGTTTTGTTCCTTATTTTGCTGCAACGTGACGTCATTGATGCCACCGGACAGGTGAGATTCGGAATACGCTGTATAGTATTCACCACAGTCTAATACTTACAGTCGCGCAACTTCAACACTTTTTTTGCCAACATTCGCGACACTAGCGCCCAAGCGGCAGGCAAGGCACTGGTAATAGGGTTGATACAATCTCGTTCAGCCAGCACGTGCTTTAAAGGGATGCGAGATGTTATAAACGTTTTAATCATGCGTCGGAATAAAGGCAATGTGTGCAATGACGAAAATTGCAGTAACAACAAGTTTAAATCTCCGAATTTGTCGTTCTTCAGATTCCCTAAAAACCAAGAGAAAATCATAAATCAGTCGTAACCAATAGTCCACGCTGTAGGTAGCCTACGTATTGTTTTCTATAAAACATTTATTGGTTATCAGTTACCTATTTGCATGTCAAAGTAAATACCTCTTATTTTTTTTGTAGAGATCATATGTGTAAATATGTAACCATTCCGATTTTGGATAATGTATCTAGAGATTTTAATGCAAGTAATTCCATAATTTTTGTATTCGTGTTCATTTTTTATATTTTTCAGAAGTTGAATTTTATATTGCATTCAAGTAGGGATCATGGTGTTAATTTTTCAAGAATTCATGGAGTATTGTAATCCTTTTGCGAAATATTCACTTCTTGAATAAATCCGGACTGTGTCGATAAAATTTCTGATGTGTTGGTGTAGATTCCTGTGGCAGACGTATTAAGTTCTCAAGAAATAAAAGAGCCTTTTTAAATTTAATATAAAAAGCAATCTTTTCTGTAATAATTTGCATGACTGTTATTGGTGTTGATTTTACATTCTCAGTGATTATTTGAGCCGTTCAGAGCAGAAGTGGTGTAAGTCAAAATTAGGTAATGGGGTTTAAAGTAAAAATTCTGTAAAATACAGCGCAAAGTAGCAATTAATATATCCTTCGTGCTATTCACTGACTACTAATAGTTTAAATAAATTCAATATTAACTGCTACTTTGCGCTGTATTTTACAGAATGTTTACTTTAACCCTCATTACCCATTTTTGACTTACACCACTTCTGCTCTGAAAATAAAATTAGGCCTACATTTTCTGAGTTAATATTGAAGTTACCATTTTTTCAACAAAATTGTGTGTTCATTTATTTGTTCTCACCTACGTCATATCAACAGTAAGTGCATGTAAATTACGTATTATATAGGTAGGATAAGTTAAAATTAAGCTTATGTGTGAAAACTGGAAATGTAATGTAAAATGCGGTAAACTTGCCATACAAATTTACACCATAATATCAGCACTATATGTGACTCAAAATAATAAAGGAAATACCGGTTCTTAAGAAATGGAAAAATAATGAACTTCATAAATCAATGTCTGTCATATTAAGATTTAAATCCTCTCCTTTTTTATTTTCAAGTTTACCTCAGCGGCCGAGGTTACCCCAATTTGCGGTATGGAAAATAGTTAATTTCTCAGGAAATAGGGAGAGGAGTTCACCACGCGATGTTCCCTACGAGATATGGCCTACAATTTTGAAGCTACTAATTTTTACTCTTCTCACAGTAAATATAGAGTTCCAATGATTCATAAACATATTTAGGAATGAATTGAATTAACCGTCCACGTACGAACAGTTATATTCTTTCAAAGCATGATACGTGATCAGGGCCAAGATTCAGTTGTAAGGAGCAGAAAGAATTACGTTTATTCCCAGCTACTGAAACTTGTAGATTAACTGCGTGTGAAATTCTTCTAGGATTCTAAAGTAAAATTAATAAGAACATATACACTTAATTTATAGCATAAAAATATAAAATAAATTACGCAAAACCCGTTTTCTGATGTGTTATCATATGTCGTGTGCACACTGTTAACTTGCCTGCCGCTAGAGGGCTACTGTCGCGCCAGCTGTCAAATGTTGGCATATTTTATACGTATGAGTTGCGTGACTGTATCTATTAGACTGTGGTATTCACCCCAAATTTTGCAATTGCGTCATCGTTCTTTCAGAGCAGCACGGAAGAGAATGTATAAAACTATACAGGAGGCGAACGTAGTAAATTATTCAAGCACTTATGGTTTCTATTATCACTTTATTTAATATAAAAATTAAAGTTATTTTGCATTTACACATCAGGTGACTTGTTTAGTTAGTAAAAAGTAAAACTCGTTTCTCGACTTTTAGTTCTAGGATTCGTGGAATTGTACAAAGAACAGCATTGAAAATTTACTTAATTTGATAAACAATCATTAAACCAATTTCACCAATATTAGATTTAATTTATAATTGAGCAATAAAATTGTATTTACAACAGAATATATTATTATTAACTTTATAATTATTGTATTAGTGATTATTGCATCGTGCATATGGGGGGGTAGTACTTCTAATTGGAACGTCATCTATAGAACAGCAGGGGTAGGAACAACTGTCTCTCACGGCAGCTCCTCATTGCTAG
This sequence comes from Periplaneta americana, assembly GCF_040183065.1. Taxonomy (NCBI): domain Eukaryota; kingdom Metazoa; phylum Arthropoda; class Insecta; order Blattodea; family Blattidae; genus Periplaneta; species Periplaneta americana. Next base: position 21,792,230 of record NC_091124.1, read on the forward strand.
TTGTTCCAGCGTCGAGAGAAGAGGAAGCCTCCTTGTCTGTACGTATTTACATAGTTCGTAAGACTGAGATTTCGTTCGAAATGCATATTGATTTTTCAAGCTTTTTAGACATACTAAAATTAAATTTCTCTGATACAAGCGAGAGGAACATCTAGTTTCAAATATTCTAGTTACATATATAAAACTTTCATTAGACACAGCTAAATTTTGTGCTTTTTCAAATATAATGAAATTCGTGTGCATTATTTTCGTATACATTGCGTTTCGATCAAATATTTGTTACAAAAATGGGGGGGGGGGAAACTGTAAACTTTCATTAGATACAAAGATAAGATAAATTTTGTGCTTTTTTTTAATAGTTCGAATGCGATTAGTTTATTTTAGTTTCGTATACTTTGTGGCCCAATTAAATTAATAGATCTGTTTAGAGCGTTTCTCCAAAACAAAACTTTACTTCGCTTTACGAAACTCTCGAAGTTTAGGCCAACTTCGAGACTTGACTTCCCGACTCCGCAGTGTGAGAATCCAGTATCGAGGTACTGTAATATCGAATATGACTGAGGGAAATGTGATTAAACTTTTACTTCTCGAATATTCAGATTCATTTACTATAATTCCTTTTGCAATGGAATTACGTTGGAATATAAATCGTACTGAAATTAAAATGTACGCAACAGACTTAGTTTCAAAAATTTTAGTTAGAAAAATGAGTAATACTCCATTCGATACAAAGTTACAGATAAATTCTCTGCTTTAATAAATACTTGCAATGCGATTAGTGCGTCTGTCCACTTTGTTATACGCACTTCGTGTTCACATTAAATTAGTTGACCTGTGCACAACATTTCTCCCAACGCAAGTTACCGCATTCGACCCTCAACCATCGATTCCATAGTGCAGAATCGAATATCAAAATGAAACTAAACTTGATTGGGCGGAAGTTGATTGTAATTTTTCGAATTTCAGGTCATTTATTATATTCCATAGATCTTACGTTAGTAATGAAGCTTTAAGATTTGGAACGAGTCAAAATTTTACAAAATTACAATTTTGCAAATTTTTTTACAATTTTGCATTTTTTTTTTACAATCTTTTAGTCGCCCTCGGTAGCGTAGATGGTATAGCGCTGGCCTTCTATGCTCGAGGTTGCGGGTTCGATCCCGGCCCAGTTCGATGGCATTTAAGTGTGTTTAAATGCGACAGGTTCATGTCAGTGGATTTACTGGCATGTAACCTCCTGCGGGACAAAATTTCGGCACATCGACGAGGCTGATATAACCTCTGCAGTTGAGACCGTTAAATAAACCACAATTTTTTACAGTATTTTTTACAATTTTTTTTTAATTTTTACATTCTTTTACAATTTTTTTTAATTTTTTACATTCTTTTACAATTTTTTTAATTTTTAAATTCTTTTACAATTTTTTTAATTTTTACATTGTTTTAAAATTTTTTAAATTTTTTACAATTTTTTACAATTTGTTTTAATTTTTTTTGCATTTTTACAAATTTACAATTTTTTTTTTTGCAATTTTTTGGCGAGATTTAGTGAGACGAGGTCCTACTTGTATTTCAAGTAGGAAATATTAGAAGATGAAATATAGTTTACAATGCCTGACATTGCGTAGGTCTATTTGTCTAGTTTAACTGTAATTAAACGTATTTACTATAAACTCCAGGTTTTCAAATGGAATTACGTTCGAATGTCAAAATTAGCGTCCTCAAATATAAACGACACTTCCACTTTAAAGTATTTTGATTAGAAAAATGTGAAGCAATGTCCATTAGATTAAAAAAACTGCAGATAGTTCCGTGTTTTATTGAATAGTTTTAAAGAGTTGTCCATTTCGCGTACTGAACAAGCTTTAAATTTAGTGGTTCTGTGTACAGCATTTTCCCCAATATTAACTCCGTTACCCTATTTGATTCTTACTAGCGACTGTCCGCATTGTAGGATCCAGTAGAGGTGAAACGAAACATGATTGAGGGCAAAACAGACTGGAACTTTTCAAATAGCTTTCGTATTAGAAGTAGCAAATTAAAAGATAACATAGTTTAGGCAGATATTGCTATATGTTGCCTACAATGAACCATTGTGTAATACAATTTATTGCTTGCCTAAATCAGTTCATGAAATGTGGTTCAAATTATAAAGTTAGTGTTAAGTTATCGCTAATGAATATCTACAGTATATACGAGGGAACAAATAGTGCGTAAAAAATTGATGAATTAATCACTTCGTCAAACCTGAAAGGGTTGAGCACAAATATTTACTGAAACCATTAGTTTTACATCGAATTTTTAATTTTTGTAAACTCTGGATAGAAATCTGAAGCTGTGGTTTTCTGTAATCTGCGATTTCGCGTAAGGTCTCGCAAATTGGGATATCTAGATAGTGCCTTCGAATGTTTAGGATTTCGCGGTGACTGATTATAGAATTAGGCTTTTGGCTATTTGTCTTGAAATTTGACATGTCGAGTGTCTGTTTATAATTGTTATACTCTAAAATGGGCCTGTTATAACATGAAAGAAATCATAATGTCCAGTTCTTGGTAAATTGCAGAAATATATATAGGCCTAACATAAGCACACATTTTGTCGATTAAACAAAATTCATATAGGAATTGATTGGTTTAGATATCAATGCCAATCAATCCGTACTATTATTTTTCTCGCGGTATATGGCATTCAAATCATTCTAACCTATCTGATCCCCCCCCCCCTTTCTTAACTGTAAATGAGCACAAACGCTACTTAGGTGTAAATTTTTCTGACATTTTGTATATTCGATTCCCTAACCGTTTCAAATGTATATAATTTTACCTTTTAGGTGTGTTTCCAAATTATATGTAATACACTTTGTCAAAATTTGACATTTAATGTGGCAACCTTTTCATAAAGGGAGCTAAATTTTATTATTATATAAAATTTTTGTCTACTACATCATAAGAATATATAAAAATTCATCTTATGATGTTTGGTGACTTATACACGTCCGTTGATGCGACATAATGAGGTTGTGAAATTTTTCTTTCATACCATGGCATGATTGTGACTATAATAGTATTTAAATTCATAAACATTCAATTTAAAATTTTTAATTTATAAAATCATGCATAACTTTTTAAGTTTAATACTAGAACTATTAAAATTGAAAAGATTGGGATATTTAAATATAAATTTGTTATATATTCTTGGGCCTAAATTACTATGATTACCTAAATACTGTAACAGTGTAGCATTTTGGTTCAAACAATTTTAAAGAATTCATAAATTTTGTTTCATAACTGTTAACACAATTCAAAGTTATTTCGATTTTTATGTATGAATTTCAACACAATATAATAAATTTCTTATTTTAAGAACCTTAAGGTCTAAAAAAACAATTTTTGAGATCGAAAATCAATAGGCTTATGGAGACATTTTATTTATTTTTTTCTGCAATAAATAAAGTAGATTAAAATTGGTTTTAAATAAACTACCCAATCCTACAACTTCATACATAATTACCGATTGAAATAAGGTTTTGAAACAAAGGTTCAAAATAGACTAGTATTGGTTTAAACTGAGTTGATGGGAAATGAATGTCTCGTGTTAGGGAATATTGCGTAGTCAATTGTTTTGTCCTCCATTTATTAGAACGAAATTCAAGGCAACAAGTTGAATAAACATGTTTCAAGTACAAAAAATTGGACTATTCCAAGAGATTGGAATATCTTTCTATTTGACATCTTGCTCTCAAGTGAATTTGTTTCATACTAACTTCTTTGCACATGCGCGTCTTCTGTATTTCTTGCATGGCCGGCAATTTCTTTGTAACATTACTAACATATGCTATACAATTCATTTGAGAGAATGCAAATTCTTTGTGGAATTAGACATATTGAGGCGTGAAGTTGCCCAAGAATCCTTGTTACGCCAGCAGTAGACAATTTTAAAAAGGGGAAATTATTCAAAGATGATGTATATGAAATCTTACTTGAAACGTATTATTCAACACCAAGCATTTTGGCTATTCAGTATTAAAATGGTCTTTACTCGAAATACAGAAAATTCATTCTTCGTTCGCAAGGGCTAATGAGCCACATTTACGTCATTTGTTTAATATTTTTAAGGTTTCCTGCCATAAGTGTTACTTCAAAGTCTCATTTCTCTGTAAATATCAATGCATTGTTCCATACATAATCTTTCCCTTGCTAAGCTAACTTCTTTAAAGACTAGTTTGAAACGACCTTAATCGGTAATTATAAAATAAAGTAATCGTAGTAATTAACTTTTTATTGCAATAGTTAAACATTTAGTTTCTCAATACTTTCATGAAAGCATTTAATTTTGTTTAAATAACAAAAAGCATTTAGTTTAAGTCTCTTCTGGCTTTTTTTTTAATAAGATCATATTTAATATTTCTTTCAGAAACTAAAATTGCTTAAATATGGCGAAAGACTGTTTAAATTTATAAAATATTATGAAATATTACAACATTCAATTTAAATAAGTCTAAAAATGACAATTCCTAATAAAAATACAAAATAACTTAATTTTCACAAACGTAGAGCATTTAGATCTATATCTGTGTACCTGTCTACCAAAAAGCATGCTGTAAAGACATAGGCTCTTTAAAACCTGGACAAAACAAACCTAACCTCACCTATTGCTGATCCTCAGAGCTTACAGAAACTTGCTATGTATTGAATTTACCTATCTGCGAAAAAAATGTACATGCAAATCTCTCCAAAAACCTGTACAAACCTAATCTGGTGCTGATTCTGGACCATAGAAAAAATCGCTTACTCCAAAATTCAACAATTTGCGCACAAATTTATAGGACAATATGTCGTGCCTTGATAGAAAATGAAGTTCTTTAAATATTCGACAGTGGAAATTAAACGCAAATACGGAAAATGTCTGTTATTCGGTTGAGAAGCTTTTGTCATCCAGTCTGCTCTCAAAAATCTGAAAGTTAGAATTTATAAAAGTTATATTACCTGTTGTTCTGTATGGTTGTGAAACTTACTCTCTGAGAGAGTAACAGAGGTTAAGTGTATTCGAGAATAAGGTTCTTAGGAAAATATTTGGGGCTAAGAGGGATGAAGTTACAGGACAATGGGGAAAGTTACACAACGTAGATCTGCGCGCATTTTATTCTTCACCTAACATATAATTAGGAACATTAAATCTAGACGTTCGAGATGGGCAGGGGATGTAGCACGTATGGGCGAATCCAGAAATGCATAGTGTTAGCTGGGAGGCTGGAGGGGAAAAATACCTTTAGGGAGGCCGAGACGTAGATAAGAGGATAAAATTAAAATATATTTGAGGGAGATGGGGATATGGTGGTAGAGACTGGATTAATCTTGCTCAGGATAGGGACGGATGGCGGCTTATGTGAGGGCGACAATGAACCTCCAGGTTCTGTGAAAGCCATTTAAGTAAGATTCTACACTTTCACAGCTTCATGTTTAGTGCCACTACATCTGTTTTAGTGCAAATTTGTATCTGAGAAAAATTCTGAATTATATGGTGTAGCAATTCAGGACTCGTCCTGTATGTCGTGGTCTTTCACGCCATATTCGTCTACAAATCAATTGTTTAAAAGCCAATTAACTATTGTTATTGCAGAAACTTGTATAATTAGGTAGAATTTTTAGAGATTTGTCCAGGATTAAACGATATATCAATATTAATACATAGCTTTTAATCACTCTTTAAAGTTGAAATAGACTTTCATTCTGAATTCATAGCGATTCCCAAATTGTACGTATTACAGCTTACAATCTATGAATTGATGGCCATGCTGTGTTTGTTGAGATTGTCTTCAATGCCCTATATTTTCCGAGAGCAGTCGTTAGAAAACGGAAGTTATTTCAGAATAAATTCAAATTTCATACTAAAATATTTATAGGTTTGTCTCGAGTAATCTATAATGAAAATGTCGGATTTCGAATTTTATGTTGCAGGTTACATAAAAATGGTTTGTTTACGCAGAAAATTAATCTACATACTACACACACTACGGTTAAAAAATTGTTCATATTTTATGACCTTACAATCGAGGGTACAGAATGAAGCTTCTGACTAAATGTTTCCAGTCTCAAACGATGACTTGACATTTTGGAAATTGTATTTATTAACATTCCATGGTATTCATACATTGCTTCACAGCTAGAATATGGAACAAGTAAAACAACTTTATACTACTATAAAGTCTTAATTTATAGTCACAGACGAGGTTTACAATATAGTCTACTAGTACAACACAAAGTTTTCATGAACAGTTATTGAATGTCATGAATTCACCTACAGAATAGACGGCGTGAGAAATTAGGTAGGCTACTTCTTTAATTTGGCCCTAAATAATAATGTTTTGAGTTTCATTTTTTATATCGATGGGCAGGCTATTAAAAATTTTTACTGCCATATAACGCTCTCATTTTTGATAGCACGATAGACTTGCCGATGGAGTATGAGTCATTTTTTGACATGTATTTATGCTATGAACTGTTGAATTAGTTACAAAGTTTTCACGATTACATACGAGGAAGATTATTAATGAAAAAATATGCTGACAAGCCATGGGCATTATTTGTAATTTTTTGAAAATAGTCCTACACGATTCCCTAGATTTGGCACCTACTATTATTCTAATTACTTCTTTTTGTAATAGGAATATACTGTTACGATCTATGGAATTTATCCAGAATATTATTCCAAAACTCATTACCGAGTGGAAGTGTGCAAAGTATATTGTTTTTAAGATATTGATATTATCTTTCGCATAGATCTAATAGCAAAACAAGCTGAATTTAATTTGGGGGTAAATGACGCGACTCCATAAAGAACTTGCAGCAGAACAAGAAATCGAAAATAAAATTGATGGTGTAAAAAATGGAACATCCTGAATTCGGTAGTAATTCCAGTAGGCTTATTTCTGTTGGACGTCGTCTGTACGTAATGACTAGCAAGGCTGGAGAAACGCTCGGCTTTACTGTAAAGTGCCGATATTTATTAATTTTGAGATCTTATGTCCATTACGGGATAATTTTCGATATTAAGGATTAAATTCGAGCCAACATGGGATACATTTTCGAAATATTGCGTGAATTTCAAAGTACTTCAAAAAGAACAAGACAGAAAGAAAATCACGACTTTCGGTTTCGCATTTGGAAGTTAATATGCATCTCCTAGAACCAGTTGATACAAGTATCTGTCTTTCATAATTAAATTGAAAACTTCCCAGTAGAAATCTTCACTCAAAGCAATGCAATTTGCTTTCGGTATAGAGAACTAAATAAATCTTCTTCTCTATAGAGTTGTATCTATTAAGGCGAGTATATTACTTGGACCAGGAAGTCTGTTGCCATAGCAATTCATTTCTCCTATTGCAAAAGAAATGCTGCACCAAGCAGCAGTTAAAAGTAATCCAGGATTAAAATGTCAGCAATTCTTTTCAATTATTGAAAAACTTACCTAAAAAGCATTACGAGAGGGTTCGGCCGGCGCCGTGGATTGTGTCCCGGCATGGCTCAGTTGGTAAGAGCGCTCAGCGCGCAGAGCTGAGAGATCCTGGGTTCGATTCCCGGTGCCAGTGCGAATTTTTCTCGTATTTAATAGTAATTACCTATTGAATTGAGAAAGATGATAGATGTCCCTGAAGACCTAACATGAGCATGGAATTTACACATCCGGCGTGAAGGGTATTTACATTAATTTGATATTAAAAACCCATAGCAAGGAAAGGACGTGGCACTAATTTCTGTGTAGTGCCTGAAATATTTATTATTATATTACATTATATTATTTTATTACTTTTATAATTGTTACTATTTTCATTATTATTGTTATTGCTATTATTATTATTATTATTATTATTATTATTATTATTATTACTACTATTACTATTACTATTAATGTTATAATAACGTGTAATATATATAAGATTTTATTTCTGACTGTGTGGAAGAAAAATCCTCATGGACTAATGTCCGCCAGATTAGTATTAATATTAACTTGCAATATATTTCAGATTTTATTTCTGGCTGAGTGGAACAAGAATCCTAAAGGACTAATGTCCGCCAGATTAGTATTAGTATTAACTTGCAATATTTTTAAGATTTTATTTCTGGCTGAGTGGAAGAAAAATCCTCAAGGACTAATGTCCGCCAGATTAGTATTAGTATTAACTTGCAATATTTTTAAGATTTTATTTCTGGCTGAGTGGAAGAAAAATCCTCAAGGACTAATGTCCGCCAGATTAGTATTAGTATTAACTTGCAATATTTTTAAGATTTTATTTCTGGCTGAGTGGAAGAAAAATCCTCAAGGACTAATGTCCGCCAGATTAGTATTAGTGTTAACTTGCAATATATGTAAGATTTTATTTCTGCCTGAGTGGAACAAGAATCCTCAAGGACTAATGTCCGCCAGATTAGTATTAATATTAACTTGCAATATATTTCAGATTTTATTTCTGGCTGAGTGGAACAAGAATCCTAAAGGACTAATGTCCGCCAGATTAGTATTAGTATTAACTTGCAATATTTTTAAGATTTTATTTCTGGCTGAGTGGAAGAAAAATCCTCGAGGACTAATGTCCGCCAGATTAGTATTAGTATTAACTTGCAATATTTTTAAGATTTTATTTCTGGCTGAGTGGAAGAAAAATCCTCAAGGACTAATGTCCGCCAGATTAGTATTAGTATTAACTTGCAATATTTTTAAGATTTTATTTCTGGCTGAGTGGAAGAAAAATCCTCAAGGACTAATGTCCGCCAGATTAGTATTAGTATTAACTTACAATATTTTCAAGATTTTGTTTCTGGCTGAGTGGAACAAGGATCCTCATGGACTTATGTCCGCCAGCTTAGTATTAATATTAGTATTAACTTGAAATACTAAGTTAGTTTCTGGCTGAGTGGAACGAAAAATCCTCAAGGACTAATGTCCGCCAAATTAGTATTAGTATTAACTTGCAATAATAAGATTTTATTTCTGGTTGAGTGGAACAAGAATCCTCATGGACTAATGTCCGCCAGATTAGTATTAGTATAAAGTTGCAATAATAAGATTTAGTTTCTGGCTGAGTGGAACAAGAATCCTCATGGACTAATGTCCGCCAGATTAGTATTAGTATTAAGTTGCAATAATATTTAGTTTCTGGCTGAGTGGAACAAGAATCCTCATGGACTAATGTCCGCCAGATTAGTATTAGTATTAAGTTGCAGTATTAAGATTTAGTTTCTGGCTGAGTGAACCAAGAATCCTCATGGACTAATGTCCGCCAGATTAGTATTAGTATTAAGTTGCAATATTAAGATTTAGTTTCTGGCTGAGTGAAACAAGAATCCTCATGGACTAATGTCCGCCAGATTAGTATTAGTATTAAGTTGCAATATTAAGATTTAGTTTCTGGCTGAGTGAAACAAGAATCCTCATGGACTAATGTCCGCCAGATTAGTATTAGTATTAAGTTGCAATATTAAGATTTAGTTTCTGGCTGAGTGGAACAAGAATCCTCATGGACTAATGTCCGCCAGATTAGTATTAGTATTAAGTTGCAATAATAAGATTTAGTTTCTGGCTGAGTGGAACAAGAATCCTCATGCACTAATGTCCGCCAGATTAGTATTAGTATTAAGTTGCAATATTAAGATTTAGTTTCTGGCTGAGTGGAACAAGAATCCTCATGGACTAATGTCCGCCAGATTAGTATTAGTATTAAGTTGCAGTATTAAGATTTAGTTTCTGGCTGAGTGAACCAAGAATCCTCATGGACTAATGTCCGCCAGATTAGTATTAGTATTAAGTTGCAATATTAAGATTTAGTTTCTGGCTGAGTGAAACAAGAATCCTCATGGACTAATGTCCGCCAGATTAGTATTAGTATTAAGTTGCAATATTAAGATTTAGTTTCTGGCTGAGTGAAACAAGAATCCTCATGGACTAATGTCCGCCAGATTAGTATTAGTATTAAGTTGCAATATTAAGATTTAGTTTCTGGCTGAATAGAACAAGAATCCTCATGGACTAATGTCCGCCAGATTAGTATTAGTATTAAGTTGCAATATTAAGATTTAGTTTCTGGCTGAGTGAAACAAGAATCCTCATGGACTAATGTCCGCCAGATTAGTATTAGTATTAAGTTGCAATATTAAGATTTAGTTTCTGGCTGAGTAGAACAAGAATCCTCATGGACTAATGTCCGCCAGATTAGTATTAGTATAAAGTTGCAATAATAAGATTTAGTTTCTGGCTGAGTGGAACAAGAATCCTCATGGACTAATGTCCGCCAGATTAGTATTAGTATTAAGTTGCAATATTAAGATTTAGTTTCTGGCTGAGTAGAACAAGAATCCTCATGGACTAATGTCCGCCAGATTAGTATTAGTATTAAGTTGCAATATTAAGATTTAGTTTCTGGCTGAGTAGAACAAGAATCCTCATGGACTAATGTCCGCCAGATTAGTATTAGTATTAAGTTGCAATATTAAGATTTAGTTTCTGGCTGAGTGAAACAAGAATCCTCATGGACTAATGTCCGCCAGATTAGTATTAGTATTAAGTTGCAATATTAAGATTTAGTTTCTGGCTGAGTAGAACAAGAATCCTCATGGACTAATGTCCGCCAGATTAGTATTAGTATAAAGTTGCAATAATAAGATTTAGTTTCTGGCTGAGTGGAACAAGAATCCTCATGGACTAATGTCCGCCAGATTAGTATTAGTATTAAGTTGCAATATTAAGATTTAGTTTCTGGCTGAGTAGAACAAGAATCCTCATGGACTAATGTCCGCCAGATTGGTATTAGTATTATTATTAACTTGCAATATTAAGATTTTGTTTCTGGCTGAGTCAAACAAGAATCCTCATGGACTTACGTGCGCCAGATTAGTAATAATATTAGTATTAACTTGCAATATTAAGATTTAGTTTCTGGCTGAGTGAAACAAGAATCCTCATGGACTTACGTCCGCCAGATTATTAGTACTAGTATTGTTACATTTTACGATGTTGTGAAATTATTGTATTAAGCCGTAATAACGTAATATTTGCAAAACTTTGTTCCATAAAACATTGCAAGACCGTTAACCAAGTTCTGAAGTCCAACCAGGGTCTGAAAGAAGTTCCCCCCGCTAAGCGATGGAGTCATCTGTAAGTGGTGAGTAGCTTAATTTAATTTTATCGTATTCTTATGGGAGACATACATGCGTGGAGTGCCTGGGGGAAGCTTGAAAAAAAAAATTTTAGCACGATCATGTTTTTTGATGTATTTACAGCTATTGCTGTTAGGCCTTGAAAGCTAAAATTCCCACGCAGAATTAAACTACAGTAGTACATTTCATTTGAAGCGTGAAGGGATATAATGCATATTATAAATTTGCTGTTAGATTGGGGAGCCTCCCTCCCAATAAAGGACACCTCCCAGATGTGGACAGGTTGTTACGTCCCTTCGATGTTCGTAAATGAGAGATTTTACTGTATCCATCTTGAATCTTGCGTACACTACTTTTAACACTTAAATATAAATGATTGGTTGATTGGCAAACTTAATCGTGTTAAATTACATAAGCAACTGTGGCTTACTCACACCATCCTCAAAGCCTACTAAATCGCGGTGTCCTCTCGAACTTCACTGTCTGTTGTGGGGGTGCGTTTGCGTGTTGAAAAGTGGAGTCAAATAGCGTGTTCTGAAATTGATCTGTGTTGTGAATTTGATCGGGGTGTATTTTAGTGTGTGTGTGTGTGTGTGTGTGTGTGTGTGTGTGTGTGTGTGTGTGTGTGTGTGTATTTCATATTGTTCCAGTGTGTTGAGTTTTTGGTTTTTGGGTTTATGTGTAGGATTTCCATGTCTGTATTTATGTTATTGTATATATGGTTAGCATTAGTTATGTGAATAGACAATATCATAAGAAAGACAAAACAAAAACCTAACACAAAAACACGCAAAACACAACAGTCACAAGAACACAAGAAATACATCACACTAACATATGAGAACAAAAGCACACATAAGACCGCATCTTCATTCAGAAAGCAGAAATACAACATAGCGTACAGAATAGAAAACACACTACAAAGACATCGCAACACACAAACAAATACAACCACACAGGCGTATACAAACTCACATGTAACAGTTGCGACAAGTTCTACATTGGACAGACAGGCAGATCATTCCAAACAAGCTACAAAGAACACATTAAAGCAATAACCAGAGGACAAAATATATCTACATACGCCGAACACATAACTAATGCTAACCACACATACAATAACATAAATACAGACATGGAAATCCTACACATACAACCCAAGAACCAAAAACTCAACACACTAGAACAATATGAAATATACACACACTCTAAAACACACCCTGATCAAAATCTCAACACACAGATCAATTTCAGAACGCACACACTGTTTGACTCCACTTTTCAACATTTTTCAACACGCAAACGCACCCCCACAACAGGCAGCGAAATTATAGATGACATAGAGATCTAGTAGGCTTTGAGGATGGTGTGAAGAAGCACCGAAACAACTGTAAGCCACAGTTGCTTATGTAATTTAACACGAGTAAGTTTGCCAATCAAACAATGATTTATTTCACTGTATCTCGAATAATTGCCTGAAATTAATAACAATACGGTTCATCCTATATACCCCTTAATTTGATATGAGAATTTCTAGCAAAGCGTATAACATTGGCAGAGGTCTGAAAATGATTTTGTATCTATTTCAGACTGGAGTCCCCTGGAGTCCCGTGATGTCCTCTACAAACAGTGAGTTACCGCCAAGTGCAGCGTCGCGAGTCAGTGTTTGAGGGATTTACCACGGCGCCGTATCGGAGTATACACGCCATAGTACGGTTTCAAGTGTGAGCATCGTATCCGACCCTAGATACGATGAGCGATTACTGTAACCACCGGTAGTACGACTTCTGTGCGGCGCCGGTTGACAGCAGGGCCTAGGATTAAGAGTCACGGTGGAGCCCTGTGATGTTTATTTTTTTTGTACTTCATAAGTCTTTTAGTTCTAAGATCCTCCGCCCTCCACGTTAGGCTCCCTCAACGTCGTCTTGCAATTGATGATTCTACGTCGTCGTGATTGATGGGGTTAGCTTTGTATCCATTAGCCCTTTGCTGGCAGAATATGGATTGTCCTTAGCCCATTGCTGGCACAATATGGACGTTCAATCAGGAGTGTTTAGTCTGTAAGATGCTTTTTTTTTCATCACAGGGAAAACCGTGGCGATCGGACGCTTGCACGCCTAGTAACTTTTTTTTCGTTAGTCTGGTTAGGCGACAGCCCTCACACATGCAAAATTCTATTTCGGCGGGTTGCCGTAGGACTCCAGTGATGGCGTAGGACGAGCTCTGCCACTCAGGGTTCTAGGGACGGGGGGTACCAGCGTAAAAAAATAGCTAGCAGATAGAATGAGAATCAATACTTAGAAATTCTGTTCAAACATTGGATTGCTTTGAAACACTAACACACACACACACACACACCCTGTATAGAGAGAACTTGTTATTAAGGTTTCAGGAACATAGAGATCTTGTTTTATTGTAACGTTGCGGAAGCAAATTGCTTAGATTTCATCGATTATGATACTCGTGAAATGCAAAAGACGCATTTGAACATATTCAATTTGGTTTCCTCATATACCTTACTCAATAAAGACAAATGTAATGAAGTGAATAATTACAAATATACATAATGTAAATGTAACGAAGTAAATGATTGCGAACTGAATATACATATTGAAAATGAAGTAATGTACTAATTGAAAAGTCAAACTGAATATCTATTTGAAAGGGCAGTAATATTTTTCATAATGCAGAGTAATTGAGCCCTTTCTATACAATAAAACTGTAACGTCTATGAGGAAACTCGTCGATTTCATCGATCTCACCGATTTGTTGCTGATCAAGAGGACGAATGTGAAGACACTTTTCTTTTGGTTTCCTCATATACCTTACTCAGTAAATGTAATGAAGTCCATAATTAAACTGAATATCCATTAAATGTAATGGAGTAAATAATTACAAACTGAATATACATATTTCAAATGAAGTAATGGCAAAGTAATGTATAACTCAAATTTAATATCTATTTGAAAGAGCAGTGATATTTTTTCATAATGCAGAGTAATTGAGCCCTTGGATACAATAAAAATGTAACGTCTATGAGGAAACTCGTCGATTTCATCGATCTCACCGATTTGATGCAGATCAAGAGGACGAATTTGAAGAAATTTTCTATTGGTTTCCTCGCATACCTTACTCGGTAAATGTAACGAAGTAAATAATTACAAACTGAATATACATGTTGGGAATGATGTAATAACAAAGTAATTGACAACTCAAACTGAATGTCTATTTGAAAGGGCAGTAATATTTTTCATAATGCACAAAGTAATTGAGCCCTTAGTAGACAATACATGTAAAGTCTGTGAGGAAACTGTCATCGATTTCATCGATCTCATCGATCTCATCGATCTCACCGATCTCACCGATTTCATCGATCTCACCGATTTCATCGATCTCACAGAATTAATCGATCTCACGGATTTAATCGATCTCCCCGATTTGTTGCAGATCAAGAGGACTAATTTGAAGAATATTTTCTATTGGTTTCCTCATATACCTTACTCAGTGAATGTAAATGTAATGAAGTAAATAATTACAAACCGAATATTTATTGAATTACAGACTGAATATACATATTGCAAACGAAGTAATGGCAAAGTAATATATAACTCAAACTAAATGTCTATATGAAAGGGCAGTAATATTTTTCATAATGCACAAAGTAATTGAGCCCTTAGTAGACAATACATGTAACGTCTGTGAGGAAACTGTCATCGATTTCATCGATCTCGCCGATTTGATACAGATCAAGAGAACGAATTTGAAGACCGTTTTCTATTGGTTTCCTCATATACCTTACGCAGTAAATGTAATGAAGTAAATAGACTTAATATGCATGTATTTTAACATGGCATAATATATGTGACTTATTGTAAATGAAGTAATGACAGAAGTAACTGATAATTCAAACTGAACATTTATTTAAAATGGCAGAAGTTTTTCGTAATGCAGAATAATTGAGCCCTTGGTAGACAATACATGTAACGTCTATGAGGAAACTGTCGTCGACTTCATCGATCTCACCGATTTTGATACATATCAAGAGGACGAATTTGAAGAATATTTGAACTTGGCAAGTATTCACTACTGAATGTGCATTTATTTAAACATGGCACGTTATAATTGTAAATCAAGTAATGACAGAGGTACATAATTGATAACTAAAATTAAATATTTCAAAGGGCAGTAATGAGTCATAACGAAGCAATTTAGCCCTTGCTAGAAAAATACTTTTAACTTCTGCGAGGAAACATTTTTCAGATTCATTAACCCTAACTTTTGAAAATTTGTAAAAGCTGGATTTGGCGTTTCTCAAAATTTGATAGGACTTGAATCGTAATGTGTTATAAACTTGTATTGAGTACAATTTGTATAATTTCAAGCTCTATATACTTGCTCATAGTATATGCTACGTGATATTTTTTATTAAGCTGTAATTAACTTCTAAATAAAAGTGGCAAATGAGTTCATAATTGCTTGCTTTAAGCTTCCGTCACAAAAAATTTAGTCTTGAGGAAATACTAAATATCTAAAAGCAAACGTAACTTTGATAGGTGCTGTCTTTTTCGGTCTGTTACTCCAATCTTTAAATATTTCTTCGTGTAGTGGAAGCTGTTAAGAGCCTGAGAAAAAGTTAGATTTGTTTTGGCAAATTCGAACTATATCGCATTAGGCTTAAGTATATATTTGAATGCTTGATGACGTATTTCTCTTTTTCTTTCAGGTCCCGCCCATTGTCCCGTGCCTCATCGTGGCGGGCGGGTGTAACAGGGAAGGATGCTAAGCTCCTGTCCTAACGGAATTGAAAATGATAGCAGTTGCATCCTTCCTTGGCTAAACGGGACAAATGAATCGCTAGTTGTTAAAGGGCGGAAGTTACATTCTTTCACAATTCACTTTTTTATCGAAATGTGTTCTGTTGCCATAGACACGTCAATTTGTTAAAATTACTATAAAAAACTAGTACAAATGGTTAAAATTCAATATAACATTTTATAATGTGTGTTAAAAGGGTGGATGTTCAGGACAGTTTTTATCTCCTGTAAAATTTGTTTTTTTGGACTTCTGCAGTCTTAACAAATAGCGATTCAAATGTGTTTGGATAAAAGTAGAGGTCATAAAAATAAATTTGGGGATAAATGAAAATTACGCTTCCGAACTTTATTGCAAATAATTTTTACACGAATAAAAGACACAAACTGCTAGTATTCTTTAGATTTTTGCACACTCGCTTGTATAATTTAACTTGTGTGATCATTTGGGGAACAAAATTCCATCTGCACAAAAAGGCTTATCTCCCTTTACCCGAACAACACAAATTATTTCAGTGCTTCGTATCTTGTAAATTCTGCACAGGACTGTAGAGAAACCAATGCAATGTTGAAATTTCTATGTTTGATCGGAAAATGGTAGGAAGTGGAAAAAGATGGTGAGATAAAGGGTTACTCGTATGTTTAAATTAACCAAAACATTTTCAGGTTTTTCGGGCTACCGACTTAGCTCGGGCGGTAGCGCGTTATCCTGCTGATCCGGAGCTGTGCTTGAACATGGGTTCGATTCCTGCTTAGGCTGATTACCTGGTTGGGATTTTCCAGAGGTTCTCCCCAAACGTAAGGTGAATGTCAGGCAATCTATGGCGAATCCTCGGCCTCATCTCGCCAAATACCAATTGGCTATCAACCCTAATCACATATTAGGTTGGTCATTCCCGTGTTACGAAATGGAAACATAAAATGAGAGCCACAAACCAGAGCCTCCAGTCCAAAACCTGGCCTTCTATACCCAAGGTTGCGGGTTCGATCCCGGGCCAGGTTGATGGCATTTAAGTGTGACAAAATTCCGGCACATCCGGCGACGCTGATATAACCTCTGCAGTTGCGAGCATCGTTAAATAAAACATAACATTTTCCAGGCCAAAAGGAATTTTTGGTAACGTCCGCTATATGGAAGCATAGTTGCTCCATGTAATTCCGTGACTTGCAGTCTCTAGATGGCAGCATAGTGAAATTGACAAGTGGTTGCATTGAAAAATCCATTAGTTTGATCTCTTACGTATGTGAACAGGGCTATCACGAATTGCATTGATGCTTAATAACCCAGTAATTGATACAGCATCATTAAAGTAAGAAAAAATTCTCCATTTAATTCAGAACTTCTCTATACAGGGTGTTAAAAATGGCATTCAATATTTTGAGAGGTACTAGAAATCAAAACGAGGAAAATGTCTAATAAAAATAGTGAATTATCTGCTATATCGATGAACAAGTACTCTTTGTCTCTGGAAATAACTTACTAATTTTAGGACTTCTGTATATGGGTTATTTATGTTCAGACATTTTTAAAATGTACCTGGTTGAGTTTAAGGGTCCTTGAAAATCACACCAGGTTAAAGCTCTTGTTTCTTAAAACTACATTTTTTTTTACTTTGTCTTGAACATAAAAGTAACCAGTCACTTCAGTATTAAATTTGTCTTATCTTTTGTTCCAGATTTTTCTGGTGGTTGCAGTACATGTAGACCCACTCCCAGAATATGCTGGTACACACACACAGATACAGCTTCTTCTACCGCGGTGCACCGGTCAAAAGTTTGAATTACTAAGCCAACTATTGTTACTTTAGTTCACATTGATCAATAGACCTAATCAAATGTAGCTCCTGTTAATTGTACCGGTCCATTAAAATCTGTATTCAAAGCGTAATATATTCAGAGCCCCAATTAACTTCATATTCCATTAACTAAAATTCACTGAAAGAATCTACTGGAAATGTCAAGATTAGGGCCTGTATTAACGGTATTAATATTCTAGCATGTTAAACAGTTAATTGAATAAAGATTCACTCCCTTACTTACAGATGGCTTTTAAGGAACCCTTAGGCTCATTGCTGCCCTCACATAAGATCGCTATCGGTCCCTATCCTGTGCAAGATTAATGCAATCTCTATCATCATATCCCACCTTCTTCATATCCATTTTAATATCCTCCCATCTACGTCTCGGCCTCCCCAAAGGTCTTTTTCCTTCCGGCCTCTCAACTAACACTCTACATGCATTTCTGGATTCATCCATACGTGCTACATGCCCTGCCCATCTCAAACGTCTGGATTTAATGTTCCTAATTATGTCAGGTGAAGAATACAATGCATGCAGTTCTGCATTGTGCAACTTTCTCCATTCTCCTGTAACTTCATCCCTCTTAGCCCCAAATATTTTCCTCAACCTTATTCTCAAATACTCTTCATCTCTGTTCCTCTCAAAGTGAGAGTCCAAGTTACACAACCAAACAGAACTACCTGCAATATAACTGTTTTATAAATTCTAACTTTCAGATTTTTTTACAGCAGACTAGATGATAAAAGCTTCTCAACCGAATAATAATAGGCATTTCCCATATTTATTCTGCGTTTAATTTCCTTCCGAGTGTCCTTTGTATTTGTTACTGTTGCTCCAAGATATTTGAATTTTTCCACCCCTTCGAAGGATAAATCTCCAATTTTTATATTTCCATTTCGTACAATATTCTGGTCACAAGATATAACCATGTACTTTGTCTTTTCGGGATTTACTTCCACAAACTAAACTCTGATTTCGTATAATTACATTATTCTATTCCTATGTATAGATAGCTAAAAGGAAAACAAACGTCGGCGAATCACACTAACAAGTTCTGTATTTTGCATATTTTTTAAACGGTTTTGATGTACAGCTGTCAAAAGAAAAATTGGCCGCACTCTTGGACAGCGAATATTTTCGGCCGTATCTGCAAGGCAAGACAAAATATAGGAACCAAAAAATTTGTTTTGTATGTGTTTGTGGTTGGAAAAAGTTGCCAATAAAGTTTACTTTTCTGCTGAGATCTGGGTCTTCTTCATTAAGACATATAGAAATGATTGTGTCTTTGATTTGAATTCATCGTAATAACTCTCAGTTGGAAGTAACGCTAGATTTCGCCCTCCCTCTTTGGAGGGGGGGATAATAGTAATAGTGAGATAGAGAGAGATAGTGAGATAGTAATCTATACTAATAATAAATCTGTAGCCGAAATGTTTCTGGTAATTTTAGATTTTCCGAAAATAATTAGTCCTAACATATATAATTAACCACCCTGAAGCCGAAAATCCCTTTTTTGAAAATTTTGTCTGTCTGTCTGTCTGTCTGTCACCTTTTCACGCGATAATGGCTGAACCGATTTCGATGAAAATTGGAATATAAATTAAGTTCGTTGTAACTTAGATTTTAGGCTATATGATATTCAAAATACATTATTTAAAAGGGGGATTATAAGGGGGTCTGAATTAAATCGAAATATCTCGCTTATTATTGATTTTTGTGAAAAATGTTACATAACAAAAGTATCTTTAAAAATGATTTCTGATAAGTTGTATTCTTTGAAAAATTTTGATAGGACTGATATTTAATGAGGTAAATGAATTTAAAATTAAAACAACTGCCATCTAAGGCGGTGTATTGAAATAAAAAACAAATGACTTCGTCTATAAGGGGCCTTGGACACAACAATCGAAAGCTATGAAACATAGCCTACAGACAATGTTTGTGTTTGTATGAAGTAATATCGGAAGCTAAATTAACAGATTTGTATAATTAATTATTTCGTCATTGGAAAGTGTAGCTTCTCTAGATGGACATAATGCTATAATGTTATTACAGTAACTTGTGAGTGAATTGAGGACAGGTAAGATTAAAATAGCTTCTTATGCACAGAAAACTTGATAGGCTATTCTGTATATTCATTTCCTGTATTTCTTATAATAATGTTTATGAACATATTCATTTTTATCTCGGAGAATTAACGAACAACGAGTGTGTATTGATTTAGTATGCAGTAATAGTACGTTAGCTTAGCAATCCATTATTTTATAATTCAAATTTTAACTATGCACAATTGAATCGTGTTAAAATACATAAAATATATGCAATAAATGCAATGCAAAAAAATTGGGTAATGAGCCAAGCAGATTATGTTGCGCTGTCGTAAAAGCTGTACTTCCTGAGATTCAAGTGCTCCCACAACAAATTAAAAACTTTCTAATTCGAGTACATCCGTTATCAACACACTTTTTACATATAATATAATATAAACAATAATAAATCTGTAGCAAAATTTTTCTGTTAATTTTCGCTTTTCCAAAAATAATTGGTAATAACAATTAAGAAACATGTTAAAGGAATTGTCATTGCACCAAATGAGTGGTCTCTGGATAAAAATGATCGCATTTTAATATTTTAAATACAATTTAAATTAAGTAACATATTAAACGATTTATCCTTCTATCAAAGACGGATGTTCCCTGGATCAAATGTCCTATTTTAATTATGTAATTACTTTATATTTATTTCTAACGGGTGCAGCGGAGCGCACGGGTACTGCTAGTAGTGTAATATAGTAATAGTAAAGATCCAATCAGGAGGAAAATGGTAATATAACAATGTAACAGAGCAGATAAATGGGTAGGCCTACCTTTAATTATATCTGGAATGTTTAATATTTCATCGTAATGAAAAGGATATCACTGCTAACATCATGAAATTTCTTAAAGTACCGGTAGCCGGTGTCATTAATAAGGTCTTCAAACCTTCAAAGTTAAGATGGGCCCGTCGTCTAGGTAACACAGGCGGTTTTTTCCAGGAGCTTGTTTCCCTTTGGCATCTCAACAAATCTATCATCTCATCCCATCGCGAGTGTGAAGCTATATACCAGCCTCCTATGGCGCACTCTTGGTAAGACTCTATTGGTAAATCTACAAAACTACTGTCATCCTCTGAGGAATTTAGTGCTGAGAGAAATGCGGTTCCGACTAGTCTAGCGCGGTACTGGAGTGGGAGGGAACAGTGACAACGGTAGTCTGGAAGGAAGTACAATCATACTGAAAACATTCGCCCAATTTACGAGAGCAGTATGCCTATTAGTTTCCTAACGTATTTTTGGCGAGATAGAGATACAACCATTCGTACTTACGTGTTCAGAGAAGAAAAGTATTGTAGAAAGTTTTATTTATTTATTTAGTATTCATTTATTTATTTACTACTTATTTAAGCTCAGTTGGTAGAGCAGCTGGCTACGGACTGGAAGGTCCGGGGTTCGATCCCAGGTGGTGACAGGATTTTTTCTCGTTGCCAAACTTTCAGAACGGCCCCGAGGTTCACTCAGCCTCCTATAAAATTGAGTACCGGGTCTTTCCCGGGGGTAAAAGGCGGCCAGAGCGTGGTGCCGACCACACCACCTCATTCTAGTGCCGAGGTCATGGAAAGCAGGGGGCTCTACCTCCATGCCCCCCCAAGTGCCTTCATGGCATGTTACGGGGATACCTTTACCTTTTTTTATTATTTATTTATTTACTAATTTATTATTTATTTTGGTAAAGTTAAGGCCAGAAATACAAATACAATAAAATAAATAAAAAGAAAAATCATAATACAACTACAATAATATAAATGAAAAGAAGAATCATACTATAAAATTTAGTGATTAGTAGAATTGAATTAAATTTGTAAAGTAATCAATTTAAATATACTGTACTGCTGAACTCACTTGAGAAGTATAACTACTTGATTTTGTATTTATGATATCACCAACAAATGATTCTCGCATGACATTATAGGAATCTGTTTTTCACGATACCAATCACACATATTCTAAAATTCCAATAGAATAAAACCAAAAATTTTCCACAGCATGTTTCCTTAAAAATGACTTGGAGTATTTCATATAATATTAACGTAGCTAACATCAGGGAGAAGACTGAAGACTACATATTTTTGGACGATTAATACTTCCTACTCCGACCTGTAATCCCCCCGCACCGATGGCAAGAATACCTCAGGTCTCAGCACTAAACTCGTCGGAGGAAGACAGTACTGATTCATATGGGTGGATGACGAACAGTGAAGTACGCCATTAGTGAAAATAATTTCTTTCTTTCTTCCTTTATTTCTTTCTTCCTTTCTTTCTCTCAGTTTAACCTCTCCCTTCTAGGTACATTTACACGACCCACGCCACCCGGGCCTTACAGGGCCGCGACCTGTCGGGAGGGGAATTAATCTATGGATCACATAGGCCTACATACTTTTTTGACCACACAAGGACATGGAGGGCCTCCCCGGATGAGGGATCAGCTCAATGCCAGGGCCACCTCCGATACAAAACAAACATTTAAGACATTACATAGCATTCACTCACACATATGAAAGGATTAAGGGAAGGATCGCCGTCCATGGCCGGACTTTCAAGAGGTACGAGGCGCATCCAGAAAGTAAGTTTCCCTGTTTTTTTTTTTTAAAGAACACACACTTCCAGGAAAACATTTATTGGCAACAGGTACAGCAATGTTTCAGCTATTTTTCAAAATAGCCACCATCAGAATTGAGACACTTGTGTCGTGGGATCAACTTTTGTAGGTATCCCTCTGTCGTAGAACTCTGCCGCCTGTGAATGGAACCAGCGTGTGACAGACGTCTTCAGCTCTTCGTCGTTGCCAAAACGCTCACCGGAGGACAGGAATTTCTTGAGGTGCAAGAAAACTTGAAAATCGCTGGGAGCAAGATCAGGACTGTAGGGTGGTTGATCAAACAACTCCCAGCCAAATTTCGTCAAAACAGCTGCTGTGCGCCGAGCCGTATGTGGAAGAGCATTGTCATGGAGGAGCACAACACCTGCAGTAAGCATTCCACACCTCTTGCTTTGAATGGCACGTCGCAATTTTCGCAGTGTTTCACAGAAACGGTCAGCGTTCACTGTTTCACCTCTTGGAAGGAAGTAAATGAGCAGAATGCCCTTCCTGTCCCAGAACACCGTGCACATCACTTTCCGTACCGACAGCGTCTGTTTGAATTTCGTCCTGACGGAGATCCACTATGCCGCCAATGCATTGACTCCTGCTTGGTTTCCGGGGTGAAGTGCGAAATCCAAGTCTCATCGCCCGTGACGATCCTGTCGAGGAACTCGTCGCCGTCATCGTGATACCATTGCAGAAATGTCAGTGCTGCTCCTAAACGTTGCATTTTGTGTTCGGGTGTCAGTTTTTCCGGCACCCACCTGGCACACACTTTTTTCAACAGCAGGTGCTTAGTGACAATCTCATGCAACAAGGATCGCGATATCTGCGGAAAATGGCTGCTCAGCTCCGTAATCATGAAGCGACGTTTCTCCATGATGCACTGCCGCACCAGCTCAACACGATCATAATTGATGAGGGACGGTCGCCCACTGCGCTCTTCATCATGGACACTTTGACGACCTTCGGAATACTGCCTACACCAGCGACGCACCATCTGCTTACTCATGATGTTCGGTCCATAGACCTGACTGAGCTGCCGATGAATTTCAATTGGCGCAATGCTTTGTGCATTAAAGAACTTTATCACCGACCGAACCTCACAGACGGCGGGAGAAAGAATAAGAGCTTCCATTTCGGACCACTGCTGCCACGCTACTGGCACCAGGCGGGACCTGTCCGGCTGGCATATGATTGATACGTCATAGATCTGTTACGCATGCGCAATTGACACGGCTAATTACGTTTACTTTCAAGGGGAAAAAATCGGGAAACTTACTTTCTGGATGCGCCTCGTACAATCCCGGAATTTGCCTGGAAATAACTGAGGAAACCATGGAAAACCTCAGTTAGAATTGCCGGCCCCTGGGATCGAACCCCGGACCTCCCGAATGAATAATAATTTCGAAGGCCGCAAATGGCCAGAGTAGCTAACGCACCCTTTTTAAACCCCAATAACTTGAGATCTTCACTCGTTAATGTTTCGCTGGCTTGCTTACGAATAATTTTAGTAATAAAAGCATCTAAAAGAAAAAGAAAAATTCATATTTTGTCATCCTACGAAATTGACTGTCCATACTTCACGATTAATTTACTTCGCATTAGTACAAGCCGTATTGCAATACGGCATTATAGGATGGGGTAGTGCTTATAGTACCTCCCTCATGCCAATAATTCTGCTACAGAAAATAATAATAAAAATATGCCTTCATAAAACTCTTAATAATTATCCTTCAGAGCTGCTGTATTCTGAATTTAAAGTATTTGACTTCCATCAAATTTATAACAATGTATTATTGAATTTAGTATATAAAACCCGAAATATGTAGAATTTATATTCACATAAATATAAAACCAAAAGATCAGACAACATATGCTTGACAGTTCCTAAATGTGATACACGTTCACAACATAACCATGTTCTATCAATTCCATTCCATCAAACATCTCTCTACTCTGCTCCCTTCACAATACACACAGCCCGTTCCTGGAATTCCTTGTCACAGGAAATCAGGAGCAGTCGGAGTCTAAAATCTTTTAAGTACACTCTACTTAGAAATGTCTTTAATGAACAGAACTAGACTCTTGCGGAAGTTTCTAAATAGTCTTAAATGACCAAGTTATTTTTTTTCTCCTCTCTCTTCTTCTTTTTTTTTTTCTCTTTTCTTTTTTTTATCTTCATATATTAATAATTTGTGTTTGTATGCCATTTAGTAGGACTTTGCTAATCAACATGTCTTGTCACCCATATGTATTCTCTAATTAGTATATTAACTGAATAATATATCTCAAGTAAATTAATCGTCCAATTTGTCTCGGGCATTTTAGGTCTTATAAATTGTGTGTGTGTGTGTGTGTGTGTGTGTGTGTGTGTGTGTGTGTGTGTGTGTGTGTGTGTGTGTGTGTATTCCCCTCATGTAATGTAACTGATTTTGATTATGTGTAATTTTCTACTTTATTTTATATATTATGTAACTGATCTTGACTATTTGTGATTTTATATTATGTAACTGATCTTGTCTATTGTAATTTCCTACTATATTTTATGTAATTTCTAAGGTATTTTCTCTTGTGTTCTTTTGTAATCAAATTTTGTATCTCATGTATATTATTGAAACCTGGTTGAGTGGAAGAGAAGGCCTCATGGCCTTAACTCTGCCAGGCAAAATAAACCTACTACTACTACTGCTACTGCTACTACATGTACTACAACTGTAGCATATAATCACAGTAGCAACTTCGGTCCAACTCTTTATAACATGATAATAGCTAAATTCCCAAACATACAATTTGCTAATGCTCCTTATTTTAAAAATCAATTTAAAAATTCCTGTTAACACAAAGTTTAAAGTTTAATTATTGTATTTTTTTCTTTTTACTCCGTTATTTAATAAAATGCCTTAACATTATGTAGAATGCCTCCTGAGCACGAGTTGTAACTTACTCTTTCTTTGTTCTGGCAATAAAGTATTATTATTTACTTCAAGCGATAATCATAATATGGTCGTCCTATCTAGTGCTCGGGAAAAGAGGCACAAGTCAAAAATGTTAATTTTACAGGAGAAGGAAAAAAAACTGTCTTCACACTGATGTATGTCGATTTGATTTTCTTCTGTATGAATTATTGTAATGGGAGAAATACTTCTCTCTTTCCCAAGCGAGCAAATGTTCCGTAAGTTGTCAATAAATTAATAAAAAAATGTTTGTGGAAACTGACTTATGCCACTTTTCCCAAGCATTGCCGATATAATATCTAAGGAGGCCACTATTCTGTCTACCACAAATTCCAGTTGAACGTTTCGGGATTAAAACCCAGGTCTCCAATGTAGAAACTGGGCGATTTAACCTTGAGAAAACGGTACGTCTATTGTATTCCTTGAATTCCCTGTTGTCCCCTGGCCAATGATCTGTGCGTGGCCATGACCATAGTTATACAAATCCTTTTCTCCCCGTAGTTTTCCCCTACTTTGGTTCCACATGCTGAATGAGCCGTGTTGGAGGGGGAGCGTAAAGGCGCTGGCTCTCAGCTTGACAGACCCAGTCACCCGCGGAAGTGGGTCGAAGCGAGAGTGCTGTAAAATGGCGTCAGTACAGGCAGCGTGTTCGAATCTGTTTCACACAAATCATGTGGTAGACGACGATCTGAAACAACGGAGAAGATCACAGATATTGTTGAACACATTCAGAAATGAGTTCAGTGCGCCGATCAATAGAAACAAAGAGCGGGAAAGCCGGGTTCTGGTGCTGTACACCGGGGGAACAATCGGCATGATGAAGAATGACATGAACGGTACGTAGCTACAGTACGCCAGTATATTTTACACAAGAAACTGCCCCTACTATGAGAGAATACACATCAGTCTCCAGTCTTCAGGCATTCCTCTACCCACACTCATTCAATGTTTTCATTTTTCTTTGCATTGTTTCTCTGTATTTAGGAATTTCCCCTACAGATTTATCTCCCCTTCAGTTGTGACTCTGCTGTAAAATAGTATAGGGCCTACTATACAAGCTTCTACAGGGACATCATTTTATTTTTACTAACATTTTTAATATTAACCTGTCTTTATCTTCAGAGAACCGGAAACACCGCTTGCTCCCCCCTCCAAGACTGGAGTTCGATGATACTGGCGTAAAACACAAATCACTCTACTAGGTATAGGAAGGAAGAAAAGTAATTAATCCATTTACGTAAACTAGGAAATATCGCGATTTTGAGTTTGATAATTTTCATTAGGTTTTTCTTTAATCAAAGTACAGTACTGTATTAAGAATAAGTGTTTTTACTCACGAAGTGAGTTATCCATGCGAACGTATTCATTATGCGGTGTATATTATACTGCCTACAGCACATTAGCGTACAATATAGAGAAAGAAGTTAAATTGGAAAATAATCATAATAATCATAATATGAATATTTAAACACAATTTTGAAAATGGTGGCCGTTCATTTCGATACAGGCTTCAGTTCTTTTGTGCATATTATCGCAATATAGACTAATGCATCTAATTCCAATTTCCAGTTTCGTCCTTCGTACTAATAACTCATGTTGAAATAATTTTGTACCTACTCTACGTACTGTAAATTCAATCTTCACTTCTGCCCGACCCGAAAATATAAAATTACTTAGACATGCTATCTACTGTCCGTCCAAGTGGTTATGCCGCAGGATTGTAGAAAGGGAGGAAATCACGTGACAGTTAATTACTTAACGAGGCCCTTTTATTTAAGTTAAATTAAACAGCTGTATAATATTACGTAAACGTCCAATTCCTAAGAGAAATTAATGTTTTCAGAAAAGAGCTAAGACAGCCCAGCTTTTACAGAGGGGCGAGCAGAAGCAGGTGGGGGAAATCGGGATGCGACGTAGGCAAACGGACAGTACCTGTGCGAAAATATGATTCAATATTGAAAGCTCTTTCGTCACTGGAAAATGCGAACATATTTCTGGAACGTACTATACTCAGTAACTCAGTACTGCTTACTATCTGCGGTCTTGGTTCTGTGTGGAGTTGGAACTTCATTAGTAGAAGGGGTGCGAGTGAAGTACATTCAAAAACTCGGGTACAATAAAAATTGAAGTAAAAATAAAATGATGTCCCTGTGTAAATACAGTATAAATATGTCTAAGTTAAATAGTTAAACACGTTACCGACTATGGGCACTGTCTGCAGCCAGAATTACAATTACGTTAGACATGCTTTGTTCCGAAGCATGATGAAAAGTTTTTAAGTTAAAAATGTATAATTAATTAATTTCTTATTAACCCTTAAATTCACAAAGTATCCTATAGCTATATGCTATAATCTTAATAGATAAAAGGTATCCCCGTCACACGCCATGAAGGCACTTGAGGGGCATGGAGGTAGAGCCCCATGCTTTCCATGACCTCGGCACTAGAATGAGGTGGTGTGGTCGGCACCACGCTCTGACCGCCTTTTACCCCCGGGAAAGACCCGGTACTCAATTTTATAGGAGGCTGAATGAACCTCGGGGCCGTTCTGGAAGTTTGGCAACGAGAAAAATCCCGTCACCACTTGGGATCGAACCCCGGACCTAGAACAATAGAAAAAAATGGTAGGAAAATTATTATTTTTTAAATTCAATACATGCCACATTTACAATCTGTCTACAAGGGACAATAAGTAAATAATATAAAAGAATATGACGAGTGGAGATATTATCCCATGACAACACTCCAAAAGAAATATAACAATGTTTCAAACAGCTGTATTAAAAATGAATGGAAGGTCAAGAGCATTGGTCCTTTTAAGTCTTCTTATTGTTTGACTATTATCCAGCAAATTTAATGCATGATGATTGGGATGTTGATTTAATCGGTGCAGGTATTTTTTACTGAATTTAGAGATTTCTTCTTTCACAGTTGA
This sequence comes from Periplaneta americana, assembly GCF_040183065.1. Taxonomy (NCBI): domain Eukaryota; kingdom Metazoa; phylum Arthropoda; class Insecta; order Blattodea; family Blattidae; genus Periplaneta; species Periplaneta americana. The sequence continues at coordinate 21,820,559 of NC_091124.1, forward strand.
AATGTTGAGGTCACGATGAATGACATCATTACGGACATACCATGGTGCAGTGACAATGGAACGTAAAAGGATAAACTCCAGAATATGGATTGCACCCTTTCCCTCTTACTTTAAAATTCCAACCTTATGCACACAAAATAAATAATTGGCACTGGAAAATTGTCTTTTCGTAAATATAATGATGCGCATTTGACAAACGCAGACAAATCTGCTCTTTTTAGTATTTTAAGACATAATTTGGTAGGTGCAATCCGTGTTCTAAAATTTTCCCCTTCATTTCTCACACTAGTTTATTAAACCGTGTCGGACTGTAAAGAAAACACGGATAAACTCCAGAATATGGATTGCACCCTTTCCCTCTTACTTCAAAATTCCAACCTTGTGCACACAAAATAAATAATTGGCACTGGAAAATTGTCTTTTCGTAAATATAATGATGCGCATTTGACAAACGCAGACAAATCTGCTCTTTTTAGTATTTTAAGACATAATTTGGTAGGTGCAATCCGTGTTCTAAAATTTTCCCAAATGAAGTTTTGCCTCTTACTTCAAAATTCCAACCTTGTGCACACAAAATAAATAATTGGCACTGGAAAATTGTCTTTTCGTAAATATAATGATGCGCATTTGACAAACGCAGACAAATCTGCTCTTTTTAGTATTTTAAGACATAATTTGGTAGGTGCAATCCGTGTTCTAAAATTTTCCCAAATGAAGTTTTGCCAGTTTAAGGGTTAATTGGTAACATCTGGCTGACATGATATGGATTTAGATATAAAATATATAAGTTGGTTAAAAATATTAAATTATATTCTCAATAATTTGAAATTAAAGAAATAAGGATACATTTTCGATCCTGCTACGCATAACACACGAGAGAAAAAATAGGTAGGCCTACTCGTACTTCAATAATTGAAAATAACCTCAAAATTGTTGCACACATTCTAAAGACAAGATCTGATCAATGCGAAAGCTATAAATTCACCCAACTTGCCCCCAGTTCCTTCGCTTCTTATATTATACTCGACTGATGATTTTGTCAAGACATTTTCACACGAAATCTTCACGTAACCCAGTGGTACCCGTTATGTTGCACTACGCGAGAAAGCACTCCCTTCTTCGGCCCATGGTAAATCTGTTTAACCTATCTACCAAACAGCATATATGCAAGGCATACCTAACCTAACCTGTCGCTGATTCTTGACGTCACGGAAACTCGTTTATTTTTCCAGATATAGTATGTATAGGCCTAGCCTATTTGTAAAGTTATAACTTACCAATAAAATAACACAACGCAAATTAGGCGTCAACAGCGTGTATGATCCGTAACGAGATCGGAGATCCAATGAAATGAGTGTCATTTGTTTTTAAAAAGAATTTACTCTCCATGTAGCCTATTTGATGTGTAAACTATTAAAGCAGTTTCCGATAATTTTCTCAAAACAGTGTTTTGGAGTATATATGAGTTCTTCTTCCAGCTATCTCCTCAATGATTAGGGCCTAATTAGTAAGATTACCTAGATTTAGTTATAAAATAAATAAATTGAAGTAAAAAAATCTGAAAAAAAAATTGATCGCAAAAACGAGTCTTAAGTAACGAGATAGTGAAATATATGCTTACGGAACAATTAAGTAATTAAATCCTAAACACTACAAAGGATACATTTATATGCGTAAGATCATTAATTTTGAAAATTAATATTACTTTTGACTTTGACATCTCTACATAGTGTTCAAATTTGTTGTTTTCATATCGGTAACGAATAAATTTATTTCTACAGTATATAATGGACTGACTGAACATCTTGCGAAATCTAATGTTCAATGTAACTGGATGAAAATATGACAACAATGAATTTTTATGGCCTGGATCCCGCCAAGAATTTTTGTGTACATATTATTCGGTTCCATTTATCTTCGTTTTTGAATATTAATAACAGTTACTATTTTTTGCATTTGTATTGCAGTCTGGTTATTGTTTAATTTTATAAAAATTTCCTTCTAACAAGCTCGATAATGCTTCTGTTGATATAGTAATATGTTGTTTTAGATTGCCTTGCCTTTATTTTTGTTTAAACAATTCTCAGAATTTTGTACTATACAAATGTTATTTTTTACCTCGTAGATTTAACTGTACTGTACATATTTTATGCTTCGCTGCACCTTATTGTGTGTTATTATTTTCTCTTTTACCTCGTCATTATTATAAAGTATGAGGAGAAAGTACAATAATACCGCAAAATGTGCGTGTTTCAGTAGTTGTCTATTTAAAGTTTCAATGTACGTACAGTACGAACGTTTTCATGACTTCAATAAGAATTGTTGCTTCATTGCCAACAGATGCTGCGTAACCCCAAGTGTCAATGTATAATAGTTGGTTCGCAATATTACCACGGGAAATGAGACGGAACGGTCAAATTGCCCAATCTTCAAAGACAGAGATAAGCATTAAGTATTGTAACAAAATCTCGTAAATCATTAAGTGATTTCAGATACAGGCTTTACATTAATTGCATTTATATCGAAAAGTACTTCATCACTGTCATTGTGCTTGAAGTGGAAATTTACAAGTAGCGATATTTTTTAAAACACTTCGGAGCATCAAAGGAATAATACAATTATACGCAAACAAACAGGGATATAATAATAATAATAATAATAATAATAATAATAATAATGATGATAATAATATAATAATGATGATGATGATGATGATAATAATATAATAATAATAATAATACACTTGGAGTTAATATTCCAAACACTGAAGTGAGAAGTGAATGAAAAGAGTGAAAAATGTGGTGATAAATTCAAATTAGCCAACAGAAGATTTGTTACATACTACATTAATTGAATTTGTGCACTATAATAATCTGAACTATCTGAAATTGTACCTTACTTTAAATGCTTAAAAGAAATGCGTCAAGATATAGCGGTGACCAAAGCGGGTGTCGTGATTACATCGTGTAATCAGATACATTCAAACGGGTACGAGGAGTTTCCTGTACATTGCTGTGTGTTTCATTCCCGTACTGAAGGCAAGCAGTAGCGGTATCATGTCGCTCTACAAACTCTGCTTCTACAAGCAGTAAGAGGTGGTTTCGTAAAGAATGAGAAGGAGAACATTTTTGTTGTTCTGTCGGACAAAATGTGTGTGTTTACTTTGCTCAACGGTTCAATTTAGAAGTACTTATATGGAAACATTGTCACGCTGAATAATGTATTATTATTATTATTATTATTATTATTATTATTATTATTATTATTATTGACCACTAAGTATGTGTTTCTATAATTCTTCTATACGTGTATGAATATTGATATTTTTAGATCTTCTCCCTAGAAGGATAAAATTATTAGGATTTATCTGAATTTCAATCTTCTTAATCTTTAGATGAGGATAACTATTTATTAGCTATTCATTTAATAACAATATTGTAGAAAAACTGGTTCAATATTATGTGCTAACGAACTGTTAAACGCCAGGAATTTATATGTCTTAAATCATAGCCAGGAAGATTTTTTTTTTTATTTTATTAGGTTATTTTATGACGCTTTATCAACATCTTAGGTTATTTAGCGTCTGAATGAGATGAAGGTGATAATGCCGGTGAAATGAGTCCGGGGTCCAACACCGAAAGTTACCTAGCATTTGCTCATATTGGGTTGAGGGAAAACCCCGGAAAAAACCTCAACCAGATAACTTGCCCCGACCGGGAATCGAACCCGGGCCACCTGGTTTCGCGGCTAGACGCGCTAACCGTGTGGACTAGCCAGGAAGAGAAAGATGAGATAAATAAATGTAAAGAAGTCAGCTACCTAATGGGGTTTGAAATATATCGTGCTCTAAAGCCTTTTAATAGAACAGAATTTCTCAAAAGAGTAATGATTAAAATAGCTTAAATAACTTGTACATAAGAAGTTTTTAATTATGAAAAACTACGAATTTCTCGACCAAGTATCGAGAGAAGAATTTAGAACATTCCTGATTATATTCAAGAGGAAGCTTAAAAAAGAAGCAAGAAAAATCGTATATTATTCACTGGCTCTTGATGACAGCAGTGACATTACTGATACAGCAAACCTTGAGATTTTTATCCGCGGGATTGATCAAGATATTAGTACAGGAACCATCACTGGTTATAGTTTTCATGTCGAATACCGTTCCTCCGTCTCCTTAATTCATAGGCTGTCTGTCGCATGTAATCACTGCAGCTCGAGTTTTGGTTGCCGCTGGCCTATATAAAGAATTGTAGCGTAAATTGATGCAAACAACACTTACCTCTTTCTTTAAATCACAATCAAAAAAATTCCAAAGCTAGCACGTACTTACTGTGCAGTAATTGATTTGGACTGAACTTCAAAATCATTCTTTTTTAAATTAATGTTTTGTGTTTAACATTTTGTAAAAGCTAATTACAGTATATATGAGGGACATAATAGTTGAGCGATTCGAGCTTTTTTTTTTCTAAGTCAAAGAATGCCACACTGCACATACTCCGAGCCGAAAGTTTTCGGTAATATCACAGTCTACTATATACAGTCACGAAGCTTGGGATGATTTTTTGCAAATCTCGCCATAGTTGCTAGCCGCTTGGAGCGCTGTGAGTACTAGGAACAATAGACTGTGCCACAGCCATCATGATCTAATACAGGCCATAAGGCAGACCATGTAACTCGCTTAATCCGATCACGAAGGGCGGCATTTCAAACATATAAATTAGTTGGAATGCATAAGCAGTAACAAATGTTTCTCTAAAATGTAGTGTAATTCCATTAATAAAATTTAAAACAATGATTATGAGACACTTCAGACATAATTCACTTGCGAGTTAAGATGTAATATTATTTATGGTGTGAAAATTACGTTGTTCGTATGTGTAATACCTGCCTTTATTTCGATTAAATATTGCGAAATTCTTGTACATTCATTTATGCACGACTCAATAATTTTCAATTGCACCGCACGGATATTTAGATATGTTGAAATTATAGGTTATGTTTACTGTACCTGTTGCCCCTTTCTGTCTAAATTTAGTGATCTCCAATGCCTTGCCATTCATATGAAAATTATAGGTTATGTTTACTATATTTAACTTATATTCCTAAATTCGCAATCATACATTATAATTAAGCATAATGTTATGTATGATACCCCGGACATTCAATTTGTCTGTATTTTAATACTACAATTGAGTACTGAATTATTGTATTTATCTACTACTTAAGAGACGAAGTAACACAATGGTACGTAGGCCTACACTAATTTCATAGGAGTGGTATGGTAAATGTTTTGTCTAAAATTAAGGAAGGTAGATGTGCTAAATTGAAATCACAATGTAAATTCTTTTTTTTATTAAACCTCAAAATTGCTTCCATTCTAAACTTGAAATGTTGACGCGAACAGATTACAGTAAGTTAACATGTAAAATTCTCTTCACATTAAAATAACACAGTTTTGTAATTATTTCTGCAACATATTATGCAAGAAGAAGAAGTAAACGGAACTTACGGACACATTACACTAGATAAAGCTTAGCAATGGTAAGCAATAAAGTTATAATATATTTCACTGAGCTCTATACACTGAAATAGAAAACCCGAACAAACATTACGGCCTGGTCTAGCTCGAAAAAGCATTGACTGTGCCGTATTTCGCATTTTTGTGAAAAGCTATGTAAACTGTGAAATGTTCGTTATCGGTTGTAATAAATGTAAATGGCTAAAATACAATAATTTGAATAATAATATGGGACAAGGAGACGTTTGTAGTACTATAAATTGTAAGAAAAATAGGTTAATGTTATCCTTCTTCCGAAAGATCCAGGAAGTTGAGTTTATAGAATATAATATATATTTTATGAAAATAATATATAAACCTTATGTATTTCATATTTCAATAGGGGAAGGAAGATGTTAATTTTTTCAAAAGAACACGATATCGAAAGTACAATACATTTTATGGTCTGCTAGGGAAAGAGTCTGTGATGAGGCGATAGTAGCGATCCTGGTGGTGAGCAACTATCTATGGATGCGTATTTCAACTGTCTATGTTTGCATATTTAGTAAGTATGAAGCTTCGTGACTGTGAGTAGCCCAGATGCAAAACCAGCTGTCAAAAAAATGAAAAATGAGATAGTGGTAACCATGGTTTCAGTTCGTCATTAGCTACGTAATAAGCCATACATTCGGTTACAAATCCAACTCTAAACCCTTTAAATCTAGTAAATAAAATTGCATACGGTTGCAAAAGCTGCTAAGTGTGGAGAGCTTACGGATGCAATACCTGCTAACTGCACAATGCCATGTTTACTTTTGCAAAACCTGCTAAATGTCACTGGGACAACATGGCCATATTGAGAGTTACGGATGCAAAAGCTGCTATTTCGATCTCCATAAGGATTACATTGAGCATACTAAAATAACGAATAAGATATTATTAGACGTTGATAATAAAGCTACTTTTTGCTCGTATAGTTAAATTGATTTTACTGATGCATTTAAGACAACTGCTGAGAGTTTCTGCCCGCGCTTTATCGGGGACTTCTAACCTTTTATGTTAAGTGTGTTGAAGTCTTGAAGTGGTTACTGTGATTATCTTGCAGTTTTTTCGACTTTTGCCGAAATGAGTGAGGATGGATATGGTGTATCCTGTTTCAATAACTCTGTTAGTGTTGAGGGAGAAGATATAGATGATGAAGAGAATGGTACCAGTGAAAAGGCGAATCCAAAAGTTTAAACAATAAAGGTAAACATTTCCAAAAGGATTACATTCCAATGGATGTCATCCTTAAAGAAGCAAACATTAGGGACATTGAAAGACTTCTAGAATTGCATTTCGTGTAGGACTGGTTTCGGAATGCAAACCTGACCTACACCGAAATGTTCAACCAGCAGCAAGACCTTGCTGTTGCAGACCTGAGTGAAGATGAAGGTTGAACATACGGATGTAGTGGACTTCGAACTCATGGATGAGGAAGAACCGAACATTTTGTAAAGTGTTATATTACATTGATGTTTGTAGAAATTGCAACACCAAGAAGGATACATGTGACTGAAATGAAATTGATATCACAGTTTAGATACATGACAATACACAAAGGATTAGAATTACAGAACTGTACCTGATCTGTGACCGTGAGATTTCAGTATGGAGTGAAGCCTCCATGCGCTGCAATCAGAGCCTCTAAGCATCGTGGCATGGAATGAAAGAGTTCCTGGATATGTTCCTGGGGAATCTCCCTCCACGCAGTTTGTATGCGAGTCCACAAAGCGTCAAGAGTGTGTGCTGGAGGACCATGACGAACAAGTTGCCGACCAACCATATCCCAGACATGTTTGATGGGCGATATGTCTGGCGAACGTGCAGGCCAGGAAAGCAGTGATATCCGTCGTTCTTCGAAGAAGGCTTGCACAATCCTCGCCACATGTGACCGGACATTGTCCTGCTGAAATATGGCATGTGGAGTTGCCTGAGGGAGGGGCAGTACCTCGGACTCTAAGACCTCTTTATTGTAACAGTTGAAGTTCAGATTGTCCTGAATACGTAGGAAGCGAGATCGCATATTGTATCACACTAGGAACTTGTCCGCAATGCCGCTCAACAATGTAGGCTCTCAGACAGCTTTCACCACGGTAGAGCTTAACACGTATGTGACCATCACTGTAGGACAAGTTGAAGCGAGACTCGTACGAACACACTGCATTTAATAATAATAATAATAATAATAATAATAATGATTTATTTAACCTGGCAGAGTTAAGGCCATACGGCCTTCTCTAACACTCAACCAGGAGTAAAAACTGCGTTATAGAAACACTACAAATTTACAAAGTACACACAAAACTGAATAAGATAATAATAATAATAAAATGTAAACAACAAGTAAGAAGAAATCAGACATAATATATAACATACAGAAAGAAAGAAAAAAAAAGCATAATAAAATGTCAACAGCAGGTCAAAAATAAATGAGGCCTACAAAGTATAAAAAAATAAGAATTATTGATAATAATAATAATAATAATAATAATAATAATAATAATAATAAATAGAATAGTAATGATAACAATAATGATAATAATAATATTAATAATAATAAATAAAATAATAATAATAACAGGCCTAATAGCAATAATAATACTAATAGTAGTAATACAATAGTGCAGTACAAAGCATACAATGAATTCAATATTTTTAAGTATACACAGTAAGGAAAATTATGTTTATATATAGCTCAACTTATCACATTAGAGATATACCATTATCGGAAAATATGAGAACAAAAATATAAAATAAGTTAAATATCACTAGAACATAAAAAAAAAAATTGTGAATACGTGGAAACATGCAATACAACACTTGTCATAATAGTAAGTTAGTTTGGCAACTCGTCATAAGATAATTTTCTAACTTGGATTTGAAAGATTTCAATGTTCGGCAGCCCTTGACTTCAGGCGGCAGAGAGTTCCAGTGACGAGAGGTAGCAACAGCGAAAGATGAGGAATACAGAGATGATGTGTGAAGTGGTACTCTGTTTTGCACATCTCCCGAGTTTGGGGTCGTTTGGGCCATTCTTTCTGGGTGTTGCACTTTTCACAAACAGTAGTACATAAGGAAACCTTCAAACTATAACATTAGTATTCTATTCTCCTTTTTTACTTTTTTATGGTACAATATTTGTGTGTTTAATAATATTTAGGTATATAACGAAAATAAGAATGTTCTCTTCTACCGTTAGTTTGTTTCCAAGTTAGTCCTGTCAGATAAACTGTTAACATCGATCAAATACCAGGTTTTGCAAACTAATGTATCGTTAATATGGCTACCTATAGAGTTGCAAATCCTGCTAACTGCTCTGTTCGGCTGCAAAACCTGCTATTTGCAAATTAATATACAATATAACTAATTACCTATTAATCATATATTTCTGAGCTGTAGGAAGACACACTAAATATTTTTTCCCCATTATTTAAACTAGAAATCATGCCTCTAGCATCTGTGGATAAGTTTTTACACAATTTTTCTCATTTGCCAAAATTCATCTAACTTGCAAATAGCTGGTTTTGCAAATTGGCTACTCGTATACACTAGACCAGCCGCGGCGAAAATGCGACTCACGAGCACATTGTGGCTCGCAGTGCATTTCCCTTGCTTCCTACCTACAACCCCCACCCTCTCACTCACTGGAGTCAAACTCCGTTCCATGTGTATTTGTCTCTGACCTGCGAGTGGCGTATCGTCGCAATGTCTCTCTCGAAACCATGTACCTCTATAAAAACGAAAATTTCAAGTAGGATGGGAGGATGCATTTTTTTTGCTGACAATATGATGAGAATATTAAATGTATGATTTGTTCACAAGTATTACTAGGAAAACGGTTGTATAACATAGAACGGCATTATAAGTTAGTACATGTTAGGCCTACTGATGAAACATTAAAAGGTTAAGTGATGTTATTGTTGTTGTTGTTATTATTATTATTATTATTATTATTATTATTATTATTATTATTATTATTATTATTATTATTATCTCTGTACGTCGATCCTTTTTCAGCAGATGTGCGAATAATGCGGTTAGATCTTCAAATTAAATTCACAGATTTACAATGTGATGTTAAATGAAAGCTAGCTGTAAGGACTTGACAAATGTTGAACTTTTCAAATCTTTGGCAAAAAATAAATATCTGAAGCTTCGTTCTTTCGCTTGCTCTGTTGAAGCCATGTTCGCTACAACCTACGTTTGTGAAAAATTATTTTCAACAATGAAAATAGTAAAAACCAAATTTAGATCACGACTGACAGACAAATACCTTCGTGATCAACTACGACTGGCAGTAAGTGACATAATTCCTGATTTTGAAACTCTGTCGCAGAGACATTCTGAAGACAATTAATTTTAGCTTGTGATAATGTGTCATATGTTTTCTTGTTCATTTCTTTCTTCGTTACACGTACTAAACATTAGTTTGTAGCCTTGTATTGTATATAATTTTATTTAAGTGCTTGACGTAAGGAAAGTGAAAAACCGTTAATGTCAGACAGTTGCTTCTCTTCCCCTTCGGGTGTCCGCCTCCCTCCATAGGTGCTATGCACGTTGCAGCTTACACAGTGGCTCGGCGCACGATGGCATTTTCGCCACGGCTGTACTAGACTGTGGTAATATGTTGACGAGATATTCGCTTCGATTTTCTGTTTAAATATTACATATCTATGCTGAGAAGGAAGAAATTAAAACCATAGTCTCTTATGAACCGCGCTACAAATCATGAAACATTTTCGCCCGCTCAGCAATATTAGCCTATGTCTCTCACTATACAGTTCCAGACAAAAATTCTAAGTTCCAGATTCAACGCATTGCGCATGCTCGGTGCTCCAAAGTAGTGATGCACACGAGATCGCTACGGCAGTTACTGAAATTCATTTTATTCCGATTGTTGCCGTAATCCGAAAGGCATTTGAAAACGGAAGTTGCGATGAAAATTGATCTATTTTTAATAGTAAATGAATATTTATAAATCGTGCAGTAAAATAGAATGATGGTAAACGAAATAACCTGCATAATTCATAAAAAAAAAACTTTCCTCAACAGTACCCGAACCCTGAACTCTGCGAGCTAGCACAGAGCTATCGAAATGCTTGCAATGAATTGTCGTATCGGGGGTGGTTGTACTGTATCATCTTTGTTTAATAATTACTCTCAGACATTAATTTGATCTTATTTTCGGATTAATTTCGTGCTTTTTACATTAGTAGTGAAATAATTATAATCCGTGGCGCTACAGCCCGTGAAGGGCCTAGACCGACCAGCCGGCTGCTGGCCTCAGGCCCACATGCCGAAGCAGAGGTGGACGATCATCCAACCAGAATGGATGTATCGTGTGGTTAGCACGATGATCTCCCCAGCCGTTATAGCTGGTATTCGCAACCGGATTTCGCTACCTATCGTATCTCTCCAAGTGCATCACGATGCTGGGTGGGCACCGGTCCCATACACTGGCCGAAATTTCATGAGAAAATGTCTTCCCCCATGAGGACTCGAACCAGCGCGCATTCCGTAACGCGAGTCCTAGGCGGGATGCCTTAGACCGCGACGCCATGGCGCGGGACCTTAGTAGTGAAATATCTTTCTGTAATACCATTCAAATAATAGGGAAAACTCGGCTAATTCCGCAGTAGGGTAATTCCGCAGTAGTGCATATATGATTTTACTGCGGCTTTACAATAGCGTGAACGTAAGTTTTGAGAGGCTGTCAACAGGAGGCATGTCCTCTGCAGTACTATAGAAAAAAATCAAGATCGGCACCTCTGTCGGCAATACAGTGAAACATCGAAAGTTGGCTGTTTTTCGTGTTTTGCTGCACAGCTATGAAGAAAGCGAGCATTGTTACATATAAATTGTTCCTTTTACGTTACTTTCATAATGTATTTCATAATTATTTACGACTGCGGAAAGAGCCAAGTCCTATTGCGGATTTATCCGCACTGTCGCGGAATTACCCGAGTTCTTTTTCAACTGTATGTACAAGTCCACACCTGTGGAGTAACGGTCAGCGCGTCTGGCCGCGAAACCAGGTGGCCCGGGTTCGAATCCCGGTCGGGGCAAGTTACCTGGTTGAGGTTTTTTCTGGGGTTTTCCCTCAACCCAATGCGAGCAAATGCTGGGTATGTCTACATACCTTGATAATATTTTTCAATAAACATTTTGATAAAAATATGATAGATTTACTTCTTAATATTGCTGAATTAGCCGAGTCTCCCCTACTGGTTTGATAACCGTTGTTAAATCGTTGTGGTGTGAATGGTGCTGTGTAAGGGTCTTCAAGATTCGGGCCATTTTTTTCTCGGATTGTAATTTCTGTTCTGTGACTTCAACTAAGAACTTAATCCTTTTTCTTTAAATTAATGTTTTGTGTTCCATATGTTTGCAAAATAAAATGACTTAATACTAAGTTAGAAATTGAACAACTACAGTCGAGCCGTTCTTATTTCCGGCAGCAAATCACACGACAGCTTCTGGTCAGCTGACTCGCTGCTTCACTGGCAGTGGTTGTCAAGGTTATGCAGACGACATACCGCTTCCCGTTCACGGTGGATGTTACTGTGTTGTCAAATCTACCCTTGTACTCTTAACGAAGTTTTAACACCTGTCTAGTCTTAAACATCAAACGAAAAATTATTTCCTACGATAAATAATTAGTAATATATAAATACATAATATTATATATTATTGTTATTGTTGATCCTAGCATCCCAGGACACAGAAGACTTACCATGTTGTCCTATAATTGGTTTTTCCGACCATTTGAAGTAACGATTTTCGTAAATACAGAAACAATATTAGAAATTACTAAAATGGGAGAAAGCTGTAAAATATAATAAATAAACATTTTTTATGTGAATGAATAACTAAAACCACACAACCTGTAAATTAAGTAAAATATGTTAGTATTAAAAATTTTGTCATGATAAGTCATTGCTACATAAAAAAATTACACGAAGAACCTTGCCTAACGGTATTGTTCAATTTAGAGGTGCTACGCTTAGATCGCTACAATCATTGTTAGTACCTGCCGCCGCCATAGTTCTCAGTTTATTTTCTTCTTTGCCGGATTGTCCGTACTTCTCTGTCATTATTTGAGAAACCGTGAACTTGTTCACATCACACGCATCAGCTGTTCTTTGCACCACTTGCATTAAAGGCAATAAACTACCCTTATTTTCACGTTCATTTTCGAAATAATCTCTAACGCTAAGAATCATTTCTCTGCTTTGCGAATTGATGGTCTTTCGAATCCTCCGCGGCATTATGATGCTGAAAACTCAGTGATAACACAGCACTAACAACAATAAAACTGCACTACCGACTGATTGTTCGACAACCAGCTATTAGAACTGCGTTCGTTCACTATTGGCTTGACAGAGATTTAGCAACACCGCTATTGCCTACCTTCGTCGCGCCAAAAGTCGAGAAGGCGTGGCCACGCGGAAATAAGAACGGCTCGACTGTACAATATACAATGTCCTCATCTCTTTTTTAGTTGTCGAAATAATCCTGTTGTTGTAAATTCTGTATAATTCGAGCTTTCACTAATTCGGACTGGATTTCTTCAAATTAGCAGAGCGTTCCTACCCGCTCTGAAATTAGTATGAATTTCTGATGTTGTACTGTATTAAAGGCTTGTCAAACTGTAGCTGCTATTTAAACTAACGCTAGGCTATAAATAAATGAAAATAATGTATAACTTACAAGACAGTTGAGAGTAAGTCAATATTCAACCCCGTGAAAGGAGTCAGTCAGTAGCAAAGCTAAGGTGTAAATACTGGGTAGGCTGAAAAAATCTGCTTACCTTGTATATTTTTATGCTCGACCATGCCGAAATGTAGTAATTATACACCTGGTAGCAATCCTTTAATGCATGCCATTAAAGTACACCTATTCATTAAAGTACAGGTGTTCAGCCAGTGACAACTCAGCTTACAGGTGTTCAGCCAATGACAAGTCAGCTTTGTACCGTTATAAAACCGCAAGTATCGATTATTCTCGGATATGCAATCGAAAGAGAATTAGCGAAAAGTCACAGAAATCCGATGCTGTCGCAGAAGGTTATGTTCTGTTACTATAATAATTAGCTTTAATTGTAAATAATATTCAAATAAATTCAATTTGTCATCTTGTTTTTCAATGTCGAATTGAATAATCAAGGATATATCAAGTTTAACGGGATTACATCAAGGTCAGTGACATTATTGTTCCTCGGAAAAAATCAATACTTTCGCGTCTGCGCACATCTCACAATTCACGACCTAGAACAAGGTCACTTCCGATCTTGTCAGATACAAATAAAGTGTATACATCTGAATAATTTCAAGTTAGAAATATGGTCGAGCATAAAAAGTCGTATGAAACTCGCCTATAATGGTAATTAAGAAGATCGTATGAAAATTATGAAACTCGCTTGCGCTCGTTTCATAAACACCCATACTCGCTTGTTAATTACTATCATTATAGGCTCGTTGCATAATGTACTATTATAGAGCAGATGTTTATCGACTTTTCTATCAAAATTGTTAGTGATACAGACCCTACAAGAAGATGATGACCACTCTTTTTCACTCCCAAACAGAATACAGGTAAAACAATACAACTTATTTGTCTCAGAGCACCCTGTTAGCCAAGGATTTTTTTATACTATGAAAATTGAAAATTTCTATTTTATTTCCTCCATGCGCTATTTTAATAAATGAAGAGTCCACTGCAAGAATGATGGATGTCACTTTCTTGTCGAAAATGAACCAAGACTGTCAATGCATAGCTTAAGACATATAGAATGTACATAGAGAGTTATATGGCATTAACACTGATAGTCATTGTCCAGTAATGATCGGAAAATCACAGTTAAGCTTTGAGTGCTAAGTATTTCAAACTTTCAATTGCTTCTCCTGCAAAATGTATTCCAAATGACATCCATCATTCTTGCAATGGACTCTTCAAATGCAAGTGTTGTGTCGATCTCCTATCTTTGTAAGAACATTTTGTTTCATACGTCCATCTTGAAAACGGTTTCTCTTTTAATTCTACAAATAATTACCAAGCGGGGGCTTACCGAGTTTGAACTTAAAAAATACTTTTGTGCGAGATCGTGCGTATTTGCTTGTTTTCCGCACAGAACAAATACGCGGTAAGTGTGAAATACCACATTCAGTATTCCCAACTTAACACACATAACAATTTCCCTCTTCTTACCGCTTAAGTGCGACATTCATTTTACTGCTTTAGGCTTTTAACATATTATTTTTAGAGACGTTTAATATAGTAATAATTATAAATTGGAAACTTACCACTGCAATTTCACCTAAATTGCAATGTTAATTATTGTTTTTAAATATTTGCAAAAATTAAGTAAAGTCTACTACTCCACGAAACTTATTGCATTCCTGATACAAGTAACATTAAGGAAGCCGTGAAAAAATGAACAAGATTCCAGATGCGGATGTTATTACTGCAATATGTTATATAAACAATATTGTTGAAATATTAAAATGAAAAATAAATCATTACATAACCTTACCGTTTGTTTTAAGTTCGCATTTATAGACTGGGGGGAAAAAAAGACAGACGTATATCACGGCCTGCTGGAGTATAGTAAACACAGAAAACATTTTATAGCAACAATGTTGAAGAAAGATATTTTGGTTTTCCGAAGTTGCCGTCATTAAACAGAAACCAAGATGGAGATTTCATTGCAACTGATTAGAAATTGGTCTTTCAGGTATGTAATAAACGATCTTCGCACAAAAGAATGTACGATACACGAGCGGTATGTTTGTTTTCATGTTCTCGGAAAATAAAAAAGCTCAACTATGTTTCGCTTTTTCAATGTTTTCCTCGAACATGAAAACGTCAACATACCGCTCTTGTAATGTATATTACTATATTTCAAAATATTTGATTGTTTCCATGTATTTTCCTGTTATGTAAAGTGAAACGTTTTACCTATCATATACAAATAACTGTTGAATACAAACACACACACAGACGACAAACAGAGACACACGCAAGCTATAAACAACAAACGTGACACCAAATAAGAGTGATCTAGGGAGGAAAACTTAAAACAATTTATAAATTTGGAATAGACTTCATGCATGTAGTATTACATTCGTAATGGGGCATGCAGTTATACAACAATTCATAAAAAGACACAGACACACACACATAGACACACACACAACCACACACAGAGACACAGACATACAGACACAACACACACAGACACTCAGACACACACACACACACACACACACAGACACTCAGACACACACACACACACACAGACACTCAGACACACACACACACACACACACACACACACACACAGATACTCAGACACACACACACACACACACACACAGATACTCAGACACACACACACACACACACACACACACACACACACACACACACACAGACACTCAGACACACACACACACACACACAGACACTCAGACACACACACACACACACACACACTTTTATTGTGTTGTGTTCCCCTTCAAGAGATTCGCCACTGGAATCAACGCCGACTTGAGGTCATGCTGGCAATAAAAACCACAGGGCTAATATTACATAACTGCCAACCTTCCACAATAGTCTGTGTCCGTTCATAAGGCTTTTCACTACTGTAATACTATACTTTTTTTTGTTTGGGTACAATAGGCTATAATGAATGTTAACTGCCGGGAAGAATTTCTTGAGTAGCTATTATTGGCATCCTTGGCACTTATTGTAATCTACGCTGTAGATTCTAGAGTATGGTCGTGGTAGCTTTTTTTTTTCACAAGGGGGAAATGCTTATCATGAGGTACCCTTTTCTCGCATTGCTCTTATCAATTTTCTGTTGACACTCTAGACGTTTCAATATGCATTTCATTGTGACAACGCTTATCATTAGTTTTCTGCGGCAATACCGAAAAAATAACATTTAAATAGGGCATGTAACAACAGTAAGAACCAGCTTCAACCTCTATCACAATTCCACTGAAGTGTGTGGCTCGTAACTTCTCCGTAAGACCAATAGTAAATTTCCTCGATTGTACAAGATAATGTCCAATAAGGTGTAGTTACGAATTGGCCAGCACGACCGATATTGTAGAGTAAGATTTTAGTTTGTATTCCGTTACTTCGATGTGAAAGTCATATTTTCGAGGTACAAGAGTAAAAAATGGTAACTTTTGACATGAAAGGATTCTGGTTTATTCTGACGTCAATGGGGTACCATGGAAACAAGTGTAAATGTAATATGAACTTCCAGCCTCTGCTGCGTGTTACGTTGGTCGGCAAAGATTACGTCATATAAGCCTAAAATGCAGTCTGCAATACACAGCAAAGGGAAAGTAGGAGAGTGAGGATACCTAGACAGCTTACCGTTTAATAATAATAATAATAATAATAATAATAATAATAATAATAATAATAATAATAATAATAATAATAATAATAATAATAATTTATTGCTAGAACAAAGTTAAGTTACGTATTTTTTTACATATAAAAATCACTATAGCGCCCCCAGAAAGAGTACATACTCATGCTCAGGGGCATTCCACAAAATTTTAAGACTTTCTGTTAATGAACACATAAAAAGTAAAAAGAGAAAAAGATAAACACAGATATTACAGTAATTGAAAAACTATTTTATGTTTTCTCCATAAGCAATGATTTTTAATTGATTTTTTTTTAAATAAGGAGCATCAGCAAATTGATGTTTGGTAATTTAGCTGTTATCTTGTTATAAAACCTTGGACCGAAGTTTCTACTGTAATTATATTCTACAGTTGTGGTAGCCTACATTTAGTTTCTGTCAAGCATATGTTGTCTGATATTTTAGTTTTATATTTATGTGAATACAAATTAAATGCGTTTTAGTTTTTATGAACGAAATTCAATAAGACATTCTTATAAATTTGATGGATATCAACTACTTTAGTCCACACCTGTCACACCTGTGGAATAACGGTCAGCGCGTCTGGCCGCGAAACCAGGTGGCCCGGGTTCGAATCCCGGTCGGGACAAGTTACCTGGTTGAGGTTTTTTTCGGGGTTTTCCCTCAACTCAATACGAGCAAATGCTGGGTAACTTTCGGTGCTGGACCCTGGACTCATTTCACCGGCATTATCACCTTCATTTCATTCAGAAGCTAAATAACCTGAGATGTTGATACAGCGTCGTAAAATAACCCAATAAAATACTTTAAATTATGAATACAACAGTTGTGAGGGATAATCAAGAGGCTTATTAAGATATTATTTTACTCTTTTCTGTAGCAGGGAGGTACTATAAGCACTACCTCATCCTATAATGCCGTATTGTTGTATAGCTTGTACTAATGCGAGATAAATCAGTCGTAAAGCAATGAACTAGTAATCATGCCTTACTTCTCTGCCCTGCTTGTGTATTAAAGGGTTGAGTCTCGAGACACGAAATGCCGACCACTGACGTACAGTCTTAGAAATAATTGATGACACACAGATATTTTCAAAGTCCCAGAAAGGAGGCACTGCGCATGATCAGAGGAAGAGCGACCAGATTTACAAGCGAACCACTAACTGAAGTAATAGCACAGTCTAGTATATACAGTCGCGAAGCTCAATACATAGTAAATATGCATCCATAGATAGTTGCTAGCCACTAGGAGCGCTAATATCGCCCCATCACAGACAATGCGAAATAGTACCGGCACAGTGTATTGTTCCTAGTACCCTCATAAACTCAAGCTTCGTGACTGTATATATCGTACCTTTATTGCTAAAAAGTGGAGCTGCCCCATTTCACTGATGATTCCCAAGTATTATAGAAGGATTAAGATGAAACAATTGTTTTTGAAGATGGTCGATCAAAATTTTGTAATTTTTAATGATATTGAGGTTATGCAATAGAGCGAAGCTTCTCAGAAAATAGTATTTTGTCGTCATATCCTTCACTTATGAAATCACATTACAAGAAGTGAATTACAATTTACCAAAATCTGTTTTTTTTTTAATTTTACTTGTGATCTAAGCTACCTGTTTAAATAGGGTAAAGTCGATGACCATTGAATTTTTAGTTTAAGATCGATTTTAAAATATTGCGAAGTAAAGTCGATCACTGTTTATGTTTTTAAAAACAAATGAGTGTATTAGGTATATTTTATTTGTTATAAGGGGTGTAGAAACAATAATAACCTATTATATAATTCTGTAGGATTATATAGTGTATATTTTGTTACTGTGATCATACAATTCGATACAATTAGGCCTATAGGTCTCCACTGTACAAACGTGACTATGATTGTCAATATATAAAACATACCAACCAGATTAAATAAATAAATATCAACAAACAAAGATTTAAGAATTCATAATTTACATTGAAATACCACACTTCAATTATAATCTAAAATGCTATTCAACATTGTTTAGGTTTATGTCAGATGTTTTTGAAATCTTCCCCTCCTCATGTCACTTTAGAAACTGCGTTGTTCCCATCTTCAGGTACAGAGGGGTATACAAAATACGTTCCTTTGGCAGTGCTTCTCTTACGCAAGAAATTAACCATAAATTCGTCTTCCTCTTTCCCCCACTATCCCATCAATATGAGCTATACTATGACACTTTTCTGTTTATAAGTGTTAGTTGGAGGTATTTCGATGAAAAAATGTATTCTTCCTGCTGGTCCTATCTGCTTCGAGTAGGTCGATGGCATGATCGACTTAACCCTACAAAGGTACAAGTTTTTTGAAAATAATAAGTTTCAATACTCACATTTACGAACTGCAAAACTATTATTTCAGGATACAATCTCAACCAAAAGTACTTACGTATACTTCTTGTCTCCTTTCACTGCTGACGATAATTTAGAGTTTGTAAGACTCTGTTTTCATTTAAGAGAAGAAGTTGAGAATAACAATTTTCACTTCAACGGTAATTACACAGTGTTCCCATTGTTGGCATTCGCAGGCTTTTTGTTGTCCCTCTCGCTTACATTTGCAATGTCAGGCAATGAAGTCAGCATAACAAAATTTTAACAAGTATATAATTTTCAATAAAAATCGCAAATGATCGATTATACACCCACTGGTCGACTTTACCCATTTCTACGGTACTAGACTGTGGTAGTAGCATTCGTTCTGTTTCGTTGTATGTCGTCCTAAGTACCAGAACAAGTGCCAGGGAAAAGAATTTGGCGTAAATAAGTGGTATGATAAAAACTTTTCCACCACCAAGAGCCGCGCCATGAATTATTTCTAAGACTGTACGTAATTTGGGTGTTAGGGGAGACGAAAATCCTTTGTGTGATGACGTAGCATTAATTAGGTTTCAGAATTGATGCGAAGTACTCGTCATCTGTTGTCATATTTTTTACAACATTTCGCTACCAACATTACGTAAATCTGTCAGGTGCATAGTTCAACAGCTTGGATATGGTACGCTGCGCTGAATCATTGTCTCTGCTTAGATTTCTGACACGTGCAATGTAAATAGAGTAGATGATTGCCTCATTTCTAGTCTGCAAGTATTCATTAAAATATCTAAAAAAAAAAAAAAAAGTTTTATTCATCGGGGAAAACAAAATATATAAAATTCAAGGTTCAGATGAGCTAGCGACAAAGAATATGTATTTTTTTTAATTGATTTATATTGTGACATGAAGATGATGCCAGCGAAATGAATGCTGCGTCGAAAGTTTCCAGCATTTGCTCTTAATATGTTGAGGGAAAATCCAGAAAAAATTACCTCAACCAGGATTGTAACTAAGCCTACTCGTTTCACGGTCATACATGCTAACCATTACTCCACAGCGGTGGTAATAATAAATTTAAAGGACATGCGTACATGTTAAAGGACATATTTCGGGCACTGTTAGAAATATCTAAAAAGAAAAATAGACCTAAATTGAAAAAGTCTTGTTTTTTAACCCATAAAGATGTACCTAATCCCTTAACGGAAATTTCAGCCAGTCACACCACATTGTGATCATTCTTTGAAAAGTTAAATAAAATTTAAAAAAAAGTCTGTGAGTTAAAACTTACCATAAGATTCGGATCGAACTTTTTATAAATGGTTTTGAAAAATAATTAGCCACAGCACTGATTAATAAGCACTATTGTCGTTTAGTCAACTGTTCGAAGACAGGTTTGAACCTCACAAGTTACACCAATAAGGCATCACTAACGAGGCAAGTAAGCCAGGAAATAATGGGTTTGGGTGGTCAGTTGCTTTCTCCCTCCATTATATACATCGCTGACTAGCTACATATCGTCAAGTGAGACGTACTGCCTGAT
Organism: Periplaneta americana; assembly: GCF_040183065.1. Taxonomy (NCBI): domain Eukaryota; kingdom Metazoa; phylum Arthropoda; class Insecta; order Blattodea; family Blattidae; genus Periplaneta; species Periplaneta americana. The sequence continues at coordinate 21,841,384 of NC_091124.1, forward strand.
AATAATAGATGTACAGATCCAGAAACAAAATTCGGGCCACCTGAATTTTCTAAGTTCCAATTATAACATACTGTCTGTACATATCAGCGAAAACCTCAATTAGAGGTAATAATATAGGGACCGGATTTTTATGTAATTTCATATTATATTCCTTTCAACTTAACCGTATATAAATAACAAATATTTGCGAATCTTGTAATTACCATTAATATAATCAAATTTGATACTATATATTTTTACATATTTAGCCTACCCCACATTACATAATATTATGGCTTGGTATTACATAAATCTACATATTTAGGGGGTTTATTCATTTTTACTTCTCTGAAAGGAAAAAAAAAAAACTTCTGCTGGGGAAGTTTACAATTTGAAATACACAGATTTAAAAAGCCTTTTTACCTACCTAAGAAAATATATATTTCGGCACGAAACACAACGTCCTTAGTTCCAGGCAAACAACAGTTATTAAATGCCTATAGTTTGAGGTTTTAGTAGGTACTTTGTTTCTTACAGGGAGCAGCTAAAATGCATGTGTCCCACAACTCTTATTTTCTCCTAATCCAGTAAAGCGAAACAGTGCTTGCAGTTCTGTTGTATCATTCATTTCGCTCGGTCCTCTAATTTTTGTACTTACAGTATAAAGTGAAACTGAGTTTATCTACTGCTTTTAACTAACTAAAATGGCTCCTGTATCTTCAACCCTAACGACAAAAATAAAATCATGAATTGCGATGGACGAAGCTTTCACTACAGATGGAAAAATAGTAAGGTGTCAAGTGTGTGCGATAAAAAAGTCGGGTGCTCTATAAAATCACAACTGGAGAGTCTTACCTTTCCTATACCTGCCAGATATTGATATTAAATATTTTCATGATTTTACATATTTTGGTACATATTCAGCCTATTTTTCTTACATAAATATGCACATATTTCACACCTTGATATTATATAAAAATCCAGTTCCTAGTAATCATCACCATCGCCATCACGAGTTGAGCCGGTAAGCCCGTTCCGTCTCCGTTAGAACTGTTCTCTCCAGCGAAACCTAGGACGTCCAACATTTCTCCTTCCTCTTGAAGCATACTGGAAAGCTTTCTTCGGAATTCGGTGATCCTCCATTCTTTCTAGATGTCCATCCACCTATTACGTTGATTTGTTAACCTTTGTGTTATTCCCTCTAACCCTAATTCTTTTCTGATCTCTTCATTCCTCTTATGTTGTAATAAAGAATATCCCGCCACTGAACCCAGGAATTTCATTTCTGAGGCTTCTAATCGTCTTTTGTCTCTTTCTGTTAAGGTCCATGTCTCTGCTCCGTAAAGTAGTACTGGAAGGGCTACTGTTGTAGTTTTAACTGTGTTTCTTTCGTTGTTCTTTTTCCTAAGCTCCGTCTAATTGTTCCACATATACCTTGAAATCTATGCATATTTTCTTCCATATTTCTTTTCTCCATATAAGAAATGTTGCGTCCTAAATATTTAAAATTATTAACTTGTTCAATAATTTTGGAGTCAATAACTATTTTCTTGTTTTAGTGTATAATAGTTTTAAATTACAGTTTTTGGTTATTTGACTCAGTTTATAAGCTGCACTTTTTACAAGTGTTTCATCTAAGATAAAATCATAGTTTAAAATATTCAGCCAGTCATCAATGGCTTTGTTAAGAGAGGTAATACATCGGCAAATATTATTATTGAATTTCCAAGTTTATAGAACCCTATTTTACCCGAAGGTATATTAGGGCTGTAGTTAAATCATACATATCTTAGCCCTGTACAAATATTTACATAAAATATATACATATTTATGACATAAAATACACATATTACATTAAATGTGTATGACATAATAACAATCATAGTTATATTATATACAAATATGTGGATGTGAGATAAAATAGATATAATACATAGAAATAGATGCACAATATATGAAACACAGACATATTACAACATACCATACTTTACCAGGATACATCACGCACAGACTTGTTACATAAAAAATAGGTGAGCATTTCGTAGTAACATACATATTACTTTTAAGGACATATATGACATAAAAATAATATGAAATAGCTACATGACATACAAATGCATGCACAACACATAGACATATTATATAAAATACACAGACCAGACAGAAAAAAAATGAAAATACATAAAACATAGGCCTATATATGATATAAAACAGTGATATTATAGCTATTATTATTGTGATTATTCGTATTATTGTTAATAGTAGTAGTAGTATCTCCAGAAATGCATGTAGAGTGTTAGTTGGGAGACCGGAGGGAAAAAGACCTTTGGGGAGGCCGAGACGTAGATGGGAGGATATATTAAAATGGATTTGAGGGAGGTGGGATATGATGATAGAGACTGGATTAATCTTGCACAGGATAGGGACCGATGGCGGGCTTATGTGAGGGCGGCAATGAATTCGGGTTCCTTAAAAGCCATTTGTAAGTAAGTAAGTAAGTATCTCCTTTTATTGCAACCTGTTTTGCCCTGTGGCATGTTAGATTAATGATAAAAAAAACTGAAAATATATATACAAACAAAATTAGCCTAACACATTCATACACCCTTACTAATTGCATTAACTACAACTTCTCTTACTATGGCAGAAACACATAAACTAGTGAATTGTGAATATGTGATATGAATTTCTGAAATTCTCTTGAACAGCATTTCAAGAGAATTTAAGAAATTCAAACATTCAAACATCCAAACGTCCAAACATCGGCAAGTAATATTTAACTAAGTGCAAATAGATTCGGGCCCCCATCAGTTCAGACTAGGCAAGTTATAGGCAAGTTACGGCGGAAATAAATGGGAAGTTCGTGTCTACGCGCTGGGAAGAAGCGGAGTGTGCCACGGGCCTAGCAACGGCCTAATTAATATTTTTAGCTTTCATTGTGTGCAGTGCGACCTTAACCTACGGTTGCTGGGAAGACGTCAGATACAGTTTTAATGACTCGCAGATAACAGTGTGATACTGAAACGTGATATAACACGTGACTTGTTCTTTTTTCAGCTTATGTGCCCATCCCCGACGCGTTTGAGAAATACATACGGAGGATTCCTTACATGCACGATGAGGAATACGTAGCGTCCAAACTCTCCTCCAAGGACAAGTCCAAATTCCTAGTTCTTCCGTAAGTATGATTGCTTTCTGAACTTCTTTCTCACATGGCGATATCATAAAAGATTGTCCTTCTTCAATGGATATCTGAATATTCGTGTATATCACTTGTTTTTTCTAATTATGCAGTCATATTTTTTTTTAATTTCTTATTTAGCAAGATTGAGGAGATTATTATTATTATTACTATTATTATTATTATTATTATTATTATTATTATTATCCTAGACTCTCAGTAGGATAAAAAAATAATCCAACTTGAAATTTTGTTAAACTCAATGGTAACTTCGTCTTGTGGTGGACAAGGGAGCGGTAGGGGGTTTTCTCTCGGGTTTCTTTTGTTTCCACTCACCATTATTATCATTCCAAAAGTACTTCACAACCACCCTCAATCTATGAAGTTCGAGTCAGACCTCCAGAAGAAATAATATATGGTTGAAATTTTCCACGCTCGTGTTTAATAGTCGGACTTTTCGTCCCGGAAACCTCGCACCTGGAATATTTCGTCACACAAAAGAAAAGAGTCACTGGGACATTTCGTCACACAAAAAATAAATGTCACTGGGACATTTCGTCATACAAAAGAAAAATGTCACTGAGACATTTCGTCACACAAAAAATATCACTGGGACATTTCGTCACACAAAAGAAAAAGTCGTCACTGGGACATACTTTGTACGTTTCCTAAGTAACTTCACAGGATCTGATTATTATACGTTTTCTAAGTAACTTCACAGGATCTGATTGTTGTACATTTCCTAAGTAACTTCACAGGATCTGATTATTGTACGTTCCTAAGTAACTTCACAGGATCTGATTATTATACGTTTCCTAAGTAACTTTACAGGATCTGATTATTGTACGTTTCCTAAGTAACTTCACAGGATCTGATTATTATACGTTTCCTAAGTAACTTCACAGGATCTGATTATTGTACGTTCCTAAGTAACTTCACAGGATCTGATTATTATACGTTTCCTAAGTAACTTCACAGGATCTGATTATTGTACGTTTCCTAAGTAACTTCACAGGACCTTATTGTTGTACATTTCCTAAGTAACTTCACAGGATCTGATTATTATACTTTCCTAAGTAACTTCACAGGATCTGATTATTGTACGTTTCCTAAGTAACTTCACAGGATCTGATTATTGTACGTTTCCTAAGTAACTTCACAGGATCTGATTATTGTACGTTTCCTAAGTAACTTCACAGGACCTTATTGTTGTACATTTCCTAAGTAACTTCACAGGATCTGATTATTATACTTTCCTAAGTAACTTCACAGGATCTGATTATTGTACGTTTCCTAAGTAACTTCACAGGACCTTATTGTTGTACATTTCCTAAGTAGCTTCACAGGATCTGAGTGTTGTACATTTCCTAAGTAACTTCACAGGATCTGATTATTATACGTTTGCTAAGTAACTTCACAGGATCTGATTATTGTACGTTTCCTAAGTAACTTCACAGGATCTGAATGTTGTACATTTCCTAAGTAACTTCACAGGATCTGATTATTATACGTTTCCTAAGTAACTTCACAGGATCTGATTATTGTACATTTCCTAAGTAACTTCACAGGATCAGATTATTATACGTTTCCTAAGTAACTTCACAGGATCTGATTATTGTACGTTTCCTAAGTAACTTCACAGGATCTGATTATTATACGTTTCCTAAGTAACTTCACAGGATCTGATTATTGTACGTTTCCTAAGTAACTTCACAGGATCTGATTATTATACGTTTCCTAAGTAACTTCAGAGGATCTGATTATTGTACGTTTCCTAAGTAACTTCACAGGTTCTGATTATTATACGTTTCCTAAGTAACTTCACAGGATCTGATTATTGTACGTTTCCTAAGTAACTTCACAGGATCTGATTATTATACGTTTTCTAAGTAACTTCACAGGATCTGATTATTGTACGTTTCCTAAGTAACTTCACAGGATCTGATTGTTGTACATTTCCTAAGTAACTTCACAGGATCAGATTATTATACGTTTCCTAAGTAACTTCACAGGATCAGATTATTATACGTTTCCTAAGTAACTTTACAGGATCTGATTATTATACGTTTCCTAAGTAACTTCACAGGATATGATTATTGTACGTTTCCTAAGTAACTTCAGAGGATCTGATTGTTGTGCATTTCCTAAGTAACTTCACAGGATCTGATTATTATACGTTTCCTAAGTAACTTCACAGGATATGATTATTGTACGTTTCCTAAGTAACTTCACAGGATCTGATTGTTGTACGTGTCCTAAGTAACTTCACAGGATCTGATTATTGTACGTTTCCTAAGTAACTTTACAGGATCTGATTATTGTACGTTCCTAAGTAACTTCACAGGATCTGATTGTTGTACATTTCCTAAGTAACTTCACAGGATCTGGTTGTTATACGTTTCCTAAGTAACTTCACAGGATCTGATTATTGTACGTTCCTAAGTAACTTCACAGGATCTGATTATTGTACGTTCCTAAGTAACTTCACAGGATCTGATTATTGTACGTTCCTAAGTAACTTCACAGGATCTGATTATTGTACATTCCTAAGTAACTTCACAGGATCTGATTATTGTACGTTCCTAAGTAACTTCACAGGATCTGATTATTGTACGTTCCTAAGTAACTTCACAGGATCTGATTATTGTACGTACCTAAGTAACTTCACAGGATCTGATTATTGTACGTTCCTAAGTAACTTCACAGGATCTGATTATTGTACGTTTCCTAAGTAGCTTCACAGGATCTGAGTGTTGTACATTTCCTAAGTAACTTCACAGGATCTGATTATTATACGTTTGCTAAGTAACTTCACAGGATCTGATTATTGTACGTTTCCTAAGTAACTTCACAGGATCTGATTGTTGTACATTTCCTAAGTAACTTCACAGGATCTGATTATTATACGTTTCCTAAGTAACTTTACAGGATCTGATTATTATACGTTTCCTAAGTAACTTCACAGGATCTGATTATTGTACGTTTCCTAAGTAACTTTACAGGATCTGATTATTGTACGTTCCTAAGTAACTTCACAGGATCTGATTATTGTACATTTCCTAAGTAACTTCACAGGACCTGATTATTATACGTATCCTAAGTAACTTCACAGGATCTGATTATTGCACGTTCCTAAGTAACTTCACAGGATCTGATTATTGTACGTTCCTAAGTAACTTCACAGGATCTGATTATTGTACGTTCCTTAGTAACTTCACAGGATCTGATTATTGTACGTTCCTAAGTAACTTCACAGGATCTGATTATTGTACGTTCCTAATTAACTTCACAGGATCTGGTTATTGTATGTTTCCTAAGTAACTTCACAGGATCTGATTGTTGTACATTTCCTAAGTAACTTCACAGGATCAGATTATTATACGTTTCCTAAGTAACTTCACAGGATCAGATTATTATACGTTTCCTAAGTAACTTTACAGGATCTGATTATTATACGTTTCCTAAGTAACTTCACAGGATATGATTATTGTACGTTTCCTAAGTAACTTCAGAGGATCTGATTGTTGTGCATTTCCTAAGTAACTTCACAGGATCTGATTATTATACGTTTCCTAAGTAACTTCACAGGATATGATTATTGTACATTTCCTAAGTAACTTCACAGGATCTGATTATTATACGTTTCCTAAGTAACTTTACAGGATCTGATTATTATACGTGTCCTAAGTAACTTCACAGGATCTGATTATTATACGTTTCCTAAGTAACTTTACAGGATCTGATTATTGTACGTTCCTAAGTAACTTCACAGGATCTGATTGTTGTACATCTCCTAAGTAACTTCACAGGATCTGATTATTATACGTTTCCTAAGTAACTCCACAGGATCTGATTATTGTACGTTCCTAAGTAACTTCACAGGATCTGATTATTGTACGTTCCTAAGTAACTTCACAGGATCTGATTATTGTACGTTCCTAAGTAACTTCACAGGATCTGGTTATTGTACGTTCCTAAGTAACTTCACAGGATCTGATTATTGTACGTTCCTAAGTAACTTCACAGGATCTGATTATTGTACGTTCCTAAGTAACTTCACAGGATCTGATTATTGTACGTTCCTAAGTAACTTCACAGGATCTGATTATTGTACATTCCTAAGTAACTTCACAGGATCTGATTATTGTACGTTCCTAAGTAACTTCACAGGATCTGATTGTTTTACATTTCCTAAGTAACTTCACAGGATCTGATTATTATACGTTTCCTAAGTAACTTCACAGGATCTGATTATTGTACATTCCTACGTAACTTCACAGGATCTGATTATTGTACGTTCCTAAGTAACTTCACAGGATCTGATTATTGTACGTTCCTAAGTAATTTCACAGGATCTGATTGTTGTACATTTCCTAAGTAACTTTACAGGATCTGATTATTATACGTTTCCTAAGTAACATCACAGGATCTGATTATTGTACGTTCCTAAGTAACTTCACAGGATCTGATTGTGGTACATTTCCTAAGTAACTTCACAGGACCTGATTGTTGTACGTTTCCTAAGTAACTTTACTGGATCTGATTATTGTACGTTCCTAAGTAACTTCACAGGATCTGATTGTTGTAGGTTTCCTAAGTAACTTCAAAGGATCTGATTGTTGCGGGTTTCCTAAGTAACTTCACGAAATCTGATTGTTGTAGGTTTCCTAAGTAACTTCACAGGATCTGATTATTGTACGTTTCTAAGTAACTTCACAGGATCTGATTGTTGTAAGTTTTCTAAGTAACTTCACAGGATCTGATTATTGTACGTTTCCTAAGTAACTTCACAGGATCTGATTGTTGTAAGTTTTCTAAGTAACTTCACAGGAACTGATTGTTGTGGGTTTCCTAAGTAACTTAACATGATCTGATTGTTGTACGTTTTCTAAGTAACTTCACAAAATCTGATTGTTGTAGGTTTCCTAATTAACTTCACAGGGTTTGATTTCTGTGGGTTTCCTAAGTAACTTCACAGGATCTGATTTCTGTGAGTTTCCGAAGTAACTTCACAGAATCTGATTGTTGTACGTTTTCTAAGTAACTTCACAGGATGTGATTGTTGTACGTTTCCTAAGTAACTTCACTGGATCTGATTATTATACGTTTCCTAAGTAACTTCACAGGATCTGATTATTGTACGTTCCTAAGTAACTTCACAGGATCTCATTGTTGTACATTTCCCAAGTAACTTCACAGAACCTGATTGTTGTACATTTCCTGAGTAACTTTACAGGATCTGATTGTTGTACGTGTCCTAAGTAACTTCACAGAATCTGATTGTTGTACGTTTTGTAAGTAACTTCACAGGATCTGATTGTTGTACGTGTCCTAAGTAACTTCACAGGATCTGATTGTTGTACGTTTCCTTAGTAACTTCACAGGATCTGATTGTTGTACGTGTCGTAAGTAACTTCACAGGATCTGATTGTTGTACGTTTCCTAAGTAACTTCACAGGATCTGATTGTTGTACGTTTCCTAAGTAACTTCACAGGATCTGATTGTTGTACGTTTCCTAAGTAACTTCACAGGATCTGATTGTTGTACGTTTCCTAAGTAACTTCACAGGATCTGATTGTTGTACGTTTCCTAAGTAACTTCACAGAATCTGATTGTTGTACGTGTCCTAAGTAACTTCACAGTATCTGATTGTTGTACGTTTCCTAAGTAACTTCACAGGATCTGATTGTTGTACGTGTCCTAAGTAACTTCACAGGATCTGATTGTTGTACGTGTCCTAAGTAACTTCACAGGATTTGATTGTTGTTCGTTTCCTAAGTAACCTCACAGGATCTGATTGTTGTACGTGTCCTAAGTAACTTCACAGGATCTGATTGTTGTACGTTTCCTAAGTAACTTCACAGGATCTGATTGTCGTACGTGTCCTAAGTAACTTCACAGGATCTGATTGTTGTACGTTTCCTAAGCAACTTCACAGGATCTAACAGTTGTACATTTAATAGATTTCGACTTCTAAATCATGATTGACCTACTTCATCTATCGATCAGAATCGGAGATCAGTGATAATTAATCGGCAAAATTATGAAACTTAGCAAAATCAGTAATATAAAAAAGAGAAAAACTGTTAGGAAACCTTATAAGTAAGCTATCACTACAGTTATAAAACTTAATAAAATCAGTAAGCTAAAAAAAGCTTAATAAAAAGACAATTTTTTGGGAATTTAAAATAACTACTGAAGCTTTCCTGGAAAATTTTTATTATATGAGTTCAATCTATTATAAAACTTGACAAAATCAATAAGTTAAACAATAGCTACAAGGACAATTTTACGATTTAAAAGTTTTCGGAGAATTTTCATCACTACCAACATGCAAACATACTTGCATCATGTATTAAAGGCGCTTTGTTCGGTTCAAGTTTGTCGAGTATGGTGAAATTCGATATTCGCCGATGTTCTCTCTGGAGGAGGAGGTCTGTCGTGTTTGTTCTGCCTTGTTATAAAAATATTCGCTGTTTTCCACTCCCACTCCTTCTTGTTTTAGCCGCCCAAGGATTTTAGCACAGATCTTGCGATTAGTTTTCAATATGAAATAAGGCGAAGTTTGTAATGTCTCTTTCATGTTCGAATATTGCAGGAGAGCAGGATACATACATTATATTCTAATACATACGTAGTCGCTGTTGTAGACTATACTGCATCAGGAGAGATATGTTTAAATAATTATTTTAAGAGTGGCGGAAAAATTCATAGCCCGGGGCGTACAGCGTTGTAACCTAAGTTGACAGTTCTAAGGTACCATGTCATAGTAACTAAGGGATTTTTCCAGTCCACTAGAGGAAATATCAATTTAAAACTGCAGTACAGTCTTTTTTTTTAATTATCTTAGGCCCAATTGTATAAAACTCCCTGACTAAAGATCAACTTTGATCGAAGATCGAAAAGTGAACCGAGTTCAGACACTTCTTCTATTGTATAAAACTTTTCTGCGATCAAATTACCTTGGTTCAAATGCAATCTAAGTTCACGTGAAAAGGATTTGGCAACATCGCATAAACAGGTGAAATACGTGATGCGCGGACCATGTTATACAGGTTTGTTCAGTGTTGCCAATCTAGCGACTTTAACTCTTTTTCAACAACAATTTCTTTTTAACTTTTATATTGCTTAAATAGGGATTTAATGACCTTTTTAGCACCCCATAGTGACAAAATGTAAGCTTTCTTTGTTGATAATGAGAAATCTAGCGACTTTATAACTACTTTTTGGCGACTTTCCGTACACTCTGTTGCAGACATTGGTTTTTTTTTTGTGCAATGTAAATAATGGCGGACAATAAGAAGAAGGCTGATTGTTCTCCAAGTTGTTATCATGTTATGGTGTTTGATAATGCTAAACATAATAAAGCTTTATAAAACGACAATTTTCGTTTAGTAATACAGTTAATTGAACATTTATGAATGTACCTATCATATCCATTAATAATTAATGGTTATTATAAACATAATATAATTATAGGTTATGTTATTTGATACTGCTGAACACGATAGAGCCTTATAAAATATAAGAATGTTTGTGTATTAAGGCAAAAAATTGAAAAAAAAAAAATATATATATATATATATATAAATGTACCTAACATATCTATTAATATTAATAATAATGGATATTTTATTTGCACAATCTGTCACTCGTATATTTCAAACAGAAAAGAAATAACTGAACTTGGATCATCTAACTTAATCGGAGAAATTTCTCCAGTCAAAGTTGGCTTTAGTTTGAGACAAATTAATCTCAGATTAGACTTTATACAACACAAAATTCCAAGTTCAGCTGAAAGAAGGATCAATTTAACCTCTGATCTAAGATTAAATGGTTTATACAATCGGGCCTTAGTAGGTTATTTTACGACGCTGTATCAACAGCTTAGGTTATTTAGCGTCTGAATGAAATGTAGGTGATAATGCTGGTGAAATGAGTCCGAGGTCCAGCACCGAAAGTTACCCAGCATTTGCTCATATTGGGTTAAGGGAAAACCTCGGAAAAAACCTCAACCAGGTAACTTGCCCCGACCGGGAATCGAACCCGGGCCACATGGTTTCGCAGGCAGACGCGCTAATCGTTACTCCACAAGTGTGGACTGTACAGTCTTAGAAAAAACTTTTGTTACACAGATACTTCATAAGTTCCAGAAAGGAGGCATTGCGCACTACGCATGATCAGACATACAACGAAACAAAACTAATATTACCTCAAAGTAGTCGTTCTCTTGTGAACCAGGTCGCTCGTCCTCTGATCATGCGCACTGCTTCCTTTCTGGAACTTACAATATATCTGTGCGACAAAACTTTTTTCTAAGACTACGATCTCGTATCTCTTAGGCTTTTTACACACTTTTTTTCAGCAGTGCTTGTCTAGTGCGCTGCTAAGCATTTCATAGAATGTAGCATCACTTCAGTGCTCCTCATTTCCTCTTACCACTTGGAAAATGAAAGCGCTGGAGTGGTGTTACAATATGCTTAGAAAAACGCAAGTGTGTGAGAAGTCTTATTCATTCTGACACGGCTCGTGGTGGTCGTTTTTCAGTCAGTTGCTTTGTTGTGCCGAGTTAAGGAAGTACGTGGCCTTACTATTACCGTTATGTATTCTACTGGCTGTCACTAAACTATACTTAAACATTCAACCTAGGAAGAAATCACTGAATTACATGATGCGGTATGTCAAGGTGATCTTCTTTCGCAGACACCGAAGAAATCGGCCTCGGAATGAAATAGTAGCACAGTCTAGTATATACAGTCGCGAAGCTCAATACGTAGTAAATATGTATCCATACATAGTTGCTAACCACTAGGATCGCTAATATCGCCTCATTACAGACAATGCGAAATAGTACCAGCACAATCTATTGTTCCTAGCACCGTCACAACTCAAGCTTCGTGACTGTATATACTAGACTGTGATAGTAGCTTTACTGCTGCAAAGCTCATGCAGTCCAGTATTTATGGTATCAGTGGAATGCCTGTTGTTAACAGTGAGAGGACAGAGATATAAAGAAGTGTCTTCTTAAAATAATATCTATTCAGGGGGTAGGACCTAGTCGTAGCTAAATAAAATAGTAGGCCTACTAGGGCGCTTCGCTAAAAGTTTATTATGAATATAATAATAAATTAATAATAATAATAATAATAATAGTAATAATAATAATTATTAAAATGGATTTGAGGGAGGTGGGATATGATGATAGAGACTGGATTAATCTTGCTCAGGATAGGGACCAATGGCGGGCTTATGTGAGGGCGGCAATGAACCTCCGGGTTCCTTAAAAGTCAGTAAGTAAGTAAGTAATAGTAATAATAATAATATTAACCCGAGATTTGAACTTAGGTCCGCTGTCGCCGTAAGCCAGCTTCCTACCAAAGCGGCTAAGACAGACACAAAATCTGTTTCATGTGTCCCTAATATAGACATTAATTAATCTTTCTCTTTTAAGGGAAGTGGCGGACAAAGCGAGAGTCCTATACCACATAAAGGAATACTCAACTCTCCTCGATTCTTGCAATATGGCAATGGAAAGCTGGATCCGCATAGCTTTGGATATCCAGGTAAGTACTGAAATCCATGCTTAGACGGATTTCATTTTTTTATATTTGTAAACCTAATTGCTCATTATAATCACACAAGGGAAAAAATTGTAATGGTGCGAAAAATAGATTTCAGGTTTTTATAAGGATACACGTTTTCAACAGCCATGACGCCGGGAATGAAGGTTTCATTTATGTTTTCTGCCATTTCTCAACGATTGCTCCTGACCTATTGAGACCGATTTTGTTCATATTCAATATCCAGTAATTTTTAACGTGAAACGTTTACGTTCGAAGGTCAAATGCATAAAATGTTACGGAATTTTCAATATCTGACGTCACTTGTTTAGAACCGTTGTTAACGAGAAAGACAGGCTACGGCGCGACGTCACATTCTTAGTCATAACATGGTCAACATTGAACAAGTTTATATATAAATGCACATTTAACATGAGTTTAATATAGCGATTCCTTTGTTTTTTTTAGAACTTTGAACATGTATTTATATTAGGCGATTGTCAAGATGGCCATGACTAGACCATGAAAACCACGTGACTCAGATTCGTGCCGAAGCCTATCCTCGTTAGTAACGCTTACAACGGATCAGACTCTTGCATTGATATGGTATTTGCTAGAAGATTAGATGTCATTTCATATACCGCTGCTGACACACTATAAAATTTAATTATGCTTCATTTTAGTTCCCGTTATTTTACTTTCCTACATCAATTTTTGTATACAAGAGACAATCAGTAAGCTTCCGGACTGCCCTGAATATAGGCAACACACAGGATACAGGAAACGGAGAAGTTATCTACAAGGGAGACGCCTGGAATCTATACTAAATGCATCACTTGAAAGGCAGAGAAGAAGACTAGCCGCAAGGCGTGTATGGAGAGATTCCAGGACCTTCAAACCAACTCTATCTGTATCAGCGGGAGATTCTACCTTTTTCCCTAGAGTTGGCGCTGATATCGCACCAGCATCCGAGAGCAGAAATACTTTCTAGGAGACTTTCCAACGAATCAGGATTGCTGTTCCATCGTTCACGGGTGCTCGATTACACTGACCTCTAGCGTTTGAAGGTGGAATTATACGCTAACGAAGCGCATGCTCGCAGAAAAACAGACCAGGGAAATTCGGTCAGTGTCCATTCTTTATCATTCCTATTCGCTGGTAAGTCTGTCCATCAGTGGTAGATTTTAGGAGACCAGCGAGATCAGAAAGTTCTTAAAAACTATAATGACTGCCTTATACAATCCGTCACTGAGCAATGCTTACCTTCCTGTCTACTCGTGCCGCACCAAAACATTACTGTTTCAGCCGGTGAAGGTGGAGTGAGGTGTTAAGGTATAGCCTGTAGTGACTCGAATGAGGCATTAATGCCCAGGACTAGCATAAACTTTTCATGCATTTATTTATTTATTTATTTATTTATTTATTTATTTATTTATTTATTTATTTATTTATTTATTTATTTATTTATTTATTTATTTATTTATTTATTTATTTATGCCTATAACAGGGCAAGCCCCAATTATAATAGACAGTACAGATATTCGTTTACAAAAAAATAAAAAACATACATAACATGGAAAAAAAGAGATGAAACAGATACAAGTGTAAATAAAAATTAAAATGGAAAATGAGAAAAGGAAAGAAAAAAAAGAACAGACAAATAGATACTACCTAAATAAGAGATACAGATATAGATACAAAATAAAATACATGAAGAACAGTTAAATATAGATATCATAGCCAAAAATGTAAAATTTACAAAGATCCTTTGAATCTCCTGTCACTTCTGACGTGAATACGTTTTTAAGTTGGGTCAAGTACTTGGGTACCACCCCAAAAAGTCGACAAACACATTTGCAGACGAATTTTGTCGTGCCTATTATTTCTGAACTACACAACATATTCCAATCAAGTAAATGACGATCGACAGACGAAGGATCAATGTATCCAACGTGACCTTGAGTTGGAGCGGGTGACGTCATCTAGTGATACGCTGTAGGGAGGAAATTGAGGCACGAATTGTCGGGTCGCGCGGCAGCCGAGTCAATGTAACTCGAAAATGCGAAGCGATAGAACGTTCGCAGTGGTGCCAAGCGATTCGTAACGAGCCAGGCTACAGTCTCAATTGAGCAACAACCAGCAGTCGACAAGTTACTCGTAAATTGAAAAAAATTCGCGAGTGAAGTTGAGTCATGGCATATGAGAGTGGACTTATATGCAACGGTTACCTTACATTCAGTTCTATGCCGAGAGAATAATTCATCCATAAAACTTGCGACTGTGTCTCCGATACAACCTACTCCGAGTTTTTAGTTAATTAGTCAATTGGAAACGTCAAAATCTTAAATTATCTTGTCCACACCTGTGGAGTAACGGTTAGCACGTCTAGCCGCGAAACCAGGTGGCCCGGGTTCGATTCCCGGTCGGGGCAAGTTACCTGGTTGAGGTTTTTTCCGGGGTTTTTCCCTCAACCCAATATGAGCAAATGCTGGGTAACTTTTGGTGTTGGACCCCGGACTCATTTCACCGGTATTATCACCTTCATCTCATTCAGACGCTAAATAACCTAAGCTGTTGATAAAGCGTCGTAAAATAACCCACTAAAAAAATTAAATTATCTTGGTTTTAGAGTAGCCTATCTTGTAATAAGATATTTATGATGAAATAAAAAAAGAAACGCCTAATCATTCTCGTTATGAAACAAAATTTAAATTTTATAAAGCCATGGCTGTCCCTACTTTGTTTACATTTCTATATTTTGAACTCAAAAGAACTTCTAAGTCGTACAATGAAAAATTAAAGTAGAAGAAATGAAATTTCTGTGATTTTACGCACTACAAATCTTTTGGGCCGGAGAAGAAATGAAGGCATTCGACATAAAATGAAAACCTTCAATATAAATAGGATGTCTATGAAGGAAACAGCAAGTACTTCCACAGAACTAATTTCCTACATTTTTGTAAATAAATTTCAGAGAGTGTTAAGTGAAGAAAATGTCGAACTACCAAAAAATCAGTACTTAAAAGGGCATTGTGCCTCACCAGATGAGAACATCTGCCGCAAGAATCGAAAACGATCAACTAAACGTCATAGCCCAAAAGGTATACCAAAACCATAGAAGGTGATAGATGGTTTCTGCATTTTGAACCAGATAGTGAAGATAAATTTGCATCGACAGAATCTAAATGAGTTATTAAGAATCATTATTGGACATGGATGAAACATATAATCTGTACCAACAATCCTACTACAGCTACTGTTATAGGCTACTTGTACTGATGGAAAGAAAGAGCAGGAATTTTCGCATCGTCTTAAATTACGAACAATATAAGAAAGAAGGAAACATTCTGGACTCTCTCCGGGAAATAGGCCGTAATATTAATCTACCAGGAAAACTAGAGTAAAACAACAGGAAATTTACTGTGTGACTAACTAAATTTTTGTTAATTCAATAGGAATTCAATTTAACCAATTGAAATTATGAGTAACAAATCACCTGTGACAAATTAAAATTGTTACCAATAAATATAGACCTGTGGCGAATTAGAATTTGTTACGAATTGTGACCAATTATAGCTATGACGAAAAAATTGTGACCAATTTCCCTAAATCCACATTTGCTAATCTGAACAGGTTCAGACCCCAGTTTGTTAGGGTTACCGAAGTCCTACTGTATTTGTTTCACTTCTGTTCGCAATGTAAATATAATTTGTGCGAGATCGTGCATATTTGCTTGGTTTCCGCACAAAACCAATCCGCGGAAAGTCTAAAATTCCACATTCAGTATTCCCAACCTAACACACACAACAATTTCCCTCTTCTTACCGCTTAAGTGACATATTGATTTTACTGCTTTAGGCTTTTAACATATTAGTTTTAGAGACGTTCAATATAGTAATAATTATAAATTGGAAACTTACCACTGCAATTTCACCTAAATTGCACTGTTAATTATTGTTTTTAAATAGTTGCAAAAATTAAGTAAACTCTACAACTCCACTAAAGTTACTGCATTCGTGATGCAAGTAACATTAAGGAAGCCGTGAAAAAATCAACAAGATTCCATAGACTGGGGAAAAAAAAGACAGGCGTATATCACGGCCTGCTGGAGTATAGTAAACACAGAAAACTTTTTAAAGCAACAATGTTGAAGATAGATATTTTAGTTTTGCAAATTTGCCGTCATTGAATAGAAACCAAGATGGAGATTTCATTGCAACTAATTAGAAATTCCTCTTTCAGGTATGTAATAAACGATCTTCGCACAAAATAATGTACGATACATGAGCGGTATGTTTTCTTTCAATTCTCGGAAATTAAAAAAGCTCAACTACGTTTCGCTTTTTCAAACTTTTCCTCGAACATGAAAACTTCAACATACCGCTCTTGTAACGCATATTACTATTACAATTCAGTAATAATTGTAAAATAAGGATATTCCATAACTTGTTGACCTTAAGCCATATGAGGAAATTAAAGCAGACCATAACCTTTCTGTGCCGGCATTGTTCACTGATAACTTATTTTTAGAGGTTAAACGATGAGACCATTAAAACGACTTTCCTCTTTCATCACACATGACGTAAAACCAGCAATGATTTTATTGACTTATATTGGGTAAGTTAGAAATTCTAATCTGTTTCTTTTTAACGATTGTTGTTTTCATTAGCGTTGCTTGCTCATTACAGAAACATCAGTCAACACAGTGTAAAAATAGCGACCTTCTCCTCGCCGAGTATATGGACAAATTATTGGCGCTGATTAGCGGTTCTGACGTAGTTCCTAATGTGTTGACAAATTTATATTTGGGGATATTTACAGACCTTAAACCTCGTGGCGTAAAGTCATAAACAATTCTGATATCAGCTTGTAATGCCTATTGTTTAATTTATTTCAGTGGACTGTTACCAAGCCATAAAATATATTTTATTTTGCTATTATGTATTGTGACGTCAAGAAAAGAAGCTGGCAAAGCAAAACATCACATTAACAGTCTAACGCAGACTATATGCTCTAGTGGGGTTTATAACTAGGCTGCAAATTGATACAGTACGCTAAAAATCATGGAAATAAGCATGCATAATATGCTCAGAAGTTAGAAAAAATGTATTAAAATAGAAAAATATGCACAGGCTAAAATAAGTACTTTATTCTACATAAGTAAGTTGACTTCGATATAGGGAGACTTCCTTTGGATTTCACATTCACCAAGGTCTGACAACTGTTTTTCGGTGTTTTTGTACGTGAGATGCAATCTGCAAATGCTAATCCACTTGGAATTTCTTTGTGCAGTTCACCTATTATTTAAAACATATAAAACGATTAGCTTTAAATTCAATACAGACCATTTGTTATCTCGTGAAACCAATTTGCGTGTGAGAGGAACAAGATTGTGGATTGGGAAACTTCCCTTCCTTGCTACGCTTCCACTTGCAGCTAGCCATACTCTGTTTTTCAGACAGAGGAAAGCTTTCCGCTGAAATTTCAATCGGTCTGACCACCTCCATTTCGAGGTGGGGCTATTCTACAGGACGTTTCAGAACTGAGTTGAGAAAAACAATTCAACTGAAGGAATGTATGAATGCAAAATACAGAACTACACTAAAAGTAATTTCATCTAAAAATATTATAGATCTTCCTAATTCCCTCATTTTTTCATTGTTCTTAAAAATTCATTGCAACGGGCAAAAATGTCACCAGGTTTCATTAAATATTTCCTATTGTTCTCGTTTCAGCTTTGCTGGAATCAAATAACTTCTACAATGAGGAGCGTGAAATTTTAAATTGTATTGTTTCGTATTTCCCGAGCTTTAGGCATATATCGTCTAAACTAGGTATAAAACCTTCTTTATATAAAACAAATACTATCCGTCTTAACGCTTCCCGATTAAATGTGTCCAATGTTGTAACAGGAGAGATTCTATATCCATGAGGTCATTATCACGGAGTGAGTTTAATCTTGAATCCTCAAGGCATATATAAATGATGTAGGTCATGTCTGTTGCTGACATTGGGTACTCTTTTGTTTTGTCAAGAAATTAATACAGCCGTTTATTAAAAACAAAATATATCATCTATGTTATTATTGTAATCAAACTTCATTTAACTTTTGAAAATATTTCTTAAAGGCAAAATAAATGTTACAACATAGCATTACAAGCATTACAAATTCATTCTTGAACCTTACTTCCGCACAGGAATTTTAGTTGGAGAGCAGTATCATTATGATATTGGATATTACGAGACATTGGCTACAATTCCAGCAACTTCCTTAACGAAATATTATCAGAATTTTATTGTTAACGAGTAAATTCAATATTGTCTTGTTCATGTGACAAAAATAATACGTTTTTAAAAACGGACATAGTTTTAAAAATACAATGAAATGCTCATACATTTGAAAATACCACGGATTTCTAAATTAGTCAAGTGGTCTTTTTGATTACGTTCGTCAAACAAGTCTGTGACATCGTGAACATAAAAACAAGTACCAAGAGCTCTCATTCAAAATTGAACACGGGGTATTATTATTAATATTATTATTATTATTATTATTATTATTATTATTATTATTATTATTATTATTATTATTTTCATCATCTTCATCATTATTACAGTTTCAAACAACTCATTGGCGTCATATTAATGTGTGAATCGTTTCGACTATCAATTGCATTGTTGTCGCGAGGTTAGACCAGCGAATAGGGATTATAAAGAATGGACACTTCGCGTCGGTACCTTTGATGTAGCCGGACTGATTTCAATGACCTTCAAGCCAGCTAAAGCGTCAGATTCTGCTTTCTCCCTAGAAGTGGCGCTGACATCACTCCAGCTAGCAGTCGACACAGCGGAAATATAACACATAATTAATACATCTAGATACATTATGTACTCAAATAAAATAAATTGGATCCATAAAATAATAAATCCGTCATTAACTGAAATGTATAGACTCTAGAGTTCCTTTATAATGAGAGTTGAGACGTTGACCCCAACAACAATTAAAATATGTAATGATTTGATAGCGCTGAAAATGGAAAAACAAAACTCTTGCGAGAAGTAAAACCATACACCTATATTATATTATATACAAATATTAAACGAATTCGATACTTAATTTTATAATGTATTATATTATTTTATAATATAATTCATTATATCTGAAATATAAAATATTATTATTACAACCAGTTTGTCACTGAGAAATAAGGAAAAGCCGTCAACTTGAATTTATTTGAAGCAAAGCGTTACTGGATTATGCAATAAGGTAGGCGATGTTTGGATTCTCTGTCTCAACTCTATTCTCAATTATTATCTTAGCGTATGCTCGATTACACTAACCTCTAGCGCTTGAAAGTGGAACTAAACGCTGGCGCACAGAGAAACAAAACACAGGAAATTTCGCTCAGTGTCCATTCTTTATAATCCCTATTCGCTGGTTAGACCTTATGGAATGAGGAAGCGATTATGAAATAATTAATGAAGAAGCTTCGTCTTGTTAAATTTAGAGAGGAATATAAAGACGGAAATGGAAAGAAATATCAAAATTTCACTTCAAATCCCAAACATTCGTATATTCCCAACCATGATGACAATAACAATCATGAGCAGCATAAATGTTGTGAGGATTCGATGAATCTCCCGCCATGTTTTATAATCAAAACTAGTGCATCTCATAAGGCCTTGGATATCTAGTGGGTAAAGCTAAATGGCACTTCTACGACTTCATGTCCTTTAGTCTCATCAGCCTTATTTCAAGAACCTAACAGTGATAAAAGGATATTGTAAATTCCTGTTTGAAGTAAATTATGGTGAGTAACTAATGTAAAATTATGTAATTTAGATCCAAAAATATAATTTTACCACATAACCTACATACATCACCTCGGAGAGTAGGGAATTGAATATATTGACATATTTCATTTAGGGGCGGTAAGGAATATGATCTTAAAGACCTGATGACGACTGAAATGTATACCATATAATTTTATTGACAAATTGTTCTGATTATTTAACATTATACACATATCAGCAAAATGCTGATAAGTTTCGAGTGACGTAACATAATAAACAAAAATACCTAGTAACCTTACACAGTATTTTATGTTGAGATGAAGATGATAATAGGTAGTATTGTGTATTGCTAAATTTGTATACCAAACTTTCGTTACATTATATCGGTATTTAAGATGAAGCAAATTTGCTTTTCATATGGTGCCGAAGGTGGCGTATCTAGCAATAAATGTAGCGGATCCAAGTTCAAAATCCGATAAAGAAATAGAGAAGTACCGTAATTCCATTCCGATCGGATATATTCATGGATTCACTCACATTGCTTCTGATTTTGATTATCATAGCGATTATAAGTATGATCCACCATTGTGCACGCAATAAAATTCACATCGCGAGGACTATCCCTCCTAAGTATGTGTGATGTTGCATCTCATTCTAATTTTTTCAAAAGCTGAGAGAATTTTTGCTTTGAGATCATCAATATCTCTAGGTTATCGGGTACTGTCAAGTCTGGAGAACGTGGAGACCACGTAATTGGTCCACCACAATCGCACCAGTTGATGCCAAATGTTATTCAGAGAACCCATGAATTTCTTTTCTTCAGTGAGGTGGTGCGCTGTGGTATCTATTAGTCCTTCAGGGGAGGGCACGGACTGGGACTGTCCTCTCACCCAGTCAGAATTGAATGTATTTATTTTATCTTTATTGGAAGCCTGTTCCTGAATGTTTCGCCATCACCGACCGGCTGTGCATTCCCCGTTCCAAATCCACGTCAGTGAGACGAGTGCTAGCAATTTACACAGGCGGCACTGTTGGAATGAAGCCTAATGAAAATGGTGGTATGTGTTTGCATATATCTTATAATAAGATTTTTTTATCGGGATGTAATGAAAGGATATGAAACTTTCTTCAGGTCATCTTTTAAATGATAAGAAATCTGAAGGTATCGTTAAGTGAATATCTATCGGGCTACAAATATAGCAGTCCTGTCTGGAAAGGGAGAATTCATTTCCGTTTTATAAGAAATATGTATAGGCTATGTCCTTTGTTGTCATTGTCTTGTATTTATCCAAGCTGTGTCATTTAGTAAGAAACCTAAACAACTTTAATAATAATAATAATAATAATAATAATAATAATAATAATAATAATAATAATAATATTTTTTTCTTATTTACAAATGACTTTTAGAGAACCCGGAGGTTCATTGCCGCCCTCATATAAGCCCGCCACTGGTTCCTGCCCTGAGAAAGATTAATCCAATCCCTAGCATAATATCCCACCTCCCTCAAATCCATAATAATAATAATAATAATAATAATAATAATAATAATAATAATAATAATAATAATAATAATATTTTTTTCTTATTTACAAATGGCTTTTAGAGAACCCGGAGGTTCATTGCCGCCCTCATATAAGCCCGCCACTGGTTCCTGTCCTGAGCAAGATTAATCCAGTCCCTATCATAATATCCCACCTCCCTCAAATCAATAATATAAATAATAATAATAATAATTTACAAAACACTTATATTACCAGTTGTGCTTTATGGTTGTGAAACTTGGACTCTCACTTTGAGAGAGGAACATAGGTTAAGGGTGTTTGAGAATAAGGTGCTTAGAAAAATATTTGGGGCTAAGAGAGATGAAGTTACAGGAGAATGGAGAAAGTTACACAACGCAGAACTGCACGCATTGTATTCTTCACCTGACATAAGTAGGAACATTAAATCCAGACGTTTGAGATGGGCAGGGCATGTAGCACGTATGGGCGAATCCAGAAATGCATATAGAGTGTTAGTTGGGAGGCCTGAGGGAAAAAGACCTTTGGGGAGGCCGAGACGAAGATGGGAAGATAATATTAAAATGGATTTGAGGGAGGTGGGATATGATGATAGAGACTGGACTGGATTAATCTTGCTTAGGATAGGGAGCAATGGCGGGCTTATGCGAGGGTGGCAATGAACCTCCGGGTTCCTTAAAAGCCAGTAAGTAATAATAATAATAATAATAATAATAATAATAATAATAATAGTAATGATAATATTATTATTATTATTATTATTATTATTATTATTATTATTATTATTATTATTATTAATAGTGAGGACTACAAAATATGTATTTTGAGAAAAACAGACTACATTAACATAGACGCCAAAGAATTCTATTTGGACAATGGAGACCAAACATGGTGATATAAAAAGAGCCCAGTTGAGATTCTGAATTCGAAATTCATTGAGGAGATAGCAATTGAAGAAAGGGCAAAGAAAGAGGAGATACCATCCAGACAATGCCAAAATGCTAATGAATCTCAGTTCATATTCAGCGGCGAACTTCTGTCTAGGCAAACTAGGCAGCTGTCTAAGTAGGACCCCAACCTCAGGGAAGGCACTGATCAAGGAAAATAATAATAATAATAATAATAATAATAATAATAATAATAATAATAATAATAATAAGAGAAATAATGTAGTCTTTGGACTATAGTTAAGTCATCCATTCCTAATTATAAATGTAAAAATTGTAATATGTAAAAAAGTATAGTTGGTACTTGTCTATTTCATTTCTAAGTCTGTTTGTCTATTTTCTAAAGTCAAATGACGTTTAATAGATGAGTAAAAATAAAAGTAATGTTTGTTTTTGTTGTTTTTTTTTTTTTTTGCTAAATTACCATAAAGGGGGCGCAACTCTGTTAACTGTCTAGGAGTCCTGGGTCTGTACCTTCTCATCAGGCCAAATTCAGGCACTACAGTACAGTAATTAAACCACAGTGCCTGGCCATTCGCATGCTACTACTCCACATTGCTGGACTAGACATTATGAATATAGTCCAGAGTTTTGGAAAGTCGCACTTAGCTCCGATTGCTCTTGACAACACCGCGAAGTGTAAAGTCCAATTCTGACAATTCTGTTACATATACACCATGGTTACAAATTATTGGACGAATTTAGAAGGTTATATTTTCACCAGTATTGAACATAAATACATTATCTTACCACCATTTCAAAGAGTGAAGTATGGAGTATGATTTAGGTACCTCCGGACCTCCCTATGCCAGTGTGGAGGTGCTCCGACTTGTTGGAAAATGAACCCCTGTTCCCCCTCGTCCGTGAGTTGTGATATTAGCCAATTTTCCTAAATCAACATCTACCAGGTCGATGGATTGGTCGTACAACGGACGCAGACAGCACCTTCTGCACATGGCCACCCCGTTCACCGAATTTCACAGTGTGTTATTTCTTCTGTGGGGTTTCATCAAGGACAATATTTACATACCTCCACTTCCAGTGATGTCGGCCGAATTGAGAAGGCGTATTAACACAACAATCAGGAAATACATGTAGTTGAAATACATTTGTATTTTGTATTTTGTAATTTGTAAGGATTTTCGAAAATATTTTTTATTTTGTATTTAAATACATAAAATTGATGTATTTTGTATTTCAAATACTCGAAATACTTCTTCTTCTTCTTCTTGTCCTTCAAGTTTTGGATTTGAAGAATGAACTTTTGCCTTATTTGCCTACCCATTTCAGATGTGCTATCCATACACTTAGTTTTCTTGCCACCACTGATTTCCTTAATGCCATAAAGAAATCTCCAATAGCATTAAGGATCCATCACCCAACACTTGGTAAATGTTCAGCATTATGGACTGCGTCTAAGAGACTCAAATCCTCAGAAATTATCTCAGACATCTTGAAATATTCATTAAAGTTTCCTTGCCCAACTCGATGGAATTCTCTTTATGACTCAATCTCTCAAATACTGCAATTCAAACATGATATGAACAGTATATGTGAAAAACTGGGATTTCCAACCTTCAAAGATGTTGAGTTTCAGTACCTTGAAGAATATTGTGCAGTTCTGAAACCCATTGCCGTAGCCCTTGATTTAATGCAAAATGAGAAGATGTCTTATTACGCCAACTTTTGTCCACATTAATTTCCCTCAAAAACAGATTACATATTACGTTATCTAGTAATCTACACCATCTATTCCAAGTAACTCCAATCCTAATGAGTTCGCTTTCATCAAGATTTAAAGCGATGTTTGATCTGATCCCAGAAGCAAATTGAGCTATTTTGGCAGCTTGCTTCCATCCATCATTTAAGATGAGATGGCTACCTGACACTGACTCACTAAATCATAAGAAGAGGATACAGAATACGTGTGTGAAATGAGCCGAGTAGTTCTCTGCTACACCTTTGGTCAGTTCAGACGATGAAGATGATGAAAACAATTTTTATGTTTTCAACTCAATCACAACAGACTTTGAAAAGCAAAAAGAAAAGAACTTGTCTACAGCGGAGTATAAGTCATACAATTCTTCAATGGCAAAAGGACAACCCTGTGCACTCTGGAGAATTACCCAACAGTGAAACAAGTTTTTTATAAAGTATAATACAAGTTTGTGTTCCTCTGCGCCTGTAGAAAGACTGTTCTGTTTTGCAGGATTTATTTATTCATTCATCAGCAAGGGGATTCTTATCTGATGAACTTTTTGAGAAACTCTTTTTCTGAAAGGTAACAGTAATTATTCAGATGTAACATAATTTCATTGCTGACTGGGAAAAGGAAGAATGTTCAGTTACAGTGTTTATATAAAACTTCGAGATAAAAATACTTTTAATGTTAATATAATATTTTAGATTTTCAGTAATATTTTTACTTCTTTATATATTACCGGTATATCGAGTATTTGAAATACAAATGTATTTTGGTTAAATTTTTAAAAGCATTTTGCATTTGTAATTCAAATACGTACTATTCTTTAAAGTATTTTATATTTGTATTTGAAATACTTGGATGTCAGTATTTTGCCCAGCCCTGTCAATTTCCCTCTTTCAAATGGTGGTAAGATCATGTATTTTCAATATTGGTGAAATATAGCCTTCTGAAATGGTCCAATAATTTGTAACCACGGTGTAGGCATATAGTTGCAAGGAATAATAAAATAAAGATGCTGTTAGTGTTGTTTATTTCTTTAGTATACCGTCGATACTATAAAGAAAAGTTAAATTCTCACCCTTATGCGTCGATATCAATTTATATTTAGTTCTGGTGCCAGTACCCAACGCCTTGGAGGCGTTTCTGCGGAAGCTCCCATATTTGCATGATGCTGAATACGCCAGAAAAAACCTTCAGAACTCCGAGATAAATCATTTTCTAGTATATCCGTGAGTAAGATTACATTTACCAATATAAGTTTTCTGTAGATAAGTAGAATAAGTGAAGAGGAAATCCTTGTCAACTTCGCTTCTCAAGATATCTAGTTAGTTCGGCTACAGTTTGTTTACAACAGTGGTCCCCAAACTTTTCGAAGGAGTAATCCACTTTAGGGCGAAACATTTGCTTGCGACCCCTCACTATCCGTACTTAATCACATTCGAAAGAGATAAATATCAGTAAAATCGAAAACAGCGATAATTTTACTCAAAACCAGTGGATATCACCCAACTTCTAATATACCGGTAGCTGCAAGACCAGGAATCGGAATATATATAAACCTACTTTGCAATTCTTTTTGGCTTCTTAGACTGGCCTATTTTGCTCATTTATTTTTCGAACACTTAAACACTTTGAATAATAGTTCGCAAAGGCCAAGATGTTAACATAACAACAATCAGGGATAAAATGAAAGGATTTATAAGGAAACTTGATATCTGATCTACATCACTTGACAAAAATAAACTTATTACTATTTAATACGAGAAAAATTCGTACCGGCACCGGGAATCGAACCCAGGACCTCTCAGTTCTGCGCGCTGAGCGCTCTTTCCAACTGAGCTATGCCGGGACACGATCCACGGCGCCGGCCGAACCCCTCTCGTAATGCGCGCAAAGCTGAGAGGTCCTAGGTTCGATTCCCGGTGCATGCCGGTACGAAATTTTCTCGTATTAAATAGTAATAATACATATTGGCTACTTCATAGTAGCCGTGTAGTATTCAATGAGGTGAGCGAGACCTCATACAAAATGAAAATGTGATGTATTAACTGTTAGCAGTTGTCACAAACTGATGTTGAATATGGCCATAAAGTCATTTAAAATATGCGCTCCTGCATATATGACTTGTATCGTCTCAAATGCAGGTAGTAAGGCCGTAAAAGCATTACGAGAGGGGTTCGGCCGGCGCCGTGGATCGTGTCCCGGCATAGCTCAGTTGGAAAGAGCGCTCAGCGCGCAGAGCTGAGAGGTCCTGGGTTCGATTCCCTGTGCCAGTAGGAATTTTTCTCGTATTAAATAGTAATAATACATATTGGCTACTTCATAGTAGCGTGTAGTATTCAATGAGGTGGGCGAGACCTCATAAAAAATGAATATGTGATGTAGAAATAAACATGATTAATTTCAGTGCAGTTAAATATTACTAACGCATCGTATGATAGCAGGAAAAAAATAGTCTTTGCCCAATGTTTGCAGCGCTCTATTGAGGCAATGGTCCGAGAGAAATAGCAGATTGCTATACAAGCAGATAGATACAAATAATCTGAAGAGTTAATGTCTTTAATTTTTTTTATTTATTATTATTATTTTTTTTTTTTGCAAATTAAACTGTTTAGCCATGAATTTAAATTGAATAATTGTGAAAAATCGTTAAAATAAATTATGCAATGCAGGTCACTGTCGCGTGTTACCGACTAAATACAGCAGAGGGGGAGGGGAAGGTAAGGAGTGTAAGTCGCGTTTGCTTAGAGTTATTGCAGTAGCCGTGATGTTGCCAAATGCTTCATAGAAACAGAACAATTTCCTCTATGTTAGAGAAAAGACTTGTTTAGATTTTTCAAATCTGCCTCATGATCTATCACCAGTTTCATTTTGGTGCAGAGGTTACCATCCACTCTCTATATACTGCCGAAACTCGAGGAGTCTAGAATTTTGTTTTCTCTCTCGTATGATGGGAATTGTAGTTGTGCAGTATTTATTTAATTGCATTATTATCTCAACACAAATCCACCTGCTGTCTGTGATTCTTTCTATAGGGCCGGACCCGATTCCTGCAATATCCTGTATCACATAGAAGAGTACTGCCCTCTCCTGGATTCCTCCAACATGACAATGAACGAGTGGATGCGTATAGCCCAAGATATTAAGGTTAGCGAGAATTGTGATGTAAATATCACAACTGAAATACACTGTACGTGATTGGAATCTGCGGTCCTTATAGACATTATTGTCTTTGAACCACCTGCTTCAACGCACCTGATGGCTGCTTATACTGCCTGCTCAGCGAATAGGGATTATAAAGAATGGACACTTCGCGTCGGTACCTTTGATGTAGCCGGACTAATTTCAATGACCTTCAAGCCAGCTAGAGCGTGAGTTTCTGCTTTCTCCCTAGAGTTGGCGCTGACATCACACCAGCTAGCAGTCGACACAGCGGAAATATAACACATATAATTAATACATCTAGGTACATTATGTACTCAAATAAAATAAATTGGATCCATAAAATAATACATCCGTCATTAACTGTAATGTCTAGACTCTAGAGCTCCTTTATAATGAGAGTTGAGACGTTGACCCCAACAACAATTAAAATATGTAATGATTTGATAGCACTGAAATTGGAAAAACAAAACTCTTATGAGAAGTAAAACCATAAATCTATATTATATTAAATGCAAATATTAAACGAATTTGATACATAATTTTATAATATATTATATTATTTTATAACATAATTTATTATATCTGAAATATAAAAAATTATTATTACTACTAGTTTGTCATTGAGAAATAAGGAAAAGCTGTTAACTTGAATTTATTTGAAGCAAAGCGTTACTGGATTATGCAATAAGGTAGGCGATGTTTGGATCCTGTGTCTCAACTCTATACTCAGTTATTATCTTAGCGTATGCTCGATTACACTAACCTCTAGCGCTTGAAAGTGGAACTAAACGCTGGCGCACAGAGAAACAAAACACAGGAAAATTCGCTCAGTGTCCATTCTTTATAATCCCTATTCGCTGGCCTGCTCATAAGACCTAGAATGGTTAGAATACAAAGCTTTCCTTAAATTGATAGGTGGCAGCACCAAATATACTATGGTCTTCGTCAGTTTTTTAAGAACAAAAATAATTACTTAACCTTACAAGTTCCATAAAATGTCCTACTAGTAGTTAATTTGCAATTTTGACTTGAAAACTATTTTTAATTCTGTCACATAGAAGCTTTTGTAATTGAGCAACAGAAAAAAAATTGTCGCTAGATGGCATATAGGCATGTTATATGTTTGACCATTGAATGCGTAGGCAGTATAAACACAGTCTAGTATATACAGTCACTAAGCTCAATACGTAGTAAATATGCAAACATTAGATAGCTGCTCACCACTAGGATCGCTAATATCGCCTCATTGCAGGCAATACAAAATAGTACCGGCACAGTCTATTGTTTCTAGCACCCTCAAAACTCAAGCTTCGTGACTGTATATAGTAGACTGTGGTATAAGCAAGCAGCCATCGGCATTGCAGCAGGCGGTGGTCATTTGTTCGTTGTAAACAAATGACACGTTGTCATGCAAAACAATAATAAAAAATTAACTTAGTTTGTCTGAACTTGAAGCATAGCGATAGCGAGTTCGAAATAAAAACTAATGACTTCCTCTTTTCTTTTCCCCCTCTTCTTCTCCATCTCATTTATTTCTCATCTTCTTTCCCTTCATTTTCAACTGTCATGGTAATTGTTGTTCTCTTTTTAATGTGAATACAATAAATTCATACATCGTCATATTTTACATATTATAAGTTCTTTACGTAGACTAATCAGAAATGTAAATTACATGAATAAACAGTATATGAAATGGAGACACACAATACATGATATGACATAGAATTAGTGAATTTATTTATTAGTAGGTTTGCTACTCGTAACGTAGAATTTGTTACATTGTGTCGTGGCTATGTTGCATCACTTACGTTTTTAAGGTTAAAATGACAGCAGAAACTGGAAGAATATTGTTACAAATAAGTATATCAACAGCTGAAAGCAAGATACCTTCAGACACCCCTTCTGTAAATATTTCACATACGGAAAATGAAAAGAGAGTTCTTGTTTTCTTTGTCGGTGGAAAAATTTGTCGGAACAGAAAAGGTATGTTGCGTTTCATGAACTTCCTCAAATGATTGTGGCTGTCCATTGTTTTAATTTGTATGCCCTCAGTAGGTTCGACGACCTGAAATTTAATCCTTCTTGCACTTAATCTGAAAATTATTTTTCCGGATTCTTTAGCTTTACAAACATGATTAAAAACCACTTCGAAAAATCTTAGCTGCATTAAAATGTATATCGGTCCATATATTTGTATTTCCCATAGCTCCGATGTACATTCCGGGCTCTTTGGAGGCATATCTCAGGTGTCTTCCATATATGTGTGACGAAGATCACGTGAATGTTCTTAAGGAAACTGACAAATCTAAATTCATTCCTTTGCCGTGAGTATTATATTGTAATCTTAATTAAATTATCTCAGAATTATATTTTATGCAGTGGCGGCTCATGTACTGTAACCTAAGATATTAAAATGAAACACACATCTGGGCGCGAAAGCTCATAGAGGTCCAATGACCTACCAGCCGAGTGCTGACCTCACGTTCATATGCATCGGTAGAGGTGAACGATCATCCTACTAGTACGGAGTATCTTGTGGTTAGCACTATGATCTCCCCATTCGTTTTTACGGAACTGGGAAAATGAAACACAATATGCCTATTTTTTTACTTGTTAATTTAACGACGCTGTATCAACTATGAGGTTATTTAGCGTCATGGGATTTCTGATTTCTGATCGCGAGATGAGGCCGAGGATTCGCCATTTGTCGTACGGTTGGAAAAACCTCGGAAAAAAACCCAACCAGTTAACCCAAGCCCAAGTGGGAATCGAACCTGCCCCCGAACGCAACTCCGGATCGGCACAATATGCCTATTACGTATTAAAATTTCTCATACTTACTTTTGTTTTTAGAATTAGTTTATCCACTTTTTTATAAATTGCCTTGATAAAACATTGTTTATATACAAATTAAAAACAAGCATCTTCTGCGGACTTCTAGAGAAAGAACTAAGGAAGAGACTAGTGAAGTGCTTTGTATGGAGCGTAGCATTGTATGGGGCAGAAACATGGACATCACGACGAAGTGAAGAGAAGCGAACAGGAACATTTGAAATGTGGATATAGAGAAGGATGGAGCGTGTGAAATGGACAGACAGAGTAAGAAACAAACCTGTGTTGGAAAGAGTGGGTGAAGAAAGAATGATGCTGAAACTGATCAGAAAGAGGAAAAGGAATTGGCTGGGTCACTGATTCGGAAGAAACTGTCTTCTGAAGGATGCACTGGAAGGAATGGTGAATGGGAGAAGAGTTCAGGGCAGAAGAAGGTATCAGATGATAGATGACATTAAGATATATGGATCATATGAGGAGACAAAGAGGAAGGCAGAAAATAGAAAAAACTGAAGAATGTTGGGTTTGCAGTGAAAGACCTGCCCTTGAGCAGAACACTATGAATGAATATACAAATTCACAGTTATCACTTTATTGCGACGATTCTAGTGATAAAGTTAAAAAGTATGTGAAGAACGTCATACAATACATATTATAAGCGTAACGTAATACCTGTCGTTGACTCGTGAATGCAAATTTTGTAGCACATTAGCAGTAGACCTATAATGTGCGCGAAGAGCTAGAAATAAATGGCTTAAACAAATGGATAGAGACCGTATTTTGCTCTTTCAGATGTTACGAGAAAAGGATAGAGCCTACTCCAATACAGGCCAAATGACCAGAGGGTGTGGGGAGGTTACGGCTTCCACCTGTACGGACAATTTATTTTTGGTATTAATGGCAGTGGGGATTTCAGTCATACGTGCTAGCTGCCTTTACGCCCAAGGAAGTACTCCTAGTATTAACTTCTGTTAGAGGCTGAATAAACCTCAGAGCCATAATAAACCTCAGAACTATAGTGCGGCCGGAAGGATTGGTTCGATGGAGAAAATCCATGACCCCATCGAGAATCGAACCCGCGACCTTCCGGCCTCGTAGTGTTACGTCTTAACTACGACCTACGACACTATCGAGCGCCCCTCTTTAAAGTATTGTAGGGAAAAGTAGCATGAAGATTCCTGAAACTGACCAGAGAACAAACTGGTAAATAATTTTTCTCATATCTGAATCGATAAAATGTATCGTATATTAGTAACAGAAAATAAATATTGAACAAAATTTGCAATGTGCTGTAGATCGTACTATCAGGGACTGGAATGCTTTATCTGCAGACTTACTAAAGGCTTTACCAATAACCAAAAATGTATTTAAAAATAAGCTTAACGACTTTACTAATAGACGGTAGTAGCCTATATTATACACACTATTTAAAGGGTGTGATTGATATTTGTTATTGAAGTGTTGTATCAGTGAAGAAGTATATTGTGTCAGTGAAGTATGAAGTGTGTTATGTAAGTGAAGTAGGCCTATGTTTCTGTCAGTGAAGCTTTAAAGTTTATAGTGGCGGTGCAAAGTATTTGAACAGTGAAATGTTTTTGAAGTGTTAGTGAAATCAGGATAGAATCTGTGAAATGTGTCGTAGTTCCAGTGCAGTGAGTGAGTTGTCAGTGAAATGAGTGTAGTGCTGAAAGGTACTTGTACAGGTATGAACATATCATACTCGTGAGTTTTAGTTCGAACTTAGGGTTAAGATACAAATTAGATTTACTTTAAATGTTACTTTAAGTGATCGTGCTTCATTTAACTTAGGATGCTCCCTATTATTATTATTATTATTATTATTATTATTATTATTATTATTATTATTATTATTAATTGTGTTTATAATTTTCATTATTGAGTGTAATTAGTTACCACTGCCACAGGGTACATACCCATTTGCTGTGTGAATAAATACATACGTACAGAACCTTAGCACATCAGTATTGGCCGCCACTGACTGTAGTCATTTGCAAGAATCATTGTTGTTGTATTCTTTCTAGGATTCAGAATCCTAGCAAGTATTATTTGTGACATGACGTGCACAACAAATAAATTAATTGTCATTAATAGCTCATTCCCTTTCTTCTGTGCCAGTTGTAAGAAAGGCGAAAATCGCATTCTCTATCTTATACAAGAATATGGGCGTCCACTTCGTAGCTGTGATATGTCTCAGGAACACTGGCAACATATTGCGGGCGTCATTGAGGTTAGTTCAAAAGTAATTTATTGACTTGTTACACGTTCTTTCTGCTTTTTTAATATTTAAATTTATTCCTCTGTGGATCATACAACGTCTAACCAGAGCGTCTGTAGGTTTCCATCTCACTTGGGGTAAAGCAGCGTTTCTCAAACGTTTTTGAAATGGGAACCACTTTTTAAAGCCAGAACAGTTCCGCGGACCACCTTACTCTTGTTCCCTTCGAAAGCAAATTTATCATTTTCGTAGCATATTTTAATACCAGTATACTTATATTTTAAAATTCGGTACTTTTGTCCTCTGTTATGAATTCGGGTGGTCTCTGGCTGGGTTACAGGCGCGGCGCCAGATGTGCAGGGAAAATATGTCGAGAAACACCATGTGTATAGTGCTTTAAATCTCTCTTTTGCTGCTAAGAGTAGAGTGGGAAGTAGATAGACGAGTAGGGTAATAATTTCATAAAATGTCAGTACTGGGAGAAGAAGTGAAATTCGATTGCTATGTGTCATTTCCAAACTCTGAGATTTTAAGCTATAGTGAGATACGCAATTCGTTTGAATTTTATTTTTTCTTCTGTCTTTTTTGAAGGACCACAAGGGCAGATCTCGAGGACCACAGGTGGTCCGCGGACCATAGTTTGAGAAACGCTGGGGTAAAGCATTTTCTTCCCTACTCATGGACTATAATTCTTAAGAGTGTGGAACGGGCACTCTAGTGGGACTTCATCGGAATCCTAAGTTTTTAATGCTGAATCGACAGATGGCACCACGTAGCTGAGCCGCGATATCTATAGACATACAGACAACATATACAGTTAGTACGAGACAGAGATCTGCAAAGATTCTTAGCATTATAACCAATACTTAAAAGCTTAATTCCCCTCAAAACCAAACTATTGCTGTACACATCACTTGTACGATCATACATGTCCTACGCGTCAGAAATTTGGGCTCAAACCCATCCCCGCCACATCAACAAACTCGATGCCATCCAAAGAGCTGTGTGCAGAACCATCACAGGAGCTGATCTTTACATTACTAACGCACAACTCTACAGTGACCTTGAAATCATTTTATTCAGTGACTACGTGCAGCATTTACGTAAAAATTATCTTCAGAAACTACAAACACATCCTAATCCACTTATTAAACCATAATTACACATAGCATTCAGTGAACAATCAAGTAAACGTTTCTGCAAAAGTCATTGACTCTGAAAGTTTACCTACACATCCAGCTTACCAGTCTCCGTTTCTGATGGAGAAGATGGTCACACTTCATTTACGTACTCATGTTATAAGCAATATTCTGGTTAAGGCAATGGTCCACGTGATCTGGAACTTGTAATGACATGTGTCTTTATTGACACCATCAAATAAATAAATAAATAAAAATAAAGAAAGCAGCCTTTCAGATTTCAACAATCATTACTAATTAAAGGATTGGTAAGACACAATAAGCCCATTCGAGGCCGCAGTGTGTGAACCTTCGGAACCTCTTCTTCGTACAAAGGAAAAACAAGCAAGCAACTCAGTGTAAGAAGAAAAACATTCAGTGCTGACTATTTGTCCCTCGATATGTTGTAATGAAATCAACGTAGCCTATACGGAAAATATAGATAGTCGTGATCAATATGTTTAAAAAATCTATATGATTATATTTTAAAAAGTAAAAAATCTGACTTCCCAGTACGGGCCGTTCTCCCTACTGCCTCCCCCTGCATTTATTTGATCTGTACATTAGACACTACAGTGTAATGCGTAGGGTTTAGTTTTATAAATCTACTGTCTTTTAGAGTTGCTTTACCTCCTGGGAAAGAATCCCAGGCACTACCTGATAGAGGTCAGTTTACTGATAAAAGAATGCCATGCGTCGTCCAGGAATCGAACAAGCGCAAGAGGGATGATTCAGGAGGAAAGGATCATACGTTGAGGAGTGATAATGCTCCGTCGATACAGGAGAGAATCAGTGTTCACTCACTTATTAGATATAACACGCGGAGCAAGTCCCCTGAAATCGGCAAGCGGTAGAGCATGAAAGTCTAGAATATTATGGATAGAAAACATCAATATTACAGGATGGGTATCTAAGAGTTGTTAATTCATTATACAAAGTGAATCTGTTACAGTGTTAATGCAAATTAATTTTATTTTCTAGAATATATGTACCTATAAAATACAAAAATAAATAAGTAAATGAATAAATAAATAAATAATAAATAAGTAAATAAGTAAGATTGAAGGGGGCAATATAATACATTAACACAAATAAAAAAACCTATTATGCGTTTTATAATTAAGTGTATGATTAATTATAAAATTAGGCTGATTTGCCACGTCGGCAAGTAGAAGACAGAAAATTGCATTATCTATAGTCCCGACGCTGTTATTTCCGGCGTGACTCCGCCTCTTTGCTTACGTCTTAGAAAGTGAAGGCTCTATAAAGTCAAGGTAGGTAGTATCGTGCGCCATTTTTGGTCTTACGTTGCCGAGCTACCATACGAGAAATCTATTTGCCACACCGTTAAACATTATCATGTCGTAGCTCCTATGATAATAAATCAAACGCAATGTAATTCAGCAAATAATTGAGCGGCAAATAATGTCTTCGTGTGCTTTCTGCGAACGCCAACGAAAGAGCTAAAATGGCGGGCGATTATATTCAGTATTTATCGAGCCTTAAGAAATGAATCAGCAAATCACAAGACGCACACGTCCAAATGTAGCCGACCTGCAACGCGATTGGCTGCCGGAAATTAGAGCGACGGGACTATAGCTCTTGTTATTGTTGACAGGTGGGGAAATTGGAGTTTAGCGAGCGCAAAGAAGTCTATCAACACTTCCTGCAATTTCCGCGTTTATCATATTGGAGCGTTCTCGTGACAACTGTCAGAATTTTATGAACGTGCGACGTAGACGATAAGGAGGCTTCTTGATTTTTTTGATTATCCATTATTTCACTCTCAACTTTCATCTATCATAGCGTCTCTATATCATACATTTATACAAAGTCAGGAGTGCATTTTTTCATTATGGAGTGTTTTGTTTTTTGCTACGGAATTGTCCGAAATTATTCGCCGACAACAGTGCACTGTATG
This sequence comes from Periplaneta americana, assembly GCF_040183065.1. Classification (NCBI taxonomy): domain Eukaryota; kingdom Metazoa; phylum Arthropoda; class Insecta; order Blattodea; family Blattidae; genus Periplaneta; species Periplaneta americana. Next base: position 21,877,407 of record NC_091124.1, read on the forward strand.
CATGTTGTCATATTGCAATGAATAAAGTCTACACCTGTACACGCGTCTAGCCGCGAAACCAGGTGCCCCGGGTTCGATTCCCGGTCGGGGCAAGTTACCTGGTTGAGGTTTTTTCCGTGGTTTTCCGTCAACCCAATATGAGCAAATGCTGGGTAACTTTCGGTGTTGGACCCCGGACTCATTTCACCGTTATATCATTCAGACGCTAAATAACCTAAGATGTTGATAAAGCGTCGTAAAATAACCTACTAAAATAAAAAAAAATGCAATAAATGTAGCTATTGTATTGTGTTTCAATGTCTGCGTTTTTTCTGTATTCCATTTTTGCGATTTTTTGTATTCTTAATCTTGGTTTAAGCACCAGATAGATTAAGATAATAACAAAAATATGCTTTTATATGCGCTAAAAGCTTAGACATGCATAACCGCTTAAATATGCACAGTATAAAATCTTGACCTTTATTTACAATAGCTTGAAATGCATTTATACAATGGTAGCATATGATTTGCAACTCAGGAATAAAATATGCAAATATGCTAAAATCCGCCCCCTAGTAATAATAAACAATAGCCTATGCGATAGGGGAGACTGTTGTACCTTTAAACACTTTTCACATTTTATTTTTTTTAATTTTGGGAAATGAAATTTTTTAAATGAAAAAATGCTTGAAATAATTATTGAAGATTCCTTTACAACTTCCTGTATGTATTTCCTGTTTCACAGATCTATTAAGGATGGAAAAAATAAAATGAAGAGATATGCAATGTGTTCAAAGGTACAACAGGATCATGTACCTTGGAACATACCCTCTTGTAAGTTGGAACACATGGAATATAGGAGGGAATATAGCTGTAAAAACTGGCAATCATATTTAAAATGTATTTGCCATCATAAACCAGAGCAGACTTCTCTGATTGAGATTTTATTTCCTGGAGGAGCAATAACTGCTTCAACAGCTTTCTTCAAGGCATCCGGATCAATTGAAGGCCTCTTTAATTCCAGACTTACTTCGTGACATGACCTTAAAATAAAAGAAAAACAAAAACCGATAGTATCGTGTAATTTGGAACATGTTCCATGGTACAAGATATTTTGTGTTCAAAGGTACAAGAGGGTGCACGTTTAAACAAATATGGCTCCGAAAACTAGAGAGTCAAATAAATCATGGAAATTAAAATGTGTTATTACTCACCAGATGATAGGGAACACACCGTACTTGAAAGATATTAACAAATGCAATCTGGTTTTGTGTTAGAAAACATATATCAATGAACGAAATGTTTATTTTTGGTACTAAAAAAATTCTTTTGTCCACGGAACTCACACTTTGCAATAAATCAAACTGAAACTACGACCAGAGCTACTTAGCGGCTTTCTCTACAATCTACTTCAGTTTGAGTCCTCTAGGTAGCAGCAAACATTAAAAAACAAAAAATGTTCAAAGGTACACTGTGCTAAAGGTACAACAGTCTCCCCTACATTGTTAGTGTACAACATTAATTTACTTTTTTACGCATTTAAATTTCTTTTAAGAGTCAGAATGTATTACGTCAGGGATATTCTGTGCTCTGAACTTCAGACATGCAGAATCCTTAATATAACTATGAATAATTTCTTCTCGTTTTCAGAAATCGTACGAATCCTACGATGGTTTCGTCATTCTCCATGGAACTGACACATTGGCTTACACTGCTTCAGCTCTTTCGTTCATGTTCGAAAATCTTGGAAAGACCGTCATCGTAACTGGATCACAGGTAAAGTGGTATTGAGTACTATGTAATTGTGTATGTTAAATAACAATACTGCCTTTACTAAGTTAACTAGCCATAAATTTGAGGGAGGAGGGATATGATGATAGGGACTGGATTAATCTTGCACTGGATAGGGACCGATGGCGTGCTTATGTGAGGGCGGCAATGAACCTCCAGGTTCCTAGTAAGTAAGTAAGTAGGTAGGTAGGTAGGTAGGGTAGGTAAGTAAAGGTAGGTAGGTAAAAGTAGGTAAGGTAGGTAGGTAAATAAAGGTAGGTAGGTAAGTAAAAGTAGGTAAGGTAGGTAGGTAAATAAAGGTAGGTAGGTAAGTAAAAGTAGGTAAGGTAGGTAGGTAAGTAAAAGTAGGTAAGGTAGGTAGGTAAGGTAGGTAGGTAAGTAAAAGTAGGTAAGGTAGGTAGGTAGGTAAGTAAAAGTAGGTAAGGTAGGTAGGTAAATAAAGGTAGGTAGGTAAGTAAAAGTAGGTAAGGTAGGTAGGTAAATAAAGGTAGGTAGGTAAGTAAAAGTAGGTAAGGTAGGTAGGTAAATAAAGGTAGGTAGGTAAGTAAAAGTAGGTAAGGTAGGTACGTAAGTAAAAGTAGGTAAGGTAGGTAGGTAAGTAAAAGTAGGTAAGGTAGGTAGGTAAATAAAGGTAGGTAGGTAAGTAAAAGTAGGTAAGGTAGGTAGGTAAATAAAGGTAGGTAGGTAAGTAAAATTAGGTAAGGTAGGTAGGTAAATAAAGGTAGGTAGGTAAGTAAAAGTAGGTAAGGTAGGTAAATAAAGGTAGGTAAGTAAAAGTAAGTAAGGTAGGTAGGTAAATAAAGGTAGGTAGGTAAGTAAAAGTAGGTAAGGTAGGTAGATAAATAAAGGTAGGTAAGTAAAAGTAGGTAAGGTAGGTACGTAAATAAAGGTAGGTAGGTAAGTAAGTAAAAGTAGGTAAGGTAGGTAGGTAAATAAAGGTAGGTAGGTAAGTAAAAGTAGGTAAGGTAGGTAGGTAAATAAAGGTAGGTAGGTAAGTAAAATTAGGTAAGGTAGGTAGGTAAATAAAGGTAGGTAGGTAAGTAAAAGTAGGTAAGGTAGGTAAGTAAAAGTAGGTAAGGTAGGTAGGTAAATAAAGGTAGGTAGGTAAGTAAAAGTAGATAAGGTAAGTAGGTAAATAAAGGTAGGTAGGTAAGTAAAAGTAGGTAAGGTAGGTAGGTAAGTAAAAGTAGGTAAGGTAGGTAGGTAAGTAAAAGTAGGTAAGGTAGGTAGGTAAATAAAGGTAGGTAGGTAAGTAAAAGTAGGTAAGGTAGGTAGGTAAATAAAGGTAGGTAGGTAAGTAAAAGTAGGTAAGGTAGGTAGGTAAATAAAGGTAGGTAGGTAAGTAAAAGTAGGTAAGGTAAGTAGGTAAGTAAGTGAAGTAAGTAAGGTAAGTAAGTTAAGTTAGGTAAGTTAAGTAAGTTAAAATAAGTAAGTATTATATGCTTTACTTAATTGGTCCTTCATTTTTGATCGCAAAGAAATCTTAAACATTTGTCATTCAATATCGATTGTGAGTTAACTCTGTGATTCTGTCCACAGATGAACTTAGTGTCAAGGATGTGAAGTAGTAGTAGAGTTTATCATGGCCTGTCATACTGAATACTTACTGCAAATGAGAAGCTCCATAAAGTCCTTTCTAGTATTGCATGTTGCCAATACACCTAAGCAGAAGGATAGGCATTGCAACTGAAGTAATGTAATAACAACTCGTCAGTGAAGTGAAAACAAAAGACACGTTCAAAATTTTATTATTTTGAGAGTGAAATGGCATTTTGGAACTTCATTCCAACATCCGCCACTGCTGTTAGGGATTTCATTCTGCAATACAAATTTTGATTTTGACAAACGAATGCACGAAAATGAAAAGACATTTGTCTGGGATAAGCAGTTTAACTTTTTTGTTACATGTTGTCAGATTTCTTTCTCAATGTGATTAATGTCTTTTTTTTTTTTTCTAGATTCCAGTTTTCGAATCAAGAAGTGATGGAAGAGACAACATTCTGGGAGCACTAGTTCTTGCAGGGAACTATGTCATTCCTGAGGTGACAGTTTTCTTTCGGAATAATTTATTCCGGGGTAACAGAACTATGAAGAAAAGCACAGATGCTTTCCTCGCATTTGATTCCCCAAACATGTCTCCAATTGCTAAAATTGGTATAAATATCGAAGGTAAGATATCAGTGTTTACGACTTGAGTACAGAATTCTCATAATGTTCTATAAGAAATTCACATACTAGGTACCTACACATTATAGTTAATTAGTGTTGTCAGCCTTACATTAATCAGCAATTTAATTAAAACTGATATTATTTGTAGTAATGTCATTCAATTCTGCATTTCTCAAGAAAGCATTAATTATTGATATTTAATATTTATTTATCAATTCTATTTTCAGTGGACCCTCAGTTGATTTTTCGGCCGCACACTATTGACAAATTCAGAGTTCAGTCGACTCTGAATCCTAATGTTGGACTCCTGAGGCTGTTCCCCAACATCACAAGTCAAGCTGTAAGTATCTGTCAGCCTAGGAGATTTTTCTGATTATTGTGAATATGCTGTACTATGGTAGATAAAAAGATTGTCCCTCGCTAGAATATTTCTAAGTCATAGAATTATATATCGCACATGTCCAGTGTCAAAAGCGCCTGTGCACAACACTTGCGATCACATAACGTGTCCGTTCACTGATTAACCCTTCAATACTCGCGTGGCATACTTTTGTAATCCACTGCAGTTTATTACGTCATCACATCTCAGCTTTCAACGCTGATAGCGTGAAATCTTCAGTACCTTCCTGCTACAGTTTAACTCTGATGTCTGAAATGTTTGGATGTAATTGTGATTTTTTTTCTGTATACATGTTTTTAGAATGGATTACAAATGTAATCCACGCGAGTACTGGTGTTACAAATTTTGGCGCGAGCACTGAAGGGTACAAGCATTGAAACACTGGAGTGAAAGTGATAAGAATTGAGATGCTGCATGTGCGAAAGGTTTATTTGTAATTAAACTGAATTATTACAATTTTTTTTTTCGAAAGTCGTTATTCGAAATTAGAAAAGTCTTGATGGTAAGAAATGTCACGTCTTCAGAGTGACTGAAACAATGAACGTTACAGCATGTAAGTGCCCGAGTAGCTACACTAGAAACAGGTTAGACTCCATCTGCAGCATCATATCTGGAGCTCACTGATCGATTTAAAGCTCTTTGGATGTCAACTGTTGATTGAATGCGAATGCCTCTCTTCCACCCATCTTGCAATAGTTCGTTATGGTAGGACTTCTCTCCCACAAGCTTCTTGTAATGCCGCAAAGCACTGAGTTGCATTTTTTCCTCTTGCAACTTGTATTTGTATGAAGCATCTTTGTTCATACCTCCTGAACATTTTTAGTGCGGTTTTACTTAATAGAAATCAGAAACAGTCCCTGTATTCACAAAATATGGTTACTTAAAGACTTCTGGTATTCCACATTTATGCAACAATCGCACCTTTATTAAGTACTAAAAGATTCCGATGCTCTCCCCTAGAAGCGCTGATTTACAGTATTGTTGTCATTACTTATTGAATGCCCTATAGTCCCGTCGCTCTAATATCCGGCAGCCAATCACATTGCAGGTCGGCTACATTTAAATGTGTGCGTCTTATGATTCGCTGATGAAGACGTTATGCATTTCCTAAGGCTCGATAAATAATTAAAATAATCGCCCGCCATTTTGGCTCTTTCGTTGGCGGTTGCAGAAAGCACATGAGGACGTTATTTGCCGCTCAATTATTTGCTGAATTATCATCATAGGAGCTACGACATGATAATGTTTAACGGTGTCGCAAATAGATTCCTCGTCTAGTAGCTTGGCAACGAAAGAACAAAAATGGCGAACGATACTACCTACCTAGACTTTATAGAGCCTTCATTTCTTAAGACGTAAGCAAAGAGGAGGAGTCACGCCGGGAATAACAGCGTCGCGACTATAGTATTATATATTATTTTTACATGAAATATATCTGAAAAATAATTCCTTTTATATTAATATAGCTTTCTCGGCGTTTTAATCTTTGTGTTAAAAATAATGTTTACTTGTAATGCTGTGTAATGATAAAACTGTAATGTTGCAAAAAAAAAGTACACAAACATTTTGATATACAAGCACTATTTATTTTAATATATACATACTTTCATTTATGCGACTTATTTGTAGAGGGCGAAAGTTATTTTGGAAGCAACCTATAAAAGAAACTGTAAGAGCACAATTAGAGATAGAGTATGAATGGAAATAGTATAAAGGACAATAGGTTCAACTGCGAATATTCCTTTTGCCTACTTTAATACATTATTATCTGTACATTTCGAACTGACAGCTCAAAGTCAAGCAATGGACTGCATTTGCCACGTGTGCTTACCCAATCCTGGACCATTCTCCTCAATTAAAGTCAGCTGGGACAGCCGGAATTACCAGTGCTTCAGTTCACAGTTTTCAATTCAGTGACTCGTGCCGGATTTATACTTTTGTACGTTTGTACGTGACCTTGAGCCGTCAGTTCGAAGTGCACAGATAATAGTTATTAGTATTTATATGTATTTATTGTGAATATTCAGGTAAGGGCATTCTTGCAACCACCCATTGAAGGAGTCGTTTTGCAAACATACGGCGCTGGCAACGTTCCAAGCAACAGAGAAGACCTGATGGAAGAACTGAAGGCGGCAACTCGCAGAGGCGTTCTCATTGTCAACTGTACTCAGTGTATTGAGGGTAGCGTGAGTGCCAATTACGAGACAGGAATGGTTAGTACATGTCCAGTAATTGTTCACCACATAATCATTCACATTATTCAAATTCGATTGTAGTTCAGAGTTCAGGCACTCACGACTTCTCATCGAAGGAAGCGTGATTTGATCTCTAGTAGGCCTATATCCTGTGAAGTCTCTGATGAAAAAGCAACTATGGGGCTGGTTTTTTCAGAAGGTTTTGATTTAACCAGTCTTTTTCATTTCAATATTGCTTTATTATTATCTTATTCTTTTATTATTGCTGTGAAGTCTTTGTTATTTAAGGGAATGTTCTGTTACACATTTTCACATGATTGTATTATACGAGTACCTTAGTGTGTTGTAAGTTATGTTATATGTGTTACCCTTCTTTTTAATCTTTTATTCGGAAATGCTCTTTCTAATTGCTATAGATTACTAACTACCACATTAATTTCTCAAATTTAAAGGTAATGAGGCTGTGTCTCAAAGCTAAAGTCCATACTACACACTAGTGACTAGCAACTAGGTGACTTGTAAACTACACACTAGGGAGCTTTGGACATGTATGCTGGAAACATGGCCTTCTTCATAGATTATTTTTCTAAAAACCATGACGTCACGGTGCAGCACTAAATTAAGAAGGCAGTGTCCTAATGCAGTTTCATTACGAGTTGTGTGGAAATGATAAGGGCCTAATATATTACAATAATGTTTAAAACATTGTATAGAAGTTACTAACAATATCAGTGTTCAAAGTTAACGTGTTATTCTACATTATATTTACATTATTTCACTTCCAAAGCATTTTCAGATTTCATAACCCCAATTGCTGATGAGGTATCCATGTTTGTTTAGTGAACAAGTCATCAATCAAGCAAGCATTTTCGTTTACTAGCTACTACGGACTTGATTGCTATGCACTACGTAGCTTTGGATCATAACTTCGGACGTCACATCCGGCTATTTAGTCAACAATCTAGTTCACTACAGCTGAAAATGTAGCTTTGAGACACGGCCTAAGAATTACCTACTTTCTTTAGACCTACTTATCAGTAGTTACATTGAAATGAAACATTAAAAGTTTTCATTTTAATATGAATTTCTTTTTATTTTAGCCTCTGAAGATATGCCTTATGTTTATGATGATGATGATGATGATAATAATAATAATAATAATAATAACAGTGATAATGATAATATAATAATAATAGTAATAATGTTAATAATAATGATGATAATAATAGCAGTAGTAGTAATAATAATAATAATAATAATAACAGTGATAATGATAATATAATAATAATAGTAATAATGTTAATAATAATGATGATAATGGTGATGATAATAATAGCAGTAATAATAATAATAATAATAATAATGATAATAATATTAATAATAATGATAATTATAACAATAGAGATAATGATAATAATAGTAATAATAATAATAATCGTAACAGTGATAATGATAATAATAATGATGATGATAATAATAATAATAATGTCCTTTATCCCTTTATGAGGGCCTGAATTAATTGCGTCCGGCGCATTTTATTCTGGACAATTAATTTAACTGTCTTTCAGGTATAGCCGGCTTTATTGAATTCTTCCATAACTAAGTGCCTCAAAGTATTCCGTGGGCATTATAATTCATCCGTTTATACTAAAGGTTTTTATTAAAATGTGCTTTGTTTACATCCATTTTCTTTCTTTGTCTCTTCCCACAGATGTGTAACAGAGTTTCTGAATTCTTTCTATTAGTCTGTTGCTAATCTGAACTGTAATAGGTATATCTGTCTTGAAATGAGAACTTCATGGTAATGGCATTGAAGATTATTTTATTTTTCTTCGATTTGTACAGGTTCTTGAGCAAGCAGGAGTCATCCCTGGCATGGATATGACCCCTGAGGCAGCATTAACCAAGCTTTCGTATGTGTTATCTAAGACAGAATGGGATGCTGCTGTGAAGTGCGAGGTAATCATTTATTTTGGTAATGTTATTTTAATAGGCTTGCATATTTCACTACTCTGTGTCGATGATTCTGTGTTATTTCCCGTAAGAAATAAGAACCCTTTTGTCCGGCTGTTGGAGCACCTGTGGTTGACATAGCTCTCTGCGATAATTCCTCATCAGTTAGGCCTGAAGACCAGCATAAACATTCTGTGTTCGACATTCTCATTGTAAACGAAGTATTATGCACATGCTTTGCATTGTAATGTCTTGAGTTCTCTATTTTTTCGCTGTATCTTTAACTAAAAAGAATAAGCATAAACCACAGTTTAGAAGATAAGGTGAAATCACGCTTCTACCAAAAAAAAAAAAAAAAACTCCTGTTATCCTAGTGAATGAAGAGAAATTGTTGTAAACATAATCAAGTGTTATGAAGAAGAAAAGTCGAGAGAATGTTTACTAAAGTCTCTAGTTAATGCGTATGAAAGAATGGCTATATACTGGTACTAACATTCACCCTATATGATTAATTGAAGAGTGGCATGTTAGATATACCATAAGTAGAAATGTATGGTATAAATCATATAGAACCTATAAATCTTGAATATAAATAAAATTTAATAGACAATAATTTATTACCAATAATAAATGAAAAAAAAGCTAAAACACAAAAACTGTGTCAAATGTACAAGTTTGAAGAGAATAAAGAAGGTTAAATCCAGTGGCGTATGCTGGTTAAAGGGTTTGGGCTACCGCTGACCCTATTATTACACAAAATACTGGGTGTTCAGCTCAAAATGTGTCATGGCTCGCTGTATGTTGTCATGTGGCTATCCGATGAGCCTAGAGAATCGATTTTCCTACACTTCCGCAAAGGCATATTACCTAAATGCGAGAGAAGTTGCCTAGGAAGTACGGCGTTCATTCTGAAGATTAGCTACTTAGCGATACGTACCGTAACGCCAGTAGTGGCAAGAATGTGAACTGTTTGGAAGCACGTACTGAAGTGAGTTTTTTTTTCTTACTGTCGGGATATGAGGGAGAGGGTTAAGACGATTACTTACGTATTTGTTGACATTAACTTCGACGGTCAACATGGACACGGAGCATTTGATTTGTGTTGTGGAATGTTACTGTACGCAACCGATGATAACAAATACCCTGCGTATGACTTGCCGGCGCAAAACACAGTTCGAAAGAGGTTATGGTAGCACACAGACCGTACAGACCGCCATCTGTTGCTACGACGTTCAAGTTATACCGTACAAGTTCTCAAGTTCAGATTGAAGAACGCCTTAAATAATAGGCAACTTCTCTAACATATAAGCTGAAACTCGCTTCAAATCGGTGACCCAACAACAGTGACGTCATGACACACTTTGACAGGAACACCCAGTATATCTAACAATTACTTTAATTTTAATTACTATGGTAAAACTAATAATACAAAATTATTACATTATGTTATATTATAAACTTTTTCTTTTGTAATTTCCTTGGGCTACCACCGGTAGCCTGCAAAATACGCCCCTGGTTAAATCATAACCAAATGAACCTCACACTTTGCTGGAAAGAAAATATATAATACAGAAATAAATAGGTCTAGGCATACTGTGTCGGAGAAAGAATTGACGTAAAAGAAGAAATATCTCTGAAACAATTGCATTTATTGTCTCCATGTTTACATAGTTATAAAGAGAAACTCGATAAGTTTTGTTGTTTACACTGGCATTATGCTACATGCAAGAGTATGAGGAGAAAATATAAAATTCTTCTCCTGTACTGCGTTTGTTGTCAGTTTTGTGGCTCTCTTCTTTTATAAGAAGCCCAAGGAAGTCCATTTCTATGACAGCAAGACAGCTGAATATGCCGAAAACAGCAGTTCACAATATCGTACACAAATGCTTACACAGTCACAAAATGTAACTGCTTTATGTCATACTGCCTGGAGATATGAACATCATTACGAATTTATTGCTGTTAATTATTGTTTTGGTATCCATCTGCCAAACTGATTCTGAACATGTGGCAAAGTCGAAGTTGATAAGTTTGATCAATGTGCCATTGGGATATCTTAAAGAAATAAAATTCCATCTTGTTAAAAGAAATGGTATCAGCTGTAAAAAGTTGCACGTTAGAGTAACTCCACCACACCCTGTTAGAGCCCGGACGAGAAGTTATGGCATTGGCGCGAGGGACGCATTTTAGTTCGTTTGCTTGGACTCGCCCTCACAGTCAACTGGAGGGGTGTTGGGTTAGTTGGTTACTAGCATTCCGAGTGTTCAGATCGTTCTGCTACTACCGCTATTGCTAATACTGAAAACATTGTCCTTCTGAGCACCCTCATTATGGCATTGTCTAAGGTGTGAAATCATAGAGTAGTTCATAGTCAAGGACATGAAATAGCATACAATGTATGGAAATTCATGTCAGAAGAGGCTGTAAACTGAATACCAATTCCATTGAAAAGCGTGTGTGCAAGGGTACTGGCTGCCATTGGTATTTCAAAGCGAACCTTGGCAAGAATCAGGAAAGAAGGGGAAAATATTGAGGCAGGAACAGCAGATTCTTTCTCCAGTCCGGAAAAATCACAGCCGAAGAAGAAGATTGTTGCAGCTGTAGACAGTTTTGATGAGGAAGTCATAAGAAGACTCATCTATAATTTCTCCGCTATGCATAAGCAGAGGCCGACTCTGCAATCGCTTCTTCCAAGAATGGATATCAGTGTATGATTATGTGAAGAAAGTAGAGAACAATTACATTGAAAGTGAGCACGTGATGGACAGTATTTTGGAGAACATTTCCATAAACTTAGGGACATCTGATTCCAGCACAGATCAGTCGTCTGATTCGGACGGAGAATAAGAATATAAAGATGGAATAGCGGGCGTAATTCCATTAGGTATCTTCGGACTCTTGAGTAGGAAAGTGGTGATACTAAGGTAAGACGAATGTTTTTGGAAAGAGATGAAACGGATATGCCTGCCGCTCTGAGCTTGAGAACCGTAACCCAAACAACCCCCACTCCTCTACCCTGCTGGGCGGCAATTTAAAACTTCGCGCATGTTGGTGCCATAACATCTCGTCTCAGCTCTACCAGAGGGGAGCACACGAATACATGTAATTGTTCACCTATTAAATGTATTGCAAAATCGTGTTTTTTCTCGAACAGTGGCTGTGCCGTGAGAAAGAACCAATTTCATACCAGCAGTAACTGAAGCAAGTTCCCCTGAAGTGAAAACTCAGTCACTAAAATGAACGATGTTTTTTTTTTTAAAGAAGAGTACACATCCTGTTCTGTTCCACTGATAGAGCATGCTATGCTAGTTCTTTGAAATTAGAGCAGTGGTCGTCAGCACTTGCTGAAATGGGTAAAGGATAAGCAGAGCAACGTGTTGTGCCCTGTCGTGCAGCAGGAAGAGGCAGAGAGCATACCCGCTAGCAGTTACGAATGCACCATAGTGCAGTGTTTTCTCCGTGGGTAAGAGACGCTAGCCCTAGAGTGCAGTGTGCTGATGACTGCTGAATTAGAGGATAAAAGTTTCAAGAATGTGACTACAGTACTCACACCTAATTTTTATTCACAGAGATTGCAGAATTTTTCATAAATATGGTGTTGTTGTTGTTTTCTAATGCCAGGCATTTGACAATAAAGTCATTTGACCTCTTGCACTCCAATATTTTTCAAAGATATTATCATGGCCAGCCACTGAAGCACAGATTTTGAGGTGTTCCGAATCCATTTCTTGTTTTTCATAAATATTCAAATGATGGTACGACACATAGTTCATAGAAAGTGATTTAATTCAAATCAAGAGTTCCTGAGTAGTTCAGTGGTAGAGCGTTGGTACGTTAAACCAAAGGTCCCGGGTTCGATACCCGGCTCCGGAACAATTTTTCCCTCGAAATTATTCAAATCAACTTTACAGGGAGTTATACCTGAAAATCTTGATTTACATAATACACGTCACTGTTCGTTAACAGAAAACCACAATTTAAGTCACACGGAGTTAGTGCACACTCGAAGTTGGTTGCTTGACGGTTGTTAGCCCACTTTGAGGTCTGTGGATATAGAGGGAAAAATTGGATCGGTGTCGGTTAGAGTTCCCGAGTAGCTCAGTGGTAGAGCGTTGGTACGTTAAACCAAAGGTCCCGGGTTCGATACCCGGCTCCAGAACAATTTTTCCCTCGAAATTATTCTGATTTAATTCAATTTGTACTCAAACTTACACAAATTTGCTTCTGCTATAGTGTGAAGTCTGACGTTTCTGGCTTGCCCTTGTTAACAAGTAGAAAGTCAAATGAAAGACTATTAGAACTGAACATTTTATGCTACAGGTCAAACCCAGTTTTTATATCTTATAGTTTGAATTGACAGTTGCATTTCTGTAGACTACTTCTTGTTCTTTACACTTCAAGAAGGTATATAGCTGATGTGTAAGATAACCTGTTGAATTTCTTGTGTTAATTCCAAATTCCTATCACATGACCTTCTGCATAAGATATTGTATTGTAGTGAACGTATTGTGATATTATTAAGATTATTTATCAAATAAAATAAATATAAAAATTACTTTTTCTGTGATCTCCCATGAACCCAACTGATCGAAGAAAATCTGCTACTGTTATTACATATTACCTATTTCATTTCTGAAGAATTGTGATCCCTCTGTAAATATCTTTCCAATCAGAAATACATTCTTTTTGCAATATATTTTTGTAACTCTGAAATGAATTTTTGCAGATTGTTATTGTGTCAACTTGTACAATTTTGCAGATGATGCAGAAGAATTTACGTGGAGAGTTAAGTGCAGAACAGAGTCATTCTCGTAAAAGAAGTATGTTGACGAACATTGACTCGATCACAAATGAAGAAAAGGCAAAATTGGAAAGTATAATGCTACCAGCTCTTATTAATTACTATGTTGCCAATGGAAACATTGAAGAATTAGAAGCTCTGAAAGAAATGGTTAGTGTACAAGTGTTGGTTAACCTGTTTTAAATATTGATATTGCAGTATGGTGATTGAAATATTTTTTCTCCTTATTAAAAAAGTTAAATAAAATTTGGGAATAAGACTTTTGCATGCCTATAACTATTCAGTTATCACTACCATAATACAAATGTCTGCATTTCTAAACTTTGTTTTTCTGTAACAGGGTGCAGACTTCTCATCTGAGAATAGTGATTTCAGAACACCGCTACATGTGGCTTGCTCTGAAGGGAATTTGCAAGTGGTAGAATTTTTGCTTTTGAATGGTGCTAGCGTTCACAAGAAAGACAGGTAGGCCTATGCTGAAATTTTAATATGGATACAATTAAGCAAAAGGAAACCAACCCATAAAATTGTCATTTTTTAGATAATATTATCAGGAAGTAGGGGGAGGATTATTATACAAAATTTTGGTAAACTAATTTTGAAACAAAAGGGAAATATACAGACACACTAAAACACACCCTGATCAAATTCTCAACACACAGATCAATTTCAGAACACACACACTATTTGACACCACATTTCAACAATCAAACGCACCCACACAACAGGCAGCGAAGTTCGAGATGACGCCGAGATCTAGTAGGCTCTGAGGATGGTGTGAAGAAGCACCGAAACAGCTGTAAGCCGCACATGCTTACACAATTAACACGAGTAAGATCGCCAGTTAATCAATTATTTAAAAGGGAAACATTGAACTTAAAGATTTCAGTTCCGGTTCCTACTTTCTGGGAGTCGGATCACTTTTTCATAACTAAGTCGCATTTACATACACATTTTGCTGTGCTACTGGTATGCTATGCTATATTTAGAATATCACCTTGCAATGATGAAAATCTCAGTTGTAGCCACAGGAAGTCCATGTTGAAACAAAGAGAAAATTGTTTGTGAAGATTTTTCCCAGTTTACTACTCCATCAATTGTTCTTTTCGTCTTCATCACCTTTTTATTCATCTTCATGATCATCCTTTTATTTTATTCTTAATCATCAATAATGTGATCTTCTACTTCATTATTGTGTTATCCATTGTCCTCGTCATTATTTCGAATCTTAGTAATCTTAATTAAAATAATTATCCCCAGCAAAAAAAGTTAATAATCAAGTAAAGACGGGCAACAAATTTTAGCTGAGCTCTGAAAACCACTAATGCAAATTACTCATTCTTTCTATTCTAAACGCATGTAAATCACAGGCTATTCTGTTCGCGAACCGTAGATTAATTCCTGAAGTCAACGACCTGAATATTCCACCTGTGAAACTGAATAAAACAATCATCCCGTTTAGCTCTACCGTCAAAAATCTCGGAGTACATTTCGAATCTAATCTCAATTGGGATACGCATATTAAATATACATGTAAGAAGGCATTCTCTATTCTCCATTCACTAAAAAGATTGTATCATTATCCATCTAAATTAAAACAGACGCTGGTACAGACACTCATTCTACCTCACTTCGATTATTGCGACGTTTTGTTCAGTGATCTCAGGATTGATTCCGCTCAGAAACTACAGCGTGTTCATAACGCGTGCGTCCGCTTCATTTGTAATGTTCGATACTATGATCATATCTCACCTTCTTTCAAGAAGTTATCGTGGCTTAGGTTACATGAGAGGAGAAATCTGCACTCACTTTCTCTCTTATATCGAATTATGCACTCTTCATCCCCCTATTATTTATTCGCTCGATTTCATACTCTCTCTTGCTATCATAATATTAATACTCGATCACAACGCGATAACACGCTAGAAATTCCACTTCACGCATCGTCTCTGTATTCCTCATCCTTCACTGTTGCTACCTCTCGTCACTGGAACTCTCTGCCGCCTGAAGTCAAGGGCTGCCGAACATTGAATTCTTTCAAATCCAAGTTAGAAAATTATCTTATGACGA
The DNA here is from genome assembly GCF_040183065.1 of Periplaneta americana. Classification (NCBI taxonomy): domain Eukaryota; kingdom Metazoa; phylum Arthropoda; class Insecta; order Blattodea; family Blattidae; genus Periplaneta; species Periplaneta americana. The sequence continues at coordinate 21,892,765 of NC_091124.1, forward strand.
GTTGCCAAACTAACTTACTATTATGACAAGTGTTGTATTGCATGTTTCCACGTATTCACATTTTTTTAATGTTCTAATGATATTCAACTTATTTTATATTTTTGTTTTCATATTTTCCGATAATGTTATATCTCTAATGTGATAAGTTGAGCTATATATAATCTTAATTTTCCTTATTGTGTGTACTTAGAAATATTGTATTCACTGTATACTTTGTACTGCACTATTTTATTACTACTATTAGTATTATTATCATTATTATTATTATTATTATTATCATCATTATTACTATTCTTATTATTATTATTATTATTATTATTATTATTATTATTATTATTATTATTATTATTATTATTATTATTATGAATAATTTTCTTTTTTTTTGTATGCCTCATTTATTTTGACCTGCTGTTCACATATTATTATGCTTTTTTCTTTCTTTCTGTATGTTATATATTATGTCTGATTTCTTCTTATTTGTTGTTTATTTTTTATTATTATTATTATCTTATTCAGTTTTGTGTGTAAAATTGTAGTGTAATTTGTAAATTTGTAGTGTTTTTGTAACGCAGTCTTTACTCCTGGTTGAGTGTTAGAGAAGGCCGTATGGCCTTAACTCTGCCAGGTTAAATAAATCATTATTATTATTATTATTATTATTATTATTATTATTATTATTATTATTATTATTATTATTATTATTATTCTAAAACAAACCTCTTGAGTGACAAATGAATCATAATTGGATGGGATGGTAGAAGATAAGAAGCTAGTTATAGTAGGCGTTATGAGTAGTGAAAGTTTCAAGGAAATGAGGTCAGAGACAACAAGATTTTGACAGTACTAGAATTGGATACTGTAATAATGAATATGCGGTAACATCGAAGTGCCTCTGTGAAACTAACCTCTTCACTCTATTTATGTAAGTAAGAGCTTGAAATGTCTGTAGAGTTTTTCAAGCTCGAACCAATCTTTAGACTAAAGTTTGCATGCACGCATACACACACATGTAGATATACAAACTTAATAGACATGCACTAGTTTATTTCAGGTATGATTTTACTCCACTGATGGATGCCATTCGTTCTGATCACCATGATGTGATTGAAGTCCTGGTGAAATGTGGAGCACATCTGAGTTTAACTCAGCCTAAAAATATCGGTGAAGAGCTTTGCAGGTATTGAACACATTCACTTTGTTGTAAAGGAAAATAAATAAATAAAGATTATCGAGAAAATTAAGTGCATAATTAGCTGCAATAAATTAATGTTGTATTGCTCAATATGTACCTTCGTCTGAGTGGTTAAGTGCATCCGAGTTTCCCCCACCCGTTTGTGCTAGTCTCTCTGTAAAGGCTAGTGACTGGACAATCTTAGCTATTTGTCGTAATCTATTGAATACATAGCAATAAAGTTGAAATCGTTGTAATAAATTTTTTTCAGCAAACGAATTTAAAATGTAAACAATACCACAATTCAAAATTATACTACTTGGGTTGGATAAAAAGTAATGGCAACAGTTCGATATTTCTGACATGGCTTTATTCACAGGGGTACAACATTCACGTACCTTCTATATAGTCGCCCCCCTTATTTATTACCTTTTGCCAAATGTTTGGAAGGCGTCATATTCCATCAGCGCATCCATCTTTGTTGATGTTCCGTATTGACCGCCCTAAAGCACAGATAAGTTCATCTCTGGTATTGTACCGGGTCCCTCGCAGTGGTTCTTTCACTTTGGTGAAAATATCGTAATCGCATGGATCATATCGAGTGAGTACGGTGGATGTTCCAGTAGTCCGCGTTTTCCATCTGCCTTGGAGGTACAGTGTGGTGCAGTATTACCCCATCAATGTCATACGCCACAATGAACATCTCCTTCACAGCACTTTGTGTAGGGCGCACTTTCTTTGGACGAGGAGAACCGGGATGCTTCCATTCATTTGATTGGCGTTTCAAGTTTGGTTCATACGAGCGAGTCAAGGTTTCGTCCATAGCGACGATTCGTCCAAGAAAGTCGTCACCTTCCCTTTGGTACCGGTGCAACAAGGCCTTCCCGGAACGCTTTAACCCATCGTGCAACTGTGCGATATGGCAACGTTGCATCGCCACATGCTTCACGCAGTCCCTGAAAACATTCTTGTGCACTATGACCTCGTGCCATTTCAATTTTGATTCAGGAACGTTGCTCTAGTTTTGTAAGGATGGTCTTAGGGCGCTCACACTATCCCAATGAAAGTGAACGTTCTACATACTGCAGTAGATTGATAGAGTACTGTCACCGCTGGCTGCACTAACTCATCTAACAGTCCTTGTTCATGTCCACACAGCTGGCAGCTCTTGAACGCACCATCGTCACGTGACAGCAGTGTTGCCATTACTTTTTATCCAACCTATGTATGTATTATGTCAGGCATGCGTAGTGATTTGTTAATGATAGTGACTTAGATAATAAAAATTGATAGGTTATTGATAGAAATTGACAGGTTACTAATAAAAATTGACATGTTATATTTCTGTTAATTCTTTTTTATATTTTTATTATTATTTTTTTAATATTTGCGTCTTTGCCCCAAACGTCCCTGGACTGTAGCCCCCTTAGCTTGTAATTAACATGGACATGCATTCTTGGATGTGGACCATGTTTTTTTATTTCATTTTAGAGCGGCTGCAAAGGACAAATTAGAACGACTACAATCCTACCAAGTTGCTGGAGCTGATTTAAGCCAGACTGATTTTAATGATAATACTGCTCTTCATATAGTAAGTAGAATTTTACTTTTACGGTAAGAAGTTTTAAAGAAAATGTACTTCATTGTTATGACGAGACAAATCCAGCCATTAACATATACAGGACGTGTTCAGAAAGTCAGTACCATTTATGAATACGAGTTCTGCTACCGGTACAGAACTACAATCATGATTTCGCGCATGATTTCTGTTTAGCAAGAGAGAAATTCCATTAGGAGAACATCCGATCATTTTTAGGCATCGTTCTGTGCATTTAACATGTTCAAGAGGGTCGAGCACCTCACTGACTCTGAAATGCATTCATTTATCTGTTTTTGAATGCAAGAAATGTGGAACTGGCTGATATTCATCGTCAGATTTGTAAGGCCTGTGGTTAAAGTGCTATGAATGATGGAGTTGCGAGGAAATGGCTGAAACATTTCAGCAAAGATCGTGAGAACGTGTATGATGTGGTCAATGATTGATCTGATGTGTGGTCAACACAAAAGTTTGTGAGGACAGATAATTCACAATTTCAGCGCTTTCCTTGAATTTCTTTCACATTTAAAAGACTGTTCTCTCGAAATTATGACATCATTTTGGAAGCTGTTCTCACTCTCGCTGTCAAATATGCCCTCTGAGTAGTACATTAACAAGTGGGTTGTCTGTATATTGATCTTCCTTGCGTGATACAGTGCGCAAAGGTTGGGTTTTGAGCATTATTGTCCCATGTGACTCTAGAATAGAAGCAGCTGTCCATGGAGTGGGGCACATCTCATTGTTAAAAAGGAGAATTTTTTTTATAATGCCACCACGTTGTCTTTCGACATTTTCTAGTATTCTCTCCTGGCAGTGGCTTAAGTGTAACCCACTTCTGAGTTTGGAGTGCTTGCAAGGTGGAGTCACACTATCCCAGTGATATGATAGGATGATCATGATTATGTGGCGCCAGGATATGTTTTAATCTAAACTTAGCCTAAATTCCAGACACTGGAAGAACATAGGAATAGGTCGCCGGGGTAGCTCAGTCGGTTAAGGTGCTTGTCTGCCGATCTGGAGTTGCGCTTGGGCGCGGGTTCAATTCCTGCTTGGGCAGATTAGCTGGTTGGATGTTTTCCGAAGTTTTCCCCAACCGTAAGGCAAATGTCAGGTAATCTATGGCGAATTCTCGGCCTCATCTTGCCAAATACCATCTCGCTATCACCAATCCCCATCGACGCAAAATAACCCCGTCGTTAAATAACCAAGTAAAAAAACGTAGGAATAATTCCTTTTAAGGAAAAATTCCTGTGCTCTAACCGGGAATCGAACCCAGGACCCTATGAACTGTAACCAGAAGCTCTGGCCACTAGACCATGAAGCTGTCCAGAAAGCAAACATCAAAGCAAACAATTTTAACCGACAAGATCTTATACACGGTTTTTTTGGAACAGGATACTAGTTTTGCTTGTTGAATTTTTTACTCAAAGCAGCCTATTGTGAGAACATGAAGAAAGTATCACGTGATGAAGAACGAAAGATGGATTGTGATGCTTCATGATAATGTTCGGTCATACATTGCTTTCCAAACTCAAGCATTTATTAGGACGTTTGGCCACGAACAAATACATCAACCACTCTCGAGCGTAAACTTAGCACTAAGTGACCTTCACGTATTCATGTAGAAGTGGATGTCTTTACAAGCGATCTTGTTGTACAAGGAGAGGATGCAGAATCTGGTGTCCGTTATAAATACCTTGATATTGGCGGAAAATACTATATATAGAAAAATAGCTTAAGGTAACCGGTATTGCAAATCTGGGGGGGGGGGGGGAATTAATAAATTAAATTTTCCAACTTTTAAACAGTGAAATGGTACTTATTTCCGAACACGCCTTGTATTAGTAGTAATAGTGCTGTAGTCATGGTCATTAATAAATCGTCATGGCTGTTTGAATCTCTTGATTATTAATGTAAATAATTTAATGTTTATTCTGTCCCAGGCTGCCCTCCATGGTAATAAGAGAATTGTGTCTTATTTGCTTGACATGCAAGCTAACAAGACTGCCAAGAACATCCTAGGTGAGACGCCTGCAGATCTGGCTAGGAGAATGAACCATCCAGATGTATTGTCACTACTGACGTAGCACCAAGCAATGTTAGAGAGTTGCTGATGGAAGTATTTGTGATAGCGTTGTATATATTTCAAACTGTTTGCAAATAAGTGTGAGTAAAATAGTTACTTTTAATTGTACATTAGACTGTTTGTGTTAAACAGTTGGCTGTATCATTCTGAAACAAATTAATAAATCTTCAGTCGATTTTTATGTTGGAGTTCATTGTAATTTGGAGAAAAATTGAGAACATTTATTATGATCTTATGTAATGTACCGTACTCCATGTAATTCATTCACAGAAGGAGTAAAGATCCTTTATTTTTGGAAAATAACAGATCGCAAAGGAATGTATAAAAGGGAGGTTTGTAATATCTAAGCAAGAAATAACTACGACATTTACGTTATGTTGTGACAATACACTTATCTTTATATTTACTTACTTACAACTTACAAATGGCTTTTAAGGAACCCGGAGGTTCATTGCCACCCTCATATAAGCCCGCCATTGGTCCCTACCCTGAGCAAGATTAATCCAGTCCCTAGCATCGTATCTCAACTCTCTCAAATCCATTTTAATATTATCCTTCCATCCACCCTCGGCCTCCCGAAAGGTCTTTTCCCCTCAGGTCTTCCACTAGCACTCTATATGCATTTTTGGATTTACCCATACGTGCTAAATGCCTGCCCATCTCAAATGTCTGGATTTAATGTTCCTAATTATGTTAGATGAAGAATACAATGCATGTAGTTCTGAGTTGTGTAACTTTCTCCGTTCTCCTGTAATTTCATCCCTCTTAGCCCCAAATATTTTCCTAAGCACCTGATTCTCGAAAACCCTTAACCTCTGTTCCTCTCTCAAAGTGAGAGTCCAAGTTTCACAACAGAACAACTGGTAGTATAACTGTTTTACAAATTCCAATTTTCAGCTTTTTGAGAGCAGACTGGATGATAAAAGCTTCTCAAGAATAATAGCAGGCATTTCCCATACTTATCCTGCATTCAATTTCCTCTCTAGTGTCATTTATACTTGTTACTGTTGCTCCAGGAATTACGTGTGCGTTATTCTCATTTTATCAACCAGCAGGACATCATACAACAAATTTTGATGCGGAAATAATGGCTATTCATATCTCACTCCAACGCCTACTATACAGAATAGATAAATTTCAAAATGCTGTCATTCTCTCTGATTCTAAAGCAGCATTATATGCAATAAATTCATATAAAATGATGTCAATCCAAATTAAAGAATGTCACAAAATGATCCAACAACTTCAAAAACTGCAGAAAAGAATTCAATTGCAATGGATACCTGCACATTGCGGAATTGCTGGAAATGAAACTGCTGACTTTCTTGTCAAAAAAGGATCCAATTTAATTCAGAATACAAATAAAAGCCTACCTTTTACATCCATCAAAAGACTAATTAAAAATAAATATAAAATCAAGCAAAACCAAGCACTATGTACCAAAGCCAAAGATAAAAAATGGAGCATTTTAATAAAAAAAACAGAAATTATTCCAGAAATCCCACGTAAATCTGCAGTAGCAAAATTCAGACTGCTTACAGAACACTTGGCCAAACACTTGAATAAAATAGGAATTTACACAAATCCAAATTGCCCTCTATGCAACAAAGAAGAAGAAATGACTGAAGATCATCTCATAACCTGTGAAGTTCTACCTGATGGATCCACCACAGAGCAAGAACGCTAATGGCTTCGTTGCCAAAGCCCAGCATTAGATAACAACAACAACAACTGTTGCTCCAAGGTACTTGAATACTTATCTTTATATTTTCATTTAAAATGGTTTTCAATATAGGTGATTTGTCTGTAGTAGAAAAATATGAGATAGAGCTGTCATCTATCGACCTCGAACTCTGTCGTCAGTCATACTAGCCATAAGTGAGAGGTTAATGGCAGTAGGAATGTCAGTTCTATGTGCCTGCTATATTTACCCCCAGGGAAATGTCCCTATTAGAGGCTGGTAGTATTGGTAAACTGCAGGGCCATAATGCAGCTGGAAGGATTAGATCATTGGAGAAAATCCATTGAAACCCATGATCTTCTTGCCTTAACCACAATGCTACAGTGTGTTTCCATGTAAACTCAGACTATGCTAATATAAAATAAGTCAAATTAAAGCTTTTCATCAATTTTATTTTTTTTCTCTGATTATATACATTTGTTTTCGTACAAGTATTTGTGTTATGCATTCATTCATTCTTCCATTCAGCTTTGAAACATACATGATTAATGAAACTTAATATACTTACACTTTTTTTAGTTAATTCTGTCATGTAAAATTTTAAATATTGAAAACTGTTTATTTATCTTAATGTCTAAATATTTCACTCTTATGAAATTATTTTAGACGTTTGTTCAGAATTAATATATAACAATACGCAGAAGCAAATAAATTGATTAACTCTTAGGCAACTGACAAGTATGGTTATTTTTAAATGTAGGCCTTGCTAGGAGGTATTTATTGTCACTTTAACACTATTCTTTTAAGTCATAAATTTAATTTAGTAGTTTTATTTAATAAAAGCATAAAATACAACGGTAGTTACCACTCATGTTCAATAATGTCTAACCTTTCTTGTCTTTCGACAGAGATGACCAGGGTTGCCAGATTTTCTCGTCAGGAATCGAGGACAGCTGATGATACTGCATACCTTAACGTGACTAAACATTTGAATTAATTCAGTTTGCAATACAACTGATTTTATTCGCTTTATGTATTAGAACTAATTATATAGGGCCTGGCTGCAAAAGGGTATCTGTCGGATACAGGGGGAGAGCCATTAATCCTTCCCACTGAAGGCTTTAAGGAACCAACCTGGACAAATACCCAATGTCCCATCCCTACCTTCCCGTGGTGCAGCTGTTAGTAAGCATAATTTTACGAGCTGAACTAAAGGGAGGGGCTACTCATCAATTAGCACTGGTCAGCTTGATGAGTTGATGACTGAATTTGATATAATTTTCCTCTATTCAATACCTAATTCCCTCTTTACCCTTTCCTATCCAGTCCTCTGACTGAACTCTTACTTTCTTCGACCCCGACGGCATTAGAGCATTCGAGGCCTAGGGGTTCATTTCCCTTTTCTTCCTCCTCTTTCTACTTTTCTGTTCCTAGTGCTGACCTGCTATGGCACTAAAATCGTCCTCCAGTGGCTTAAGGAGGGAAAGCTGGTGATCAATATGATCTCCCAGCTAGGTCCAATGGACCCGTCCGACCAACAGCAGGTGTGGTCCTCCAGACATTCTGGGGGTTGTGTGTGAATGAAGTAGCCACCAAAACGTTAAAATATGGTGTTCACTTAAATCGGCTACAACTTGCCATTTAACCAATTCTTTGAAAAATATTGGAGTACAAGAGGTCAAATGACTTTATTGTCAAACGCCTGGCATTAGAAAACTACAACAACATATAGGGCCTAAACTTTTAAGTTTGTTACATTTTTCCTAGATTATGAAATTTTCTTTGAATTACTGGAAAAATAATGTCATATTACAGCCCGATCTATACAGAAAACTGCATGATACAGTGTTTAAATTCTATCAATAATAAATCAACTTCCAAAGAGAATAAAGAATATAGATACTGTATAATACCTAATACATACAGATGTGGACAAATTATTAGCAAATTGACGATTTTTATTATACAATTTTACAAAATTTGACTTTTCAATTTATACTACAGTTAATATTTTTGCATATTTCTATCATTATAGTAGACAGAAATGTCAACTGGAGTCCAAATTGAAGAGTCAAATTTATAAAAATATGTCATAAAAATCTTAAATTTTTCTAATAATTTGTCCACGTCTGTACTATAGTATTATCATTTTTATTTCAATACGATCGGATAGAAGATGCCAGGCGGCATTGATGACATTGAACGCTGAACATAGATTGGACAGGGTCTTGAAAAAAGGAATAAGGAATTTAAAAATAACTTTACAGAAATGAGAAAAAATTGTATTTGCCTAATTTTTTCTGACTTTTTGGGACAAATACAACTCAATCCATTAAAATCCAGAACAATCCTGCGAAATTCAGGACATTTGGCAACCCTGGAGATGACCACACACACCCAAGTACAATACTACCCAGACATTTCAAAGCTATTCTGTCGTAGAATAGGAGTGGTTGATATTGAGATTGCGATAGTGAAGGGTTATATATGTTCAACTTATCAATTACTGGTTCTACATTAGCATTTATATTTACATAAGAATATGCCCTGAGTGTAATTAATATGATTTGATATATATGATTCCATACCTTCACTTGTGCATTCATCGAGTTGCACTGAATACTACACTCAGACTTGGAAGAAAAAAACAGTTCTCTTAGTTTTAAAAGAGAACTCTGTAATTAACAGGTATTAATGTTTGTTTCGCTGCTACAACATACAGTCACATAATTTCAAGTATTAATTATAACCACAGGTCTCACAGTTTGGCACTCACTATATATACACACACATAAAAGAGATCACTTCATCGTTTAGTTACACACTCTTTACTTCATCTTTGTTTGTACTCGTAAAAATATTCTGTTATATAATGTTAGTAATACTTGCTTCAAGTTCTTCATTATGTATACAGTATACGGCAAAACAAACGACACTGAAATTATTGCTCATCTGCTTTCCACGTTTCCCTAGCAATGTTTGACGGGTGTTTAAAGAGCTGGGTGGATTTGCATACCGCATTCAAGTTGCTCAGCATCTAACAGAAAGGGATGTGCAAGTCCGATTACAATATTGCAGCCAAGTATTGTCCATGACATATCAGGATTCAAATTTCTCCTGTAACATATCGTTTTCAGATGAAAATCATATTCACATCCATGGCTACATCAACCGACAAACAACTCGTTTTTTAGAGTTTGAACAGCCTGATGTTATACAGAAACTACTGCACTTGCATGGGTTACGATTTGATGCGTCGTGTCTGGTCACGAAATATTGGTCCCTTATTTCGTTGCAAATGCTGCATAGAATCCAAAAACAGTAAACCGATTTTGTCGCGCCAGAAACTTACTCCTGCAACGACAATGGATGCAGCAAGTTGGAGCTACAGCTCACACTGACGGGAGTCACTTGATCTTCTACAAAGACACATTTGGAGATCACCTAATGTCTCGTAAAACTCCATTCCCATACTCTTCCTGCTCCCCAGATGCCGTAGGCATGTTGAAAGAATCAATTTTCAAAACAGATGACCCACATACAAATATTCCCGAATTACGCAAGAAGATAGCGTCATTTTCGAGTCCTTACAGCAACCATTGTTCATCAATATGTTAAATAATCTTCAGAACGTCATGAACAATGTGTGGCACGTGATGGTACACATTTTGAACACATACTGTACCAACGCAATTAAAATGACGTTTCAGTGTCGTTTGTTTTGCCTCATATTGTATATAAATATAAGAAATTTAGAAGTTTAAAATTTCGTATGAATTGAGAAAGGATAACCTCAATTTTGAAATAAACGCATATTGTCATTTATTTATAGAGGTATGTAGAGGTAGTGGTAGTTAAATGACAATTTTCAGAAGATATTTAGTTTGAACTTAATCCATTGCTGATGAAACATAATGCATGAATTTTTTAAAGTTGGACATACCTTCAGCTTCAGGTGAAAAGAATTGGAAGAAAAAGAAATTGCGGCCATTGCAAATGGCTAAATTCACTTAATTGGGACCAATTCGTAGTAACTCTTTTCCTTCCTACCTTATTCACATGAAAAGAAGAATAAAAAGAAGAATTCGGTTAGTTTACATTTCATCAATAATAGAAAAAGTCAAATCAAAAACTTCTTTTATTTAGAGTTGTGTTACACATGATGCAATCAATATATTTCGAGACTGTTCTTGCTGTAAATGGACGGATTGAGGTATGGATATGCTCGCTCAGTAGAGAAGATAGGTAATTGACCTTCTGAGCTGTTGTGCCAAGTTTCAAACTCTATCTGAATTGAGATCTGTGTTACATGAGGTTTTGTGAAGAGGTGCACACAAGCATTGCAATTTCACGATGAACTTTAAACTTGAGCAGAGAGCTAGTATCAAATATTGCATGAAACTTAAGAAATCAGCTACAAAGTCGTTTGAAAATGCTGTAGCAAACCTGTGGCAATGAAGCAATGAGCCAGACGGGGTGTTTTAAGTGTCATTTGTGCTTCAAGAATAGTACCTAGAACTTTACTGGAGAATAACGAGAGATAAGGAAGACCGACCACGTTCACAACTCCTCAAAATGTGGACTAAATTCGATAACTTGTGCATGAGAATCATGACATCACTATAAGGGGAATTTCTGACATTGACAACGTGTCTACTGCAATGTTCTGAAGTATCTGAGGGAAAACTTTAGGCGCAAATGACCTGAACTGTGGGCTGAGAGCAAATTGGGCACTCCACCATGGTAATTCTCCCATTTAAACAGCATTTGTATCAGTTTTGCACCCATACTAAGGCAATTGTTACTCCTCATCCTCCATACTCGCCAGACTTTGCCCTCTGCTACTTTTCCTCAGTCTCCAAGACGAAGTCGAAGCTAAAGGGTCGCCATTTAGACCCCCTTGAGGAGATCCAGCGGAAATTGCTGATGGTGCTTCACAAGCTTCAAGAACACAATTTATAGGGAGCTTTCCAAGCATGGCAGAAACACTGGAACTGATGTATCACTGCCCAAGAGGAGTACTTCGAAGGGGATGGCAGTGAAATATATATCAGCTAATTATTTATTTTCATTTTACGAGCTCAGTCTCGGGATATATTGATCGCGTCTCGTAATTATCAGGCTGTTTATAATTTTTTTATGGTTGACTTATCAAAATCTTGAGTAGTTTCATATTGGGTACGTATATTTCTTTTATAACTTGTGGACCTGTGCTACAGAGTTTTTACATCTTTCCTTTATTACAACCTAATATATACAGTACATGTGGGTAAAGCTGCCTAATGCCGTGATATCCCTAATCCCGTGATGCTTTTTTTAAACTGAATGTTAGTCAAAGCTGATCATAACGCCAGATATCTTTCTCGAAAGATTGCATCTTTCACCTACTTTTGGGACATCGGTGAACTTCCAAGCAAGATACCCAATCTCGTGATATTCAGTGAAAAAAAGTATCACGAAATTAGGGGTATCACAGCATTAGGCAACTTTACCCTAAATGATATGGAATAGTAGAAAATTAACGCAAAACCTATCAATAAGCATTAGTAGGTCTATGAAGCGGAACTTACCGCAATACTGCTGACATAACCTAACTAATGAATAGAAGCGGGTTCCTTGTAGAATAAAACAGCAATCAGACAATTCCTGTCATGAAATTGTGAGCTATCCTCTGCAGAGCATCTTGTGTGATGGGACATTTGGAGTAAAGAATGCTGCAATCCTTGTTTTTCCTGCCATTATGGATGGCGTCTTGAATTGCAGTTCCTTCCACCAGTCTTTCCAGCAAGGCATTACTGTAAGGCAACATGAACGTTTTAAAATGTAAAATCTTGAAAACTGATATTTTTGTATTCTGAGTATTCTGTGATGAATGAGAAATTTAGTATTTTCCAAGAAATTTAGGAAACTGTCTTTGAGGTTCGAGACGTGAACAATGACTACAAGTCTCACCTCCAGATTACAACGGCCAAAATAAGATTTTTTACATCTATAGCTCAGTAAAAAACATTGAATGTGAAAAAAAATGTTGAATTACGAAGAGAACTAGTATTACAAGAATTGAATGTAACTATCAACACATACAGGCGAAATGGAAGGCAATATTATCAGCAAACTTTCGATTATTCGTGCGCGGATTATTCGGTTTGCGAGTTATTCGTGCAGGGTTTCCTTTTTTTTTACTGTGGTGGAGGTGTTCGAAAGATTGAATTTCGAATACGTGTGAACTGAGCTCGTACAACTAGCAGCGCGCGTCATAAACAGCAACAATCGACACACAGCTAGTACGTATTAGATAAGCGAACTAAACTGGAAAAACTTATGAAAGCTAAATCTAAAAACGTACTGTATAGTAATTTCAATGCAGTAGTGTACTGTATTTAGTATTGTAATCAGAGACAATAGAATGTAAATGATATCGTATTTTGAGTGTCTAATTTGTTAGCGTTAGAGCAACAAAGGACGTTTTGTCTGTCTAATTACAATTTAGTTAACTTTTATTATTTTTTTGTCGAAAGTTGGCGACAGTTATTTTAAAATTAAACTGACGTCGCGGTAGTACAGTACAGTAGAACTTCTATTTTCCGTGGTAATGAAGGGGATGGACTGGGCAGTTAATCGAAAAAATCGGATAATCCGTAAATAAAAGATTTTCATAAATTAAACTACAATCATTTCTTAATTTCCTCCGTGGTGTTGTGTTTAACATGCTAGGCCATGAATCAGAACTTCAGTGATTTAAGTATCGTTGTCAACGACGGGCTTTAAGGACCAAGGGTGATGGTTGTCTGCAGAAAGATAGGAAATGTAAAAGTCTCGTGTTGTATTTACGTACTCGTACTTTGTATAATTTTATTCTCGTATTTTTTTAATAAATAGCGCACAGTTGTAACGCCAACCTCGTATTCTGATGCAAAATGAGCCACAATTTCTTCCTGAAACCTCTCAATTATATATATATATATATATATATATATATTTCGATAACTAGCACAACACATTTTCTTTTGACACCCGTGGAAGACATTTTGCATATAAGTACACAGTACGGCCTCTCCAATAGTAAGGATAAGATCTGAATTGTACATGGGTTGAAAGTCCTTGGGATAATTTCTTTGAAAGCATGTAGTGACTATTTCACAAGTTGGAGAAAAAACACCCCCTCCCACAAGTATAACTGTTCCTATTGCCAGTAACGAAAGTATTCCTACTACGTACTCTGTAGGGGTAAATGCCTGTAATTAATAACCATCTGCAGAACAAATATGCACTAACATAATGTACAACACTTCATTTGTTCTCTGCAACAAAAAGGAGCTAGAGAAAGACAGGCATTACCAGTACGGTAAGTTCAATGATTCAATCGAAAAGTATTGGGAATAAATTTGAATAAGGAACAAAAAAAAAAGTTTCCTTTCCAGGCAGGATTCGAACCGCAAGTCTTAGTTACCAGTCTATCGTGCTCTAGAGTGAATAAGGCTCTGAAATAAACTACAAGTGTCGGTCCGGTTTTTTTTTTTTGCCACTACTGAACAATATAGGCCTAAACGTTTGTGAAATGCATTACAAAATCTCGATTTTGTAAAAAGCATTTCCCAACTTTGTATCATAATAAACATACTGTTATGATTTCCTTATGCTAAACCATTATTGTGGCAAATCAATAAACATTCCCGGTTATTCGTGTTTTTCGTTTATTCGTGTTATTTCCTTTCTCGGTGTACTGTGTCTTTACTAGTTGATTTTTCCTCCGAAATATGCCACCTCTCAAATAATATGCGCGCAAATTATTAGAAACATATGCGCTAAATTGTAATAAAGCACTACAGACAATACGAGTAGTAAGCACATGTGCAGTCTATTGTCTATTTCTAGAGAATGTCCTCTAAATTAAATACCACCAAACGGATCAAAAATACAAAGACCAAGATGAGGCTGAACAGACCACATTGAAGAACAGGAGAAATGATTAATCATAAGATTACAATAAAATTAATCCAAACTGTAACCAAAGTCTGCTAGCAGCTTACCTTGCTATCCCGTCTATTATTTTGTCCATGCTGCCACCTTCCCCCACTGTTACTTTCGAAGCTGCAGACTTGACAATCCAGCACACGGCTCTTTGAGTGCACACGGAAGTATCAATGTTGTGGTCCATCAATGCCCTGTCCATCCGTGACAGGAAAGATCTCTTCTCTCCAGAACTACCTTTGTAAATATATTTTAGCAGATTATTTTCAAAAGTGATTTCTAACAACCAAGAAAGTTAATAGTTAACAGTTAATTGAAATTTATAAACTGTATAAACGAAGCCAAAAGTTTTAATTTTTGGCTTATTGAGAATGTCTTTTGTGAACGAAAGTTCATATTCTTAAGGTACGGTCACACATCGCTACTTTTGCTGCGCAACTTTTGTACTGCAACTGCAAAAGTTGCGTGTCGTGTTCACACGTAAGCCAAAAGTAGAGCGCTGCACGCTACTTTTCGTGCTGCGCAACCCGAGTGCTGCAAAAGTTGCAACTGGAGGTTGCGAGTCTGTTCACACACAAGGCGCTACTCTTACAGCCGCAGTCATGCTGCAGGTTTCCATCTCCGTGTTGGCTTCTCAATATACATTTGTGGTTATGTTCGCATTATTAAGAAATTCATGCGAAAGCTTCCTTATCTATTATTTGCTTTTCTGTCGTATCTAGTATTCAGAAATTGACATTATTTTTACTATAAAGCTTTTAAAAACGCCTATATACTTAAATGATAACCAACAGCATATTCACGTAATCAATGTTGGCAACCCTCCTGTTTGGAACTATGCTACGGAAAATTTAAAAAATGAATTATATCGTTAGCAATTATGCTCAGACTGTGTTGTGTATTTAATAACTGTTACAAATAATTTATTTTCATCACATTTAACATTAAAATATATCCAAACAATAAAAGTATCATTGGCACATTTGGGTGGTAACACTGGTTGCAACCGCAGAAAAAGTTTCAACAAAACCGATATCAAAAATGCTGCGGCTGCAACCCTGAGAACCCTGTTCACACGTCGCTACTTTTAAGCTGCGCGCAGCATGGAAAAGTAGCGGGCAGCAGGTTCGGCAGCCGCTACTTATCGGGTTGCACCGTTGTTCACACGTCGCAGTACGAGAGTTGCGCAGTTTTTTGTACTGCAGCGGTGCAAAAGTAGCGACGTGTGACCATACCTTTATTTGGGTTCAAGTTAAATGATTTCATTTAAGTATGTTTTTCAAATAAGAGTTCAAGAAAATAACCTGTAAACGGTATCATTTGCAACATGTTAAAGGAACTAGATTGTTAAAAAATGACTCAAATATACAGGGTATCCAAATGAAATCTTTACAACTTCAGATGTAAATAAATTATTGAGACACAGTATCTGGATACAGTTTTCTGCATGTTCATAAGAAACTGTCAAAGTTTTCATGGGAATTTTGTTGGATTGTTGAAATGCGTATTTTGGTTGCAGATGTGAATTTTGGTGAAATCTAAAATCTGATAGTGAAGGAGATGTGAACACCTCAGGAGATGGCACAATGTGTATCCTGGTTTATCGAGACATAATCAGATACACAGGTGTAACATCACATCCGGACCCAATATGGAAGAGAGCCGCCATCACGGCCAACAATCCGAGAGTGGCACCGAAAATTTATGGAGATTGGGAGTGTGCTGCGAAAAAAGGGCAGTGGGCAGTAAAGTACAAGTGTGGAGGACATTGAATGTGTGCAAGGCGCATTTGTCCAAAAAAATCCTTCCTCGGCGTCAGTTCTAGCCAGCATGTCAACAGCAAATGCTATGCGGTGGACGATCATCTGGCTGAAGAGTTTGCACTAGCTGAACTTAGTACACAAACAGCCTCAGATTCTTGTGAAGAACTTTGTGGATAGTCGAATACTGCAAGTTCAGTTCCCTGGTGGCACTGCGAAAGGATTTACTAGGGCTTCAGATAAATGCACTTTACACATGTTGAATGTCCTCCACACTTGTGATTCGCCCCCACTGCCCTTTTGCCACAGCACACTTCCAATCTCCATAAATATTCGGTGCCATTCCTGGATTGTTGACCGTGATGATGGTTCTCTTCCATATTGAGTATGGACACGATGTTACACCTGTATATCTGATCGTATCTCGATAAACCAGGATACAAATTGCGCCATCTCTTGAGATGTCCACGTCTCCTTCACTGTCAGATTTCACCAAAATTCACACTTGCAACCAATTGCCCACATCTAACACCTTCCACACAAGTCAAATATTTGGGAATTAGTATAGGTCAGCATTTATGTTGGGATAAACAAATTGATTTTAGCCATGTGTATAAGTATAAGAAACACAATTTATAAATTCATAATACTTAGAAATTTTATCACCAAGGAGGCATTGAGAATAATATTTTTAGCTTTAGTACAATCATTAATACAATATGGTATAATAAATTGGGGTGGAGTAGCATCATCTGTACTTAATCCATTAATTTTATTACACAGAAGATTAATGAACATTTATCTAACCAAAAATATGAATTACCCAACAAATTTAATTTTATACAGATTTTAAAGTATTAACTATTGAAGAAATTTATAAATATAGTTTACTAACTTACTACCACAGAAATCAAATGAAACATAAATCTAATCGACATGAATATCGTACTTGAAGACAAAAGTCTACTTTCCCATTAATTGAGCCTAAATATCTTAAACATGGTGCTAGTTTCGGTCCAAGACTTTATAATAAAATTACAAACCATTTTCCAAATTTGAAATATTTTAAAATTGAAGTTTTTAAAAAAGAAATTTATAAAATTATTCATGATATATTATAATAAGCCTATTAACAAATGTGTGTATTTTTTACCTCTTATTTCTCTCGACTATAGTCATGTTTTTATTAAATATCACTGGCTTCAGTCTGATTATCAATTTATATTAAATGTGTTTTTTCTCTCCTTTCTCTTTCTTCTTTTTTTTTCTTGCTCTTGTGTGATATTTATTGGCTTGAATTAAGTTACTTACTGTAGGCTATTTAATAAACTGTAAATTTTATGTTATATTATTGGCTAAGACCACACCGTACACGAGCCTGGCTCTTACGGTAGTGGCTAGAAACATTTTTGTTTTATAATTTTAATTTGTACTCACTAGCTAGCTACTTAAATAAATAAATAAATAATTCAACAAAATTCCCATAAAAACTTTGACAGTTTCTGATTAATATGCTGAAAACCGCATCCTGTTATCTTGTATCAATAACTTGTTATTTACATCTGAAGTTGTAAAGGTTTCATGTGGACACCTTTTATGTTTGTGACGCTATATTTTTCGTGATTACTACATAACAATGGGTGGCATGAATTCTACTTTTTACGCTGAGTAACTTACTCTTGCCAATTGATATCTCAGGTTCCAGTCCTGAGAATGCTTTGGGGATGAAGATGAGTGCTGCGGTTGTCAGGATAGTTCCAGCTGCTATCGCCCCAACGTTGATGTTGACAAGAGGCTTCTTATCGTCATCATTCATTCCTTTGATCGGAATTGTGATGAAAGGGATTGTGAACCCTAATTCGACCTGTCCAATATACAAACATTTCAAGATGAATTTGAACTGTGAAAAGGCTCGTAGTAAGGTAGTGATTAATTCTCAAAATTATCAGGAAGAGAAAAAGAAATTGGCTGGGTCACTGGCTCAGAAGAAAAACTGAAGGATGCACTGGAAGGAATAGTGAATGGAAGAAATGCTCGGGGTAGAAGAAGATATCAGTTAATAATTAACATTAAATATGTATGGATCATATGTAGGGACTAAGAGGATGGTGAGAAATAGGGAAGATTGGAGAATGCTGGGTTTGCAGTGAAAGACCTGCCCTTGGGAAGATAACTATGAATGAATGAATGGATGAAGGCAATGATTTATTGAGAAGTTTTTTTAAGATTTTTCTTTATTACTCGTAAAAAAAGAAAAATAAATATAAATTATAGAGGTAAGGAACATTTTTAAGAATGTATAAAATTATTGAAGAATGTGTTTGTACGTTTTAAAATTTCAAGTACGGTAATCTTTGTATGTCTGCCAAAATATCGTTCATAGAAAAATGAAAAGTGACAAAGACTGCTGGCAAAATTTAATATTGAACATTTTCATAGTATTATTAAATTATTTAGTCGACTTGTAATATGTCATTGACAAAATCACTTCAAATTTTAATGTGTTATATTACATTGTTTGAGGTAGGGAAAGAAAAAGGTCCTGACTGATCGCATTCATTTATTCATTCAGGAAAAAACATGTGCAGACACTTGCATTTCCCTATTTCGACTATGCGGACATTTTACTGACTGACCTCTCCAGCGACAACAAAATGAAACTTCAACGTGCTTATAATTTGTGTGTACGTTTTGTAAGCAATGTTCGTAAATATGATCATATTACCCCATCCCTGGAAGCAATAGGTTGGCTTAAACTAGATGAGAAAAGAAATTTACATTCACTTCTCCTTCTCTTCGAAATCTTGAACTCTTCTATTCCTTCGTACCTGTCGTCTCGCTTCACTTACCTTTCTTCCCACCATAATCTCAACACACGCTCTCGTCATGAAACAATACTAACAATACCATCCCATCGCACCTCCTCATACTCATCTTCTTTCACAATAGCCCTGCCAAGACTCTGGAATTCGCTACCTGCTAGCATCAGGGACTGTCGAAATAAAATTGAATTCAAACGAAAACTTACTAGGCACTTGGTCAGTAATTGATTACTTGTAAATAGTTTCTTTAATCTATCACAAAATATTTCAATATTCAGTCATTTCATCACTATACAATTTTGTTATTCTAGATTTAATTTGTAATTCAGTAAATATAAAATATTCTTTGTTTCTCTATGATAAATTATCTAGCTTTAATTATTCAGGTAATCTTTTCGTACTTTGATTTTATTGTAATTGTAAATTTAATACTAATTGTAATATTGTTTGTAATTGTAATTGTAAATTTAATACTAATTGTAATTTTATTGTTGATATTGTAGTTGGAATCTCCTGGTAGAGGGGCAGAGAAGGCCTGACGGCCTTATCTCTACCAGGTTAAATAAATAAATAAATAATACTAAATACTAAATACAAAGAAGACTTGAAAAATGGAAGATTGTAGAAGAGTACCAATATGGTAAACTCCGAGAAAACAGTTATGAAAATGCCTAGAGTACAAAATGAAGATTGAAATATTACTCTGTCACGTATAAATAAAAAAAAAGTTAATAAGTTGACACATTTAGGTCAGAAGTGAATTCAATTGAAAAAAATTCAGGTCGAAATTAGTTTTCCATTTAAATACATTATCGACTGCATCCCCGCGACAAGTCGCTAAGGTCGACTACTTTTTGCAGTCGACCTTGGCGGCTAAAAGTCGCTCGTGTGTAAGGGCCCTAATAGAGCCTTACGTTAAAGGAATACGTGCACTGATCCCTCACGATTCTTTCCTAAGTTTTACGGACTTGAACATACGTCACCAAATACGTCACTACTGACGTCAACATAGCGTTAGTCGTTTAGCGGATGACGAGAGTGTGAAAACACTCTAATATGTCTGAGCTACTACTGCAGCATATGATACTGCAGTAAACCCTTGAAAAGACATGCATAGGTGCAATAAAATATGCTGAATTAGACTTAGGAGTGGATTTTACAGGTTGTATTTCTGCATTAGTCTATAAATGTATAAATTTAAAATTTTGCTACATGGTGTCACCTGTGTGTCACTGCCTGCGATAGAATTTTAGCAATGGAATCAAAAATTTTAAATACACTAATTTTAATAATTTAGCTGCACAAAAAACAAATTTCATGTTTCAAAGCATCAGTGTCATTTGGTTTAAATCTATTTTTGTTTTTTATCCCTCTTTTATGGTCAAGTTTACCTCACAGGAAAGCTCGATTTGCATAATACACGTCACTGTTCGTTAACAGAAAACCACAATTAAAGTCACACAGAGATAGTGTGCACTCAATGTTGGTTACTTGACGGTTGTCAGTCCTCTTTGAGGTCTGTGGATATAGAGGGAAAAATTGGATCGGGATCTGGTAGAGTTCCTGGGTAGCTCAGTTGTTACGTTTAACCAAAGGTCCCGGGTTCGATACCCGGCCCCAGAACAATTTTTCCCTCGAAATTATTCAAGTTTACCTTAATTTACGGAATGTTTCAGAGGAAGTAGGGAAGGAGTACGCCATGTGATATACCCTATAAGGTCTTCCCTAAAAATCTTGTCCCTTCTCCCTCCAAGCAAAAACTAAATGGCACGCCTAATGTAATGTTTGGTGCATAAATTTTATTTTATTACACATATTAATACTTACGCTGATTTCATTGTCCTTGTCAGAAAAACTGAAAATTCGGCCGCTCTTTTTTCGTTTATCTTTAGAATTTGTGTGATTCATCATAGAAGACATAATTGGTGGAAATTTCGGCATCATGTCATGGAACATTGCATACATGTTATTTCCTCGGTTGTTCTTTATTTGCGTCTGATTGGTCATTGAGCTTGGCGTCTGTTGTTTCTGTGATGGAACTTTGTTTGAATTGTTCTTTGCTGGATTTTCTTTTGGGTTTGTCTGGATTGTCGTTGAATTTGAATATTGCAGCGCCTTTGCAGGTTGCCTGTTGTAGTTACTGTTCCACTGATTTCCTTTAGAAATTGACTGATTCATTGTGGAAGTCACTGTTGATGGAACTTGCATTTCTGTTAAGGAGTGTTTGGTGTAGCCATTCTGACTTCTGCTGTCGTTTGCACTGAACGTCATCACTGGCGTGAAATGCTGCTCAAATGGTGGATACCTGTTAAAACAACAGTAACTCAGGAATCAAAGGCTATCAAATTAATTTATTAAGAAAAAGGGATGAAGTTACAGGAGAATGGAGAAAGTTACACAACGCAGAACTGCACGCATTGTATTCTTCACCTGGCATAATTAGGAACATTAAATGCAGAGGCAGAGCATGTAGCACATATGGGTGAATACAGAAATGCATATAGAGTGTTAGTTGGGAGATCTGAGGGAAAAAGAAGTTGGGGAGGGTGAGACATAGATTGGAGGATAATTTAAAATGGATTTGAGGGATGTGGGATATGATTCTAGGGACTGGTTTAATCTTGTCCGATGACGGGCTTATGTGAGGATGGCAATGAACCTCCGGTTCTCTAAAACCTATAGCCTAAGTAAGTAAGTAATAAAACTTTGTCTATACGTTAAAGTAAATTAAATTTAAGTAAAACTGTCTATGTAATATTTCTTAGAATTTATATTTTATGAATAACATTATGCTGTGGCCTGTTGGGCAAACTATAATGTATAGGCAGCTTTATTATTATTATTATTATTATTATTATTATTATTATTATTATTATTATTATTATTATTATTATTATTGGGAAACATAAAAATTGGAGATTTATCCTTCGCAGAGGTGGAAAAATTCAAATATCTTGGAGCAACAGTAACAAATATAAATTACACTCGGGAAGAAATTTAAACGCAGAATAAATATGGGAAATGCCTGTTATTATTCGGTTGAGAAGCTTTTATCATCCAGTCTGCTGTCAAAAAATCTGAAAGTTGGAATTTATAAAACAGCTATTTTACCGGTTGTTCTGTATGGTTGTGAAACTTGGACTCTCACTTTGAGAGAGGAACAGATATTAAGGGTGTTTGAGAATAAGATTCTTACGAAAATATTTGCTGCTAAAAGGGATGAAGTTACAGGAGAATGGAGTACTGCACGCATTGTATTCTTCATCTCACATAATTAGGAACATTAAAGCCAGACGTTTGAGGTGGGCAGGGCATGTAGCACGTATGGGCGAATCCAGAAATGTATGTAGAGAGTTAGTTGGGAGACCGGAGGGAAAAAGACCTTTGGGGAGGCCGAGACGTTGATGGGAAGATAATATTAAAACGAATTTGAGGGATATGGGATATGATAATAGAGAGTGGATTATTCTTGCACAGGATAGGGACCGATGGCAGACTTATGTGAGGGCGGCAATGAACCTGCGGGTTCCTTAAAAGCCAGTAAGTAAGTATTATTATTGATGTTGTTGTTGTTGTTGTCGCTATTATTAGAAAAACTAGGAAGAAAATAAAATTAAAACGAAATGAAAATAAAATGTATAGATAAATTAGAAATGATAGAAATGGAGGTGAAGGGAAGGAGAAATAATATCGCTAGGTACCACAAACAGATTGAAGAATCTGAAATTAAATTAAATACTGTAGTAAGAAATAAAAATAAAATAAAGGCTAGTTCACAATAAACCGGGAACAAAAACAACAAAAACGAGAACGGAAATAATTTTAAAATGAATGTATTTGAATGTGAGCATTCATAATAGTTAATTGTGAATGCTCACATTTAAATACTGTGACAGCGACGTGAGATTCGAACTCACGACCAGCGTCCCGCAAGAGAGAAGATCGCGCGGAGCACTTTGGGATGGCGCGCGGCGGAGAGGGGAAAGGGCCAACGCGGCGAGAGAGTGGAGAGAGAGTGCGCGCGCATCTGGTGCTGGTAGAGAGGAGAGGGCTCTGGATTTTTCTGGAGTGCCATCTCTAGAGACGCGTGGAACTTTCGAGGCTACGTCGCTGTGGTTATAAATTAAGGACGCGAAGGAACGACAGCAGTTTTCAGTTGATTAGTCAGCCAGTCAGTGAGAAAGCCAGAGCAAGCAAGCCAGTTCGGCTCGAGTGTGCGTCCGCAACTGTATCAGCATCCGAAGGCCTGAGTTCGAGTGCAGTGGACCGCAGTTGGAGGGACCTGAGTTCGAGTACAGTGAACTGTCTCTGGAGGTCTGTGGTTCGAGATACTGTGAACTCGAGTGACTGAGCTAGAAGAACTGTGAACTGAGAACTGATAGTTCTGATTTGTAAATAGTGCTTTGTAAATATTAGTTAAGATTAACAGTTCATTGTTGTTCGTACTAGTCCAAGTAAATTGTCATTGTCGTCGGTGGAGTGCTATAACGAATACTGTGTTAAGTGAAAATCCAATTGTTGACGAGAGCGTTTAAGGCGAATTGTAGAAAGGAATTATTGTTGGAAGAATACAAATCCTATTGCTGAGTGGAAATAAATTCACAATACATTTATTTTAACAATATTTCCGTTCTCGTTCTCGTTGTCGTTTTTGTTCCCGGTTTATTGTGAACCAGCCTTAAACTGAGAAT
Source organism: Periplaneta americana (assembly GCF_040183065.1). NCBI lineage: Eukaryota > Metazoa > Arthropoda > Insecta > Blattodea > Blattidae > Periplaneta > Periplaneta americana. The sequence continues at coordinate 21,916,544 of NC_091124.1, forward strand.
ACCGGTACTAAAAGAAAAAGGGACAAAAGTAATAACAATGAAAAGGTAGAGAGGCAGAGATGGCCTCATGGCCTTATCTCTAACATGATAAATAAATAAATAAATAAATAAATAAATAAATAAAAGGAAGTCGAGAAACGAGGGTAGAAAAAGAGAAAGGGGAAAACAAGTTAAAAAACAGAATGAGAGAACGAAACAAAATGAAAGAAAGAATGGAAGGGAAGAAACGGGACTAGAAGTAGGGAATAGAAGAGAGGGGGAGAAATGGAAAGCGGAAGAGAGAAGAAGAAAGAGAATATGAGGAGAGAAGGGAGAGGGGAGAAAAAGGAAGGGAGAGAAAAGAAGAATCGAGGGATGAGGAGGAGAAGAGGAGAGGAAAGTTAGGTTAGAAAAAGGTTAGGATAAGATAGGAGGAGACATGAAAGGAGAAAATAATTGGTGGGGGGAAGTCAGGCAGAGATGAAAGCAGTGGATGAAGAGAACGATTGTGTGAAGAGAAATGGAATGGAGGGTCGAGGGGAAGGGATAAGTGGTGAGAGAAAAGAATCGGGCAAACGAGAAATGGAGAGAGAAGAGAGGAGCGGAAAGAAAAGATAATAAAAAAGATAAGATACCGGTATGTTAAAATTAAAAAGAAAAATAGAGCCAATTAAAGAAAGAAGAAAGGAAAATAAAGGAGAAAAGGAAAAAAAAAAGTCTAAATGGTGTACGAATGCTTAGTATAATATGAAATGAATAAGATATCAAGAGCATTGTAAACTATACTGACCTCTTATTAGAGCTAGAGCTGTAGGTCGTCGTGATGGACTGGGACAGAGCCAGTATTCCAAATAGTTGCAGTGTTGGCAGCATTGTCAGCGTAACGGCTGTAAAATAATAAATATTTCCTTAAGGCATACAATAATTTATAAATGAAATCAATTGTCTTAATTTTTGGGATAATTGAAAGTTCATCTTTTTAGGCATATTAATCGTAAAAATGATTTCATTTAGCTACCAGTACGTCTTTTTCATAATCTGTTATTTTGATGTTTATTAAATTATTTTATTTAGCTATTTTTAGTAGTAGTTCAAGAAAATAAACTTTAAATAGTAATACTATTCTCATTAATTTATGGCAAAGGAAGTGAATTATTGTTGAGAAACGAATTAAAATGAGAAAGCTTGTGTCACAATCGTGAAACTCATTTTTCATATTATGACACACCAGTGTATCGGTCTTACTAATAAACTGTGTATAGTTTTTATATGAGACTTATGCAGAGCTGGGACAGAAAACATTACTAAGAAGTCATGCATAACCGATAGACGCATAAGGAACATGGGAATTGCTTTGCAGTAGTTATACAGTGGACTCTCCTAAGTTCGACAGAACAGAATTGAAAGTTCTGTCCAATAAGGTTAGCGGGTGTGGCAGGTGAAATAAATACATATTCTTATTGGTTATCCATCAACAAATACAGTACTTTACTTGCATTTCCTGCCCTCCCTGGGACTTGTGTATGCGCTTCTATAACTAAAAGCCAGGTTATGAACCTACTAAACCGGAAGCAACGTTCTGTTGCTCTCTTTCTGAGCTCTGTTATCACATAGTGGCGCGAGATTCAAAACGTGTGCAGCGTTTGTCACCGATATGTTTAAAATAACTACTGTCTATAGTTCTCGATAACACTATCAACAATATTAGTAATTAAAATTACTGTTTTTAAGAAAGCACGAACTAATGACGCTGGTACGAAATGCGACTCGTAATGCACGTGGTACTGCAAATGAACTGGCTACACTGTCTCCGTGATTCCGTTGCCAGATTTTCGTTAGCAGACGACATTTTCACGCGAGGTCCAATGAAAAGCTCCGTTCTCGTTCTCCCCTCCACCCCCCACACTCAACGTGTCATCACTGCACAGGCTACCCCTCTAACCCGCACTTTCCTCTCGCCCATCCAACTACTTCCTGTTTCGTCGGCTCATAACCTGGCTTTTAGTATAGTACCACAATGGGTTTCGACAGTTCCGTCTCACAAACAGCACAATTCTCAAATAGAAAAAGAAGAGTTCATTAATTTAAAATCAGTGATCAATATGGATGTCCTAATCAATAAAATATTCTGTTTTCCTTTAACAAAAGTATCACTACAAGACACAGAACCAATTCCCATTCAAATGCCAAACCCATTTCTTAGTGCCCTTATAGGGGCTTGTCTAATTCTCCTACGTAAGCAATGGAACTATAAGATGTCGAACTTGATTTCTGACGAAATTAAGAGCTTCCACTGTACATATGAAACCCCCTGTTTAAGCGTTGTATACAGAGAAAAAATGGCCGCCTCTTATTAGCTGTTCGTATCAATTATTGTCATTTTATGTTAATGGTTTCCATGTAACCACAGAAGAACAAATCAAAGAGCACAGTATAATTAAAATAATATTACCTTAGCTGTACTCTTTGATCAAAATATAGGCCTAGCGTGGTAATCGAACAGGCCCAATTGTACTATCGATAAATTAGTGCGGTACACTAGCACACACTATCGGATTCAATAAAGAATCTCAGTTATTCTGTTATCTTTCGTAATAAAATAAGACGAAACTATGACGTAGTTCTATAACTAGGGCTAGGATTTTGATGAAATTGCATATTTTTTCTAGTAAGCCAGAAACATAGCTGCTTTAGTATTTATATGTTATGTGATAAACTGAGTGTTTTAAGACATATTTGTTATGGCATTTTTTTTTTTGCATTTTTGTCTGTTTCGGCTCATAAGAGCATCTTTCGTTTCATTCGGTCATTTTTTAGGCATTTTCCTTAATTTTGGCCATAAACCCCATTATTAAAGTAAAATAATGTTTATATCCTTTGATATTTTCTCTACATATTTTGTCCATTAATAGCCATTATTTTGTACAATATTTTAATCGTTTTTCTACACAAATATTGACATTTTAACGTAGTACACCCCAAGTAATGGATCAGTCCAACCACCCCTTCAATATAGACTCCTCTATACTTGCTAGTTCCGGATAAGAGTGGCCTTGTGGTGGACTACATGGAAACTACTGTACATCAGGTAAAATAATTAATTAAAGTGTACTACTTAGAAAAAACTTGACGTATGTAAAATTGAATAAACTTAAATGATGGTACTAGAATTTAATTTAATTACTAGTCTAAATATTAAGTAATACAAAACCTCTTTTCCTCCTAAGCCAATTATGTAAGATCAGTTTTAGGGCATTTTTAAGGGAATTTTTGAAAGATTTTAGGTCATAAATGCATTGTTTTTAGGACATTTATTCATGATTTATAGGTCATTAAAATCCTAGACCTATCTATAACATTTGTATTGTTATACACGATGTATATAGTGCTTATTAATCAGGAATTTCCACACGACTTGTAAACGAGCTATTTACTGTATAAGGCAATTAAACGACTGTATGAGAGTTTTTATTAGTAAAACCATAAATAATTAAGTCAAAGTTAGAAGCCACAATTATTTTTACTTATTACTTATTCACGTCCCGCGCCGTGGCGTCGCGGTCTAAGACATCCTGTTAGGACTCGGAATGCGCGCTGGTTCGAGTCCTCATGGGGGAAGAAATCTTTGGTCGGCGGGGAAAGGCACGTAAGTAAAAAAAAATTACTATTTCAGGAGAGATTTTCTTTTTAATTTACTCTTAACTGAATATAAGTATAATAATGAAATTCATGTATGTTGGTTAAAGTAAGACCCTTTTCAACAGTAATCTCACTAGACGTTTTGATTTATCTAGAGAAAATCAAAACTCGAGTGGGATTTAATTGACTATTACACGATTAGAAGAAAGTATATAAAGATTAGAAGTAACGAAGTACTCCAATACAATAAAATATTAATTGACTTACGAAAATACAACTGTCTACAAATGTATTATTGTACCATCTCAACATTACATATATTACGCTAGATGCATGTTAGATGGCAGTAGTGTCTTTATACAGACACTGTAATGATCACTATTCAATAAATCTTAATATTAAACAATCTCTGATACGTGACTATCCATAATATCATATAGCAGAAGTTCTTTTTATCCTCTCAGAGCAGAAGCTATAACATAACCTAACTAATATACACAAGTGTTAGAAAAGTTTTAATTAACGACGATGGCATAAAAAATAAACATGAATAATTTTAAAAGGAATAATTATTGAATGTACAATTTTCAAATTTGAATGTGGTTGGTGGTTCAATTGATGTTATATTGGACGTATGCGTAATAGAAGTGGAACTCGTTGATTTAGGCCTACATGGTGTATTCAACTTATTCAGAATTTCCGAATGAATAATTTTAAAAGGAATAATTATTGAATGTACAATTTTCAAATTTGAATGTGGTTGGTGGTTCAATTGATGTTATATTGGACGTGTGCGTAATAGAAGTGGAACTCGTTGATTTAGGCCTACATGGTGTATTCAACTTATTCATGATTTCCGAATGGTGCTCTTCATTTATTTGTAAATCGGATTTCAGAAGATGCATAGGTATGATCAGTGATTTTTATTAATTCTTGTTCTTGAATGCCAATGCGAGTCATGTTTGAAACTGCTGTGCATCAACTGGAGTGGTTTGTAATTTTATATATATTTTTGACGTCCAGACCAGCGCAGTTTCAAATGTTGGCAAACAAAGAAACAAATGCTAGGGACGCGATAAAATTAAACAAATGCTAGGGACGCGATAAAATTAAACAAATGCTAGGGACGCGATAAAATTGTGCGATAAGCAGCCATGATTGGTTGAAATACGTCCTTTCGTACCGTTTTATTGGTCAAAAGTAGTATGACGTAATAAGAGTGTAATAGTCAATTTAAAACACAAGAAATTTTATTATTTCAAAAATTAGAAAAAAATACTAGACTTATGTGATTAGGTAGAACAGAAAAATCTACTTTTTTTCCTTATCTGCCTTTTCTCGCCGACCAAAGAAATTTTTTCATGAAATTTCGGTCAGTGTATGGGACCGGTGCCCACCCAGCATCGTGGGTTCCCCCCGCCCCTACACATTACAATTTTATGAATTCATATTTTTATTACATTATTTCCATACAAGTGTGTGGACATTGCCTTAACATTTATTCCAATATTGTTTCCATACAAATTGCTAATCGCTTCACAATAGTTGCCTGTGTTGTCTTGGGTTTATAATAAAAACTTGGCTTGAGTATAAAGTTTAAATCTATGTATGTCACAGGGATATGCTCGATGTCACTAATATCCTGAATTATAGTTTCCCAATATTGTTTAGTCCTCGGACACTCAAGAAAGTGATGTTGAAGATTGTCCTCTTCTTGACAATAGGGGCAGAGTGATGTCCGGGCTAATCTGATGTGGTATAATTTACTGTTAGTTGGAAAAATATCATTGAACTTGGGGAGCTACGATAGGTAGCGAAATCAGGTTACGAAAGCCAGCTACAACGGCTGGGAGAATCATCGTGCTAACCACACGATACCTCCATTCTGGTTGGATGATCGTCCACCTCTGCTTCAGCATGTGGACGTGAGGCCAGCAGCCGGCTGGTCGGTCATGGTCCTTCATGGGCTGTCGTGCCTCGGACTATTATTATTATTATTATTATTATTATTATTATTATTATTATTATTATTATTACTTATACACTTGTTTGTTTTAATAATGTAGATGTTTTCTTATTTGAAATGCCAATTATTTAAATTAGTTAAACTATAAAAAATGTAGCAACATTTTCCGGAAACAATATCGTAAGTAAAGCGTTATATACAATACAGCATTATAAAACAATTTAAAATTATGTTTCATTCTTAATTACAATTTAGCTGAAAGTCTGACAAACACGGGAATAAAAGTTCGTGAGAATTAAAATAATCATCAGGTTACTTGTGTAAATTAGCGCGATGTTCTGGTGAGTCGTCACTTGTTTAACAAGACATGAAAATGTATTTTATCCCATTAAATTAACTATCTTTTCCACTTTTTTTTTGTAGAAAAGTTGTATTTCCGAGTACCATTCTGAAAGAAATGTACGATGATATCATCGGAGTTGAATTCTTTATGAAACTCTTTGGCGCACAGAAGCGGAAAATTCCTTTCCACTCCAGAAATCCTTTTCATATTGGAGTCGCAGGTAATTTAGAGCAATTGCCGTCTTTCATGGTTAATTTGGAACCTTTATCGTGATTATCTACTTTCTGTTTAGTAACAGTATTATGTTATACATTACATACTGGATCAAATATTTCGAAAGTTGCGTATGACTGTGTTCTCAACGTAACTTGAGTAAGTTAACTATGGTTATTGCATTTATCGCTCATGTACCTGACATTGCACGGTCTACAAACGCCAATTTGGCTAAATAAGGCTGAGTTTAATGAGGGCTAGATACTGTATTTGTTGGTGCTATACTAATCCGTAATATTTTTGTCAGTTCAGGTAATAATCGAGATTGTTACAGTTTTCCTGTTTACATTAGCCTACTATATGCTACTATGTTGCTGAACATGTAGGCTACAAGCTAGCTAATTAAGATTTGAAACGGTCTGGCAATAGTGGTGACGTCATTTTTAATTTGCGTGGCGTTCCTCTGCTGTGGATTGAAGGTTAGCATGCCTGACTGTAATACGAGAGGGTTCGGATTCAAATCCTGGTTGAATCTTACATTAGCATTAAAGCTTTAAGATGTGAAACAAGTCAAAATTTTACAACGTTGCAATTTTTTGGCGAGATGAAGTTTATTCCCTCAACATACTGAAACACTGCTGGGTAACTTTCGGCGTTGGATCTCGGACTCATTTCGCCATCATAATTACACTTCCCCACTTTCATTCCTCAGTATTCGACCAAAATAACATCTCGTACTATGCAAGTTAAAAATATTGACCACGAAGAAGACGACTCTCCCAGTGTCCAACCAAAGCAACATCCTATACTATGCAATTCACAAATATTGGCCATGAAGAAGACGACTCTCCCAGTGTCCAACTAAAGTACATTCCATACTATGCAATTCACAAATATTGGCCATGAAGAAGACGACTCTCCTAGTGTCCAACCAAAGCAACATCCTATACTATGCAATTCACAAATATTGGCCATGAAGAAGACGACTCTCCCAGTGTCCAACTAAAGTACATTCCATACTATGCAATTCACAAATATTGGCCATGAAGAAGACGACTCTCCCAGTGTCCAACCAAAGCAACATCCTATACTATGCAATTCACAAATATTGGCCATGAAGAAGACGACTCTCCCAGTGTCCAACTAAAGTACATTCCATACTATGCAATTCACAAATATTGGCCATGAAGAAGACGACTCTCCCAGTGTCCAACCAAAGCAACATCCTATACTATGCAATTCACAAATATTGACCATGAAGAAGACGACTCTCCCAGTGTCAAACCAAAGCAACATCTCGTACTACGCATGTCACGAATATTGATCACTCCCAGTGTCCAACCAAAGCAACATCCTATACTATGCAATTCACAAATATTGACCGTGAAGAAGTTAACTCTCCCAGCATCCAACTAAAGTACATTCCATACTATGCAAGTCACAAATATTGACTACGAAGAAGACAAATCTCCCAGCATCCAATTTAAGTAACATCCCGTACTATGCAATACCCACGTTTCTTTCCCATATTTCGGGCTTGCTCCCATGTATCTCGTGGGACCTGTTTTTTTTTCAATCGCTTTATTGATCGGTTGCTATTGCGTGACATCTAATGGAAAACAATAATTGACAATCGATGCAAACAGTTGAAAGTCAGTGTTAAAAATACTTTTTACACGTGTGCTAGAAGTACTTTTCGCACGATACTGTAAAATAATCAGTTTTAACAAGAAAATGTATGTCATGTAGATACCTACCCCCAAAAGAATGACATGTAACATAATCTAGCTTCCGAAGTTACCATAATCATCATCATCATCATCATTATTATTATTATTATTATTATTATTATTATTATTATCGTCTTTGACGCCATCATAGTCGTCACCATCGTCATGTCATTTTTTTACATCAATTATTTATTATTATTTTTTAACATTTTCTATCAGTTATAATACATACTTTCAACCTCATTACGATAGTATTCACAGAATAAAAGTACTTGTCACAAATACAGCATGTTCATTATCATTCACAACATGGTCCACAATCTCCATCGAGTAATAGCAAAATCAGCAAACTCTACTTTTAATTTGGAAATAAGTTCAGTACCATCGTATAACTGTGACAGTTTGTTCACACACACAAAGTGACATCACCTACGTATTAAACATTTCATATTTTTTTCGCTATTTTTTTATACACTCAATCTTTTTTTTTTTGTATTATTACAATATAATCAATCAGACACAAGAATATCGAATGCTGCCAATAATGCAATCACTCAAAAGAACAACGATATCGACTGCAAAAAGATATACAAGAATATCTAATGCAGTTAACAACACAATCAAACATACAAAATTATCAAATACAGCAAAAATTCAATCAGACATATAGGAATATCAAATGCAGTCAACAACACAATCAAACATACACAATTATCAAATACAGCAAAAATTCAATCAGACATATAGGAATATCAAATGCAGTCAACAACACAATCAAACATACACAATTATCAAATACAGCAAAAATTCAATCAGACATATAGGAATATCAAATGCAGTCAACAACACAATCAAACATACAAAATTATCAAATACAGCAAAAATTCAATCAGACATATAGGAATATCAAATGCAGTCAACAACACAATCAAACATACACAATTATCAAATACAGCAAAAATTCAATCAGACATATAGGAATATCAAATGCAGTCAACAACACAATCAAACATACAAAATTATCAAATACAGCAAAAATTCAATCAGACATATAGAAATATCAAATGCAGTCAACAACACAATCAAACATACAAAAAATATGAAATACAGCCAACATGCAATCAGACATATAGGAATATCAAATGCAGTTAACAACACAATCAAACATACAAAAATATGAAATACAGCCAACATGCAATCAGACATACTAAAATATCGAATACAGCCATATTTTTTTTTTACACACTATGTTAGGGGTTGAGACACCGCGGTGGAAAGGTGAAAGGATTCTGTAGGCTGTAGTGGAGTTTGGGGCCCTCCAGCAGGGGAATCTGTAGCGCCTACGTGTGAGGACAGTCCCCAGTTAGTGCTCCATTCTTCAAGGGGCTCAATAGATGGAAGAGTCGTTGCAACGACGGCTCAGACACAACGTAGGCTACTTGGGTGGGCTCATTGCACTACCCGGAATGAAATGGTATGCTTGTCCCTAAGGTTTTCCGCGCTGCAGATTCCCTGCGGACCAGTCCAGAACTTTCCTACATTCTATTATTATAATTATAATTATAATTATTATTATTATTATTATTATTATTATTATTATTACTGTTAATGCTAAACATTTTTCAGCTTCAATAGTTTTTTTTAATGTCTTCCTTTCCATATGATAACATTTTCTTTCAAATCTGTTATTATTATTATTATTATTATTATTATGATTATTATGATTATTATTATTATTACTAGCCGTACCCGTGCGCTCCGCTGCACCTGTTAGAAATAAATATAAAGTAATTACATAATTGAAATAGGACGTTTGATCCAGGGAACATTCATGTTTGATAGAAGGATAAATCGTTTAATATGTTACTTAATTTAAATTGTATTTAAGTAATTAAAATGCGATCATTTTGGTCCAGAGACACTCATTTGGTGCAATGACAATTCCTTTAACATGTTTATTTGTTATTACATGCAACCATAGTTTAATGAATGTACAAAATAGCCTATTAAGTTTTCTAGGTCCGTGGACACAATGGTGTAAGAGGAAACGAAAGAGCTGATGAGCTAGCGAAAGCTGCAGCATCCAGCAGTGAAACTCCGACATACACTTTACAACCGATATCTTATATCAAGAAACAAATACGACAACAGACTCATAAAAACTGGAATACTAGATGGACGACATGCACAATCGGATCACTAACAAGAGACACCTACTTCCCAACAATCCACGACCGACTCAAAAGCCATCACTTCAAACCTACTTTCGTAACAACGCTGTTTATTTCTGGACATGGGAAATTTGGTACTTACTTCGACAGATTCAACATTCCAGCAGACATCGACTCTACATGCTCCTGCCGCGAAGACCTTCACAGTGTGAAACGCCTTCTATTTGACTGTCCTATTATTGAAGCAAAGAGATTTCAAATAAAGACATCTTCTGGACTGCGACACCGAATACAGGACTCCACTATGTGAAGTGATCATAAAACCTTGTTGCTACAGACAATTTATAGACTTGCTAAACTTCATCTTTAAAAGATTTTAGATACATATTTCACCATTATCTGTGTAAAAATAAGTAGTATAGATAAGTAGTTTACCCATAACAAAAACTAAAACCCTAGCATACCGCTCGGTGAATTAGGGTTCTTTTCCGCGGATATTTAATAATAATAATAATAATAAGTTTTCTGTGCATAAGAAGTTATTTTAATCTTACCTGTCCTCGATTCACTCAGAAGTTACTGTAATAACATTATATCATTATGTCCATCTAGAGAAACTACACTTTCCAATGGTGAAATAATAATTAATTATACAAATCGGATAATTTAGCATCAGATATTATTTCATACAAACACAGAAACATTCTCTGTAGGCTATGTTTAATATCTCTCGATTGTTGTTGTCCAAGGCCCCTTGTAGACGAAGTCAGTTTTTCTTATTTCATTGCACCGCCTTAGATGGCGTTATTTTAAATTTAAAACTCATTTATCTCATTAAATATCAGTCCTATCAAAATTTTGTAAAGAGTAAAACTTATCGGAAATCATTTTTAAAGAAACTTTTGTTATGTAACATTTTTTACAAAAGTCAGTAATAAGCGAGATATTTCGATTTATTTAATTCAGGCCCCCTTATAACTCCCCTTTCAAATAAAGTATTTTGAATGCCATATAGCCTAAAATCTAAGTTACAACGAACTTAATTTATATTCTAATTTTCATATAAATCGGTTCAGCCATTATCGTGTGAAAAGGTAACAAACAAACATACAGACAGACAGACAGACATACAAACGAAAATGTCAAAAAAGCGATTTTCGGTTTCAGGATGGTTAATTATATATGTTAGTACCAATTATTTTTGGAAAATCGAAAATTACCAGAAAAATTTCGGCTACAGATTTATTATTAGTATACATTATTATTATTATTATTATTATTATTATTATTATTATTATTATTATTATTATGATTAACTCCGTACGTAGATGAAATTATTGGGGATCATCAGTGCGGTTTTCGGCGTAATAGATCGACTATTGATCAGATTTTTTGTATTCGGCAGATAATGGAGAAAAAATGGGAGTATAAGGGTACAGTACATCAGTTATTCATAGATTTCAAAAAGGCATATGACTCGGTTAAGAGGGAAGTATTATATGATATTCTTATTGAATTTGGTATTCCCAAGAAACTAGTTCGATTAATTAAAATGTGTCTCAGTGAAACATACAGCAGAGTCCGTATAGGTCAGTTTCTATCTGATCCTTTTCCAATTCACTGCGGGCTAAAGCAGGGAGATGCACTATCACCTTTACTTTTTAACTTCGCTATAGAATATGCCATTAGGAAAGTTCAGGATAACAGGCAGGGTTTGGAATTGAACGGGCTACATCAGCTTCTTGTCTATGCGGATGACGTGAATATGTTAGGAGAAAATACACAAACGGTTAGAGAAAACACGGAAATTTTACTTGAAGCAAGTAAAGCGATCGGTTTGGAAGTAAATCCCGAAAAGACAAAGTATATGATTATGTCTCGTGACGGGAATATTGTACGAAATGGAAATATAAATATTGGAGATTTATCCTTCGAAGAGGTGGAAAAATTCAAATATCTTGGAGCAACAGTAACAAATATAAATGACACTCGGGAGGAAATTAAACGCAGAATAAATATGGGAAATGCGTGTTATTATTCGGTTGAGAAGCTCTTATCATCCAGTCTGCTGTCCAAAAATCTGAAAGTTAGAATTTATAAAACAGTTATATTACCGGTTCTTCTATATGGCTGTGAAACTTGGACTCTCACTCTGAGAGAGGAACATAGGTTAAGGGTGGTTGAGAATAAGGTGCTTAGGAAAATATTTGGGGCTAAGCGGGATGAAGTTACAGGAGAATGGAGAAAGTTACACAACACAGAACTGCACACATTGTATTCTTCACCTGACATAATTAGGAACTTGAAATCCAGACGTTTGAGATGGGCAGGGCATGTAGCACGTATGGGCGAATCCAGAAATGCATATAGAGTGTTAGTTGGGAGACCGGAGGGAAAAAGACCTTTAGGGAGGCCGAGACGTAGATGGGAGGATAATATTAAAATGGATTTGAGGGAGGTGGGATATGATGATAGAGACTGGCTTAATCTTGCACAGGATAGGGACCGATGGCGGGCTTATGTGAGGGCGGCAATGAACCTTCGGGTTCCTTAAAAGCCATTTGTAAGTAAGTAAGTAAGTAAGTAAGTATTATTATTATTATTATTATTGTTATGTTGGTTTCTTTCATTTTCAAAACGTGTAGTATGCGATTATTTTTGTATTTTTGATTTCACCAACGAGTGCTTTCACTAAATTGTTCTAGAATTTCATAATTTATCTTTTGACTAGAATAAACACATACAGACACTAATATGTACTGTATTTATTGGAGGCTGAGTGAAGGAAAGTTTTCTTTCACTGTCACAACATTACATTGGACGAACATTCCGTGCCATTCTATTGACCCGTGCTGACTTCTCATCCTTTTTTAAGACTAGACCTACTCGGAATTTGATGCAACAAACAGACAAATAATCCTTGCGCTAAACGGGATTTGAAGCAGCGCCCGTGGATTCCCCGTAATACTGAGTGTATGAAAAAACACATATTTAAACAAAGGAAGCTTTAAAAGAAGAAGGAGCATCTTCTGCGGACCTCAGGAAACAGAACTAAAGAAGACACCAGTGAAGTGCTTTGTGTGGAGTGTGCCATTGTACGGAACAGAAACATGGACATTACGACGAAGTGAAGAGAAGCGAATAGAAACATTTGAAATGTGGATATGGAGAAGAATGGAGTGTGTGAAATGGACAGACAGACTAAGAAATGAAACTGTGTTGGAAAGAGTGGATGTAAAAATAATGATGCTAAACCTGATCAAGAAAAGAAAAATTAATTGGTTGGGTCACTGGCTGATAAGAAACTGCCTACTGAAGATGCACTGGAAGGGATTGTGAACGGGAGAAGAATTTGTGCAGAATAAATCAGATGATAGATGACATTAAGATATATGGACCATATGCGGAGACTAAGAGGAAGGCAGAAAATAGGAATGCAAATCTGGCTTCTAGGTTTAGCTTTCTGTAAAGCTGACTTGAATAATTTTAAAGAAAAAAAGCGTTTCGGGACCGGGCATCGAACCTGGGACCTTTGACTAAGGAAAGAATTGGCCCGCGGTCTGGTACAGTTCCTGGATACTCAGTGGTAGAACGTTGGCGCGCTTAGCCAAAGGTTCCGGATTTGATATCCGGTCCCGGAACAATTTTTCCCTTTAAAAGTTATTCAAGAAAATAGGAATGATTGGAGAATGCTATGTTTGCAGTGAAAGACCTGCCTTGGGCAGAAAACTACGAATGAATGAATATTTAAACTTTAAGCGATCTCTATTTTTAATTTTTTTTATAATACAAAATTTAAGGACACAATTTTAGACAACAATTATTTAGTTTTTAACCTTTATAATCTTCTAAATTGTACGAGTAACTATATTACAATTTTCAACTGATTACCGGCGTGCTCTATCATTAATGAGCGGGACCCATGCTCCAGATCTGAATTTGGGCATGTGTTCGATTCCCGCTTGGGCTGATTACCTGGTTAAATTTTTTTCTGAGTTTTCCCCAACCGTAACAAGAATCCTACAACTCATCTCTTCAAAATATCATCTTGCTCTCATCAATTCCGTGAATGTTAGGGCTATACTACACGAACGTTAAAAACGTTGCGTTGACAACGTTCTTTTATAAAAACTTGGTTTTTAGTAATATGATCGCTTGTATAATTGCATGACTATACTACACACGCGTTAAAAATGTTGCGTTTGGTTGCGTTGCTTCGACGTTGGAAAGTTTCAACGCAGAGGTCTGCGTTGGCAACGCCATCTTTTGCAAACGTATTCATACTACATGTGCGTCACCAACGCAACGTCAACAACAGAATGGATATTGTCAAGAAAATGCAGTTTTTACTATACTCTATTTTTTTTCATGGAGTGCAGTTTCGTAGAAAGGACTTTGCCGACAAACCTTCTACTGCCTCCTACTAATTGGTTGTCATAAATAAACGTCTTCCTTACTGTGACGGAAATCTTGTCTTCTCTTGTCAGTAACCAATCACAACCTTTGTTCAGAAGAATTGACAGGCTCCCGTCAAATCCACGTGGAGGCAGAGTTGCCGCATCTTTTCCGAATTCCAAGAATCCCGTCAGTTTCACTGCATAATTTCGAAGGTCATCAGGATTGTGACAACAGTGCAATGTTGGGACGAGGGGACAGGATGGCATTGTCAGAGCTGTTTGTGTAGAAAGTCATAAATCTGTAAATGGTTGTTCAAAGAAGCCACCGAACTGCACTCCTTGAAATAAAATAAGGTATACCTACTCTTGGTGAGAATGAATCCATTTCGATTATACCTTCACCTAAACAAGACGACATACCGGATGGTATTATTTCTCAGGCTACTTCGGGTCTTGAGAGTAATGTAAACGATACCCAAACAAAATCGGGACCATCTCTTCGCTCGACAGGGACAGGAAGAAAAGAAAAATCGGAAAATATTCTAGTAACTGCATCAAGGGATATTACAAATATATTATCAGAGAGCGTGGCCATACAAAGACAAGACAGAGAGAATGACAAGGATGGAAACAAAGCTTTCCTATTATCATTTGTCAAAATCATGGACAATTTACCTCCAGAGCTTGCAATTGAAGCCCGTTTAAAAGTTTTTGTAGTGTTCAGAAACCTGCTTGTCGAGCAACGGGCAACATCAAGAATGTCCCAGTTGTCGGATATGTCGCCGTTGAGTGTTATTGTCGATGGTTCAAATAATTCTGAATTCATTGTTAATTTCAGTCAGTACTGATTTCTGCAGCTTATAATGTTTTTAATTTTTAACATATTATATATAAAATAAAAATATAATAATTTTCTGCAGCTTGTAATGTTCTTAATTTTCAACATATAATGCATAAAATAAAAATATAGTCATTACAAATTAAGGCAAATTTTATTACTTACCTTAATGTTACAACCAGCTTTTCGACATGGTGAATTCATTTCCTCATTACAATATCAGTTTTCCTAATTTAACGAGAAATTAAAATTCAAAAGATCATCAAAACTTTTTATTGACATTCTGTAATAGAGAAAAAACTTATCGGGATACTGTCGGTGATTTTAAAATTATAGAATTTTCCTGTCGAAAATCTCTTAATGTTTGCGGGATGAATTCACCATCTCCTTTTCCTCTTTTTTTGAGACAGACTTATAAATGGGACACATAGCAGAGCTACATATGCAACTTGTATAACATCCTTTGCAGTTCTGAAACCAAACACAGCGTCCCTAACGCAACGTGCAGTTCATACATTTTTCACACGTTACCAACGCCTGTCAACGCAACATTTTTAACGTTTGTGTAGTATAGCCCTTAGATAACACTATAGTTGATACACTATAGGCCTATTAGTCCACCGTTTCCATAGAAATGTAACTTCCAGGATGAACATTATTGCATTGTACTGACAATTGAGACTGTTGGCTTTGGAGTAAAATGTTAGTCGTTTGTTCTTCAGGGACATCATTTTATTTTTACTAACATTTTTAATATTAACCTGGCTATACCTTTGGATTAATGGTTCACCGTTTGCTACTCCCTTCCACGATTAAAGTTCGATGATACTGGCGTAAAATCCAAACAAAATAACTTTACTAAGTATAGGAGGGAAGAAAAGTAGTTCATCCATTTACGTAAACTAGGAGATATCGTAATTCTGAGTTTGATGATTTTCAGTAGGTTTTTGTTTAATCAAAATACAGTACAGTATTAACAATGAGTGTTTTTACTCACGAACTGAGTTATCCATGCGAACGTATTCATTATGCAGTGTATATTATACTGTCTACAGCACATTAGCGTACAATATAAAGAATGAAGTTGAACTGAAAAATAATCATAATATGGAAATTTAAACACAGTTTTGAAAATGGTGGCCTTTCATTTAGATACAGGCTTCAGTTCTTTTGTGCATATCATCGCACTATAGAATACTACATCTAATTCCAATTACCAGTTTCGTCCTTCGTACTAGTAACTCATGCTGAAATAATTATATAAAAGAGTACCTTACGTACTGTAAATTCAATCTTCACCTCTGTCCGACCCGCACAGATAACATTACTCAGACATGCTATCTACTGTCCGTCCAAGTTGTTATGTCGCAGGATCGTAGAAAGGGGGGGGAAATCACGTGACAGTTAATTACTTTTATTTAAGTTATTTTAAGGGGAGTTGGTCATTATCGCATGCAAAATAATAGTCAAAATAGCCTATCTTCAAGCAGTCATAAATATAATACTATTTATCAGAGGTCTTTCATTTTTGTTAGCTATGTGTCTATACATATTAAGAATGGTTACTCTAGAGTAAATCTTTACCCTTAAATTAATTTTTTTAATTAAGCACAATTTTTTTTATAAATTCACTACATGCCTGTGATTAGGTACACTCTATTCACTTATTATAGCACATATTGAATTGAAAATTTGACCACTTACTGCTAATAAATACTAAAACATACCCTACTAAAATTATTCATGTATCTTTAATATCATGGGCCTATGGAAATCATCACCGTCAATAAATTAAAAAAATTGACGAAGATTAGTATTAGCCATATGCCCATAATATTACAGATATTTTAATAATTTCAGTAGGTTATGTTTTAGTATCTATTAGCAGTAAGTGGCCAAAATTTTAATTCAATGTGTGCTGTGAGAAGTGAATAGAGTGTACCTAATCTCAGGTATGTAGTGAATTTATATAAAAATATATTTAAATTTAAAAATTAATTTAAGGGTAAGATTTACACTAGATTAGCCATTCTTCTTTCATTTTAAAGCTTAATGTATATACATATATCACTAAAAAAATTAAATAGCTGTGATAAGTACTATTACATTTATGACTGCTTGAAGATAGGCTATTTTTACCATTACTTTTCTTGCGATAACGTCCAATTCCCCTTAAACAGTTGCGGGTGAGGGAAATCGGGATGCGACGTAGGCAAACGGAGGACAGTACCTGTGCGAAAATATGATTCAATATTGAAAACTCTTTCGTCGCTGGAAAACGCGAACATATTTCTGGAACGTACTATACTCACTAACTCAATACTGCTTGTGTTTACTACGACCTTAAGGCAATATACGCTTGGTTCTGTGAGGAGAACAGTTGGAAGTTTACTAGTAGAGGGGATGGGAGCGAAGTACATTAAAAAACTCAGATACAATAAAAAATTGAAGTAAAAATAAAATGATGTCCCTGTATAATGAAGTCTACGCGATAGCTCCTCAGAGGTGACATTTCGAAGTTGGAAGTGACTATAAATAATTAATTAATTTGTTCAACTTTTGAACTTCCTGAGCCAATACTATTCCGTTCTCACCACATGAACCCTGTTGACGTAATTTTACTCCTGACTACTGCAGAAGCATGTGGGGTTGGAATGGAATGGAATTTCTGGAGGGAGACACTACGATCGAGCACTGAGACCTTTAACGATCTATTGCGCTAACCCTCAAGCTAGCACATTTCCAAACTCACACCGGATGACTACACTAAGGTTCGCTGCATACCCAGGTTTCGAGCAGGCAACCTCACTCGTGGGTGGGAACGCTGAATTAAGATATTCACCAACACCAAAAGTTATAACATTTACCAGAAAAGATAATAAACCTACTGATAAACAAAATCTTTATCGAAAACAAGATAATAGATAAAGTAACCGGTTTTAATTTTCTTGGTTGCTAAGTTACAAGCCTAAATAATAAAGATATAAGTAACAAAAATATCAAGACCACTTCTGTGGTGTAGGAGTCAGCATGCTGGTCTCTTACGCAGAGGGTCCGGGTTCGATTCCCGGTCGGGTTGAATTTCCTGGTTGAGGTTCCTCAGGGTTTTCCATCAACCATAAGGCAAATGCCAGGAAACGCGGGCCACAAAATCCCTGAATATCACGGCCTCATTCATCACCGAAATCATATTCATAACAAATCATACAGTCGCAATCTAGTTCACAACAATAGAGCCAATCTCAACAATAGTACACAGGCCTTCGGATTTCACTCAAAAGATTGACTCGCGATATGACCAGAGATGTTAAAGCGAGTATAAATAACAGCGACAAAAGAAGGAGAAAAATATATATGAAGTATTTTGTTAAGTTTTTTATAGGGGAGAGTCGGGTAGCATCGGACATCGGGTAATATCGGACAGTGAGTTTCTTTCATCTACCACACGATGATAGTACCTGAATGACATGGTTACGTTTCTCTATGCGACATCACAGAAACGTAACCATGTCAATCAGGTACTATCATCGTGTGGTAGATGAAAGAAACTCACTGTCCGATATTACCCGATGTCCGATACTACCCGACTCTCCCCTACACGCTAAGACATCTACGGTCATATCGTGTGTGTAGGATCTTTGGTTTAATCAATAGGACGTTGATTATTGTTGAGTTCCTGGGATGCAAGTGTTATGGATGGCTGGTGTTCATGTAGGCCTAACTGATTTAAATTTTGTTTTAAGGTGTATGATATTGGTTGATTAACGCGATGATGAATCATGGTATGTAAATTTCAAATCCGGGATTTGACATTGTGACTGAGGAAAACTATGAAAACCCCAGTGAGATTAACCATTAGACAACATTAAGACATATGGATCATATGAGGAGACAAAGAAGGCAGAAAATAGAAAAGACTGGAGAATGCTGGGTTTGCAGTGAAAGACCTGCCCTTGAGCAGAACACTATGAATGAATGAAAGAATGAATTAATGATTGAATAAATGAATGAAGAATAAATGAATGAATGCATGAATGAATGCATGCATGAATGAATGAATGAATGAATAAATGAGTGAATGAATATCAAAAGTTCAACTATAAGACAAAATGAGGAACATATATAGGCTAACTGGAGTCGTGACAGGTTTAATTAAACCTAATATGTGAATAATAAGAAAATGTATTGAATTGTGATCTCCTTTATTCGTTCCTGTTAAACTGCTATTTATTTCTGTACTTTTTTTTAAAACGCAGTCTTGTTTTATACTGATCGACAGGCGAAAGAATGAACTCGTGAGGAATACTGCTCGTAGTCACAGTTTCCGATAAGCAAAAAGTGTCCACCGCTGTGCAGTAAACGGTTAGCATGTCTAACCGTGCAACGAGCAGGCGCGGGTTCAATTTATGGTTAGAGCAAGTTACCTGGTTGAGATTTTTCTGAGGTTTTATCCCAGCCAATTGAAGCAGAATTGCTGGGTAACTCATTTCGTCATCATAATTATTACACTTTCCCTAATTCCCACATTTCTGGCTTGTTCTGACGTAAAGTCGGCTACGGGCCGCCATCGAAATTGGTCATTAGTTGTTGGTGGTAGTGCTGTGTACCATGGTATAGTGAGGATCACGTAAGTGTAGTTCGTAAGGGCCATATTCATAGACATCACGCTAGCCCACGCTACGAGCTTGCTAAACTAGCTCCGGTTATAGCCAGGTTACTTTTACGAATTCATAGACGCCGATTATTTAGTGGCTACGTTAGTCTGCGTATTACGTTCGGAAAATGTTACTGCGCATGTGCAGACTGGCAGTTGTCATGCTCAGACGCAAGAAATTCAGGATCGTTTCTGTTTATTTGTGAGGTTATTAGCAATATTAAACTACAATAAACTATTTGTTTTTCTTCTGTGGTAATAAAAGTAAGAAATATACATGGAAGCGTGCAGATAAGTCGACTACACAAGAAAAAATGTCCAAAATGTAAGTAGAAATATTATAATATTATACGTAATATTTTTAGGTTAGGCCTAGACCAGGGGCGGCTCTACAATAAGAACTGCAGAGCTGCAGAACCGCCGTTTAAATGGACCTGAAAAAAATTTAAAATGTAAAACGTGCTTTTATATAATCTAGTTCATCGTTTTATTTATTTTTTCAATTCATTCTCCTTCGATTCGAGATTTTACTGTCTGTAGGAGCCTTGAACTGCTCGAGAATTTTAGCTGTAGTGTACTTTTCGGATCTGTGATCGGCAGTTTCTGAAGCTCAACGTAGGGTAGTCGGCAGCAGAAAACTGGTTTTCTTCACCGTCCCATAAGACTGCATTAGAGCTGCAACCGAAGCAGCTCTCTCCGAATATACAAAAGAACCGTCAACACCCTCATCTCTTTATGGCCTGCGTTAGAACACATAGGCTTCTGGACTACTGTATATCATTACAATTCCAGTGTGTTATAGTACTGTGGGTGTCAGTGTGTCTAAGGAAATATTTTATATTAAAAATGAATGAAATGAAAACCTAATCAACCAACCATTTTCGAAATTAAAAGAGAAATTGCATGTTAACTTAAGAAATTAGGACGTCCTACACAAAATTTAAATATTGAAATTTCTGAAAATAGTCGAGGAAATCATGTAGCCTGCTAGTCATTTTAATACCGAAATGTGTAATGGAAACGATTGGTTTTTTGCTGCGCTCATAAAACGCTTTCTCCACCACTCGTGTATTCTGTTTAGAGGAGAAAATACATGGACAGACACCGGAGTGAAGGATTTAGTTAATTTGACTTGAAAACTAGAAAAGCATGTGGGGCACATCTCCACTACGTGACTAGTTGTACCAGGTAGGAGAGGTGTAGCGCACGGATGGAGTACAATTTCGGGTGCACAGTCATCTTCGAGAAGGGGCTGTAATTACACGCGTTATCCGATTTAGATGCAATAAACAGCATGCGTTTGCTAAATACACTATTTTTCATGCAGAACTGCCAACCTTTGTAACCGCGGGCCGCTACTGGCCTAGACGTAACTATTAAGGAATATTCGATTTCAAAGAATGAATTATTCTAATTCAGTATATATTCATTTACTTTTAGTTTAAGAAATAACTAAAAACAGCTGGTGGAGGATGCCCTGCCCCCGAAATTGATGACGCAGGCAACAACATAATGTCTAGGCCTAATTATATCAGAACAATTGCAAAACTCAGAGAAAACAGTAGGCTAAAAAAAAGGCTTAATGAAAGGAAAATATTGAGGAGATTCTTTCGATATTAAAATTTTCATCACGACATAATACATAGGCCTAATTATATCAGAACAATAACAAAACTGAGAGAAAACAATACGCTAAAAATGCTTAGTAAGAGGGGAAATACTGAGAAGAACCTTTCAATATTAAATTTGTATCACTACATCTAGCGTAATAACGGATTGTAGTTAGAAATTGTGTTTCAATTGAAATTTGTAACTGTGATCATCTTCGTTTTCATATAGGTTAGGACGCAGCAACACTATCAATCTCACATATTCCGTAGTGAATCAGGTAAGTTTCTAAAATTAACATCACGAGACGTTCTAAATACATTAATTTTGTAAGGTATATTTTCCTCCTTCGTCTCATTTCACGAATTCGACGAAGAAAAGCCACGTTATAAACTTCATAGCGAGCCATGTTTTAGTGTTAGCCCACC
Source organism: Periplaneta americana (assembly GCF_040183065.1). Taxonomy (NCBI): domain Eukaryota; kingdom Metazoa; phylum Arthropoda; class Insecta; order Blattodea; family Blattidae; genus Periplaneta; species Periplaneta americana. Next base: position 21,938,510 of record NC_091124.1, read on the forward strand.
TTTAAACTACCCTACTGGCGGAGGCTAAAATTTAGCCGGCCTAACCCTACTTAGCACGCGTGCTATCGCTAACACTGAATACGAAAAAAGTTAGTTCGCTGATCATCCACCGGAAGTAGCTATTTAGCCCGCTCTAAGAATGTCTATGAATACGGTCCTAAGAAATCGGCAGTAGGCCTAATTGTGGCAATAAGTTTTCTGGGGAAAACAAAAAGTCGGAAAACAATTCAAGAAAAGTTAGGTCCACTGATCCCTTAAGGGGAATTGGACGTTATCGCATGCAAAGTAATGGTAAGAATTGCCTATCTTCAAGCATTCATAAATGTAATACAATATATCACAGCTCTTTCATTTTTTTTAGTGATATATGTATATACATTAAGCTTTAAAATGAAAGAAGAATGGTTAATCTAGTGTAAATCTTACCCTTAAATTAATTTTTGAATTTAAACATATTTTTTATATAAATTCACTACATACCTGTGATTAGGTACACTCTATTCACTTATCCTAGCACACATTGAATTAAAATTTTGGCCACTTACTACTAACAGATACTAAAACATACCCTACTAAAATTATTAAAATATCTGTAATATTAGGCCTATAGGCATAGGGCTTATACTAATCTTCGTCAATTTTTTTTTTAATTTATTGACGGTGATGATTGCTATAAGCCCTATACTCATAATATTACAGATACATGAATAATTTTAGTAGGATATGTTTTAGTATCTATTAGCAATAAGTGGTCAAATTTTCAATTCAATATGTGCTATAATAAGTGAATAGAGTGTACCTAATCACAGACATGTAGTGAATTTATATAAAAAAAAATTGTGCTTAATTTAAAAAATTAATTTAAGGATAAAGATTTACTCTAGAGTAAGCATTCTTTTTCACTTTAAAGCTTAATATGTATACACACATAGCTAACAAAAATGAAAGACCTCTGATAAATAATATTATATTTATGACTGTTTGAAGATAGGCTATTTTTACCATTATTTTGCATGCGATAATGACCAACTCCCTTAAACAGCTCTGAGGAGGAGGAAAACGAGGACAAAGATGAGGCATGTATTTATTTCAACGATCTCTAGTCCAATTCAAAATCGGAAGAGGGGTGAATCCTGTGTACCCATTGCCAAGAGTGGACTCACGAGGAGTGCAGTGGCATAGATCCAGAGGATTTTGTAAATGGACATTTCTTAATTTGAATAATTATAATATTTATAGTAATTAATAGCAATATAATATATAAATTGACATAGAAATAATATTCTTTGTTCATACTCATGTTTTGTGTGCAATTTTTGTAATTTATTCATTAATATTACAACAATTTCAATTGATTTATATAACTATCCCGTTTTATCCAACCAGTTTGGCAAAACGGGACACTTGCACAACTTTCAATAAACATTATTTTCCTCTTAAGCATTGTGATACAGAGCACATTTCCAAATCACTTATTAAAATACATTCCTTGAGGGACTCAAACCATAATTGTTTCTTATTCCTCTCAGTGATCTGGAAGGTATTAATACCTTAGCTAATTAGCTATTTCGCGCCAAGTATCTTGTTTTAGCCAACTCTCCCCTACAGTTCAACGCCTTCAAAAATATATTTTCCAAAGTAGTTTTTTGAAATATGCACCAACTTTTCAAGTTCATTTTGGTAAAACAATTTTTCCATTGCCTTAGTTTTAAAATTATGAATTTTATGGATCCGAAACATGGACAATGACGGCGCAACATATAGCTAGAATACAAGGTGCTGAAATGAAATTCCTCAGGCCAATAGCAGGATACCAAAGAACAGACAAAAAACACAATACAGAAATAAGACAACAACTAAAAGTAGAGGAACTAAATACAACAATAGTGAAATATAGAACAAATTGAGAAAACCACCTAACAAGGATGACGGACAATAGAATACCAAAAGCAGCATACAACTACTCACCACGAGGAAAAAGAAACTTAGGAAGACCTAAGAAAAGATGGAGGCAGCAACAATTTGGAGCCGGAACAGGCTAATGGAAGGCCTAAACCGTGACGTAGAAGAAGAAGAAGAAGAAGAATTTTGATGCAAGACGTTGTACATGGTACCACTTTTAATATTGTCAGTAACTTTACTGCTGTTTCCCCTCGAACTACAATTTGAAAATCCATATTCATGATAATTCTGAAACTACTGAACAGAATTTCATGAAAGATTGTAATAAATTTTATCCAACAAATTTTTTTCTGTAAAATGATACTGATCTTCTAAATTGATTCTAATAATAAAAGTTGGTTCTTAGAAAAATATTTGGGGCTAAGAGGGATGAAGTTACAGGATAATGGGGAAAGTTACACAACGCAGAACTGCACGCATTGTATTCTTCATCTGACATAATTAGGAACATTAAATCCAGACGTTTGAGATGGGCAGGGCATGTAGCACGTATGGGCGAATTCAGAAATGCATGTTGAGTGTCAGTTGGGAGACCGGAGGGAAAAATATCTTTGGGGAGGCCGAGACGGAGATGAGAGGATAATATTAAAATGGATTTGAGGGAGGTGGGGTGTGATGATAGAGACTGGATTAATCTTGCACAGGATAGGGACCGATGGCGGGCTTATGTGAGGGCGGCAATGAAATTCGGGTTCCTTAAAAGCCATTTGTAAGTAAGTGCAAGACGCTGCACGTGGTACCACATTTAATATTCTGTAATGCTCGGGAAAAGTGACACAAGTCAGTTTCCACAAACCTTTTTTGATAATTTATTGACAACTTACGGAACATCTGTTCGCTTGGAAAAAAATACATAGGTATTTCTCCCATTACAATAATTCATACAGAAAAAAATCAGATCGACATAAATCAGTGTAAGTTGTCAATAGATTATTAAAAAAAGGTTTGTGAAAACTGACTTATGTCACTTTTCCCGAGCACTGCAGTATTGTAAGTAACTTTACCGCTCTTTTCCCGCGAACTACAATTTGAAAATCCATATTCATGATAATTCTGAAACTAGTGAACAAAATTTCATGAAAGATTATAATAAATTTTATCCTACAATTTTTTTTCTGTAAAATGTTACTAATCTTCTAAGTTGATTCTAATAATAAAAGTTGACAAAAGTAATTTCATTTTCAATATACTGAGTTTGAAAATTGTAAAAATGTAACATCCATGACAACTGGAATGGCTGTTTTCAGAAGTTGAGAAGTGGAATATTGCGAAGTTGCAAAGTTTACTGGTGGAATATCAAGTGCATAAACGTTTAGAGATAAAAAAACAATAGTGTTGATCGTATGCAACACAAAGTCCGGAAATACGAGATTTTGGACGCCGGGGAACACCTGAAAATCCTACACTATATTCACAATCAAACACGTATTAAAATCTTCGATCAAGGCATAATTGAGAAGAAATACCACTTTGCATGTTATATTTCAGAACAGTTTCCAAGCCGTAATGCATGACCGATATGCACAGTATTGTATACTCACGCACTGTGTGGTGGCATATGGGCTTACTTACCTCCACCGCTTCGTTTACACTTCACAGACACTCAAGCACTCGAACCTGTTAACAACGCTCCAGTATCCACACAAATGACGGTGGTCCTACGAAGACCGGGCACTTTATGGTAACCAGTGTCACGTGACCAAGAGCGAATTTTTTTCCGTTCCTGTCCCGTGAATAACTTTGTGTACGTTCGGCGACAATGAAGGATGGCTTACCCTTTCACACCGAATTGTTATGATGGTATGTTTTTATAATTCGCATACAATACCGCTTCCCCGCCTTCATGTCAGATCGTTCATTGTGCTCTTGTACCGTCCGTGGTCCATAAAATTACTGCACCAATCACGATGGAGGTGAAAACAATATCGCAATGGCAGTTTTTTTGTTGTCTAGGAGATGTTCGCCATGTCACTCTCCTTTCATGTCTTTGCTGAGCATTATGGGACATCAGAATGGATGGTCGTTGTCAACGCGGTTGTAAATTATTGTTCATCAATCATCATCTTCAAGGGCTAGACACGTTGGGCTTTTCCAGTGGCGTACGCACAATTTTTTCAAAGGGGGTGTCATTATTAAAATGTTTACAATTTACATTATCGGTATTTTAAATTCTGTGTGTTATTGTTAGAGCCCGGATGTTTAGACATTTATAAATAGGCAGGCAAAATGGCAATAAACCGTAAAAAAAACACAATAATCTTTGAAAAAGGCATTATACATTTTAAAAAGGCATAATATATTTTAGCAATAAATTTAAATTATATCAACATAACTCACATATTTACTTCGTAGGTGACACAATGTTCACTTATAAAAGACTTTTTTCGTGACAACACTGTTCCATCGGTTGAAAACACATGGGCACCAAATTCACTAACGTAAGCATGAAGTTTACTTTTCAGTGGTTTACTGAATTTAGGCATGCTAGCTAACTGATCTTATACCTTCTGTCACCCGACAATAACTGACTGTTCCTCACTCAAATTTCTTTCTCCTACAATAATAAACACGTGTAGCACAAAATTGTAACAGTAAGATTTGAAAATATGAAAGCAAACATCAGCAGCCATAGTCGAGAGGGTCACATTCCTTACTAGTAAATATTATATTTTTAAATAACTGGGATCACGAAATTATTAGTGAAGTATTTTAATGACCAGGATGACAAATAGGTACGTGTAAAGAGACATTACTCGAACTACGATTTAATACAGTACGTACATTAGGGCGGAGTGAAAATACGAAGTTTATGGAATCAAAATGTAATACCAGGGTAAAGTTGTGGTTCGATATCATGAAGAACAGTGCAAAATAATTTTTCTGTAGCTTAATATTTGGGACGTTCAGAGCAGAAGCGGTGTAAGTCAAAAATGGGAAATGAGGGTTAAAGTAAACATTCTGTAAAATACAGCACAAAGTAGCAATTAATATGCAATTTATTTAAACTATTAGTAGTCAGTGGATAGCAAGAAGGTCATGTTAATTGGTACTTTGCGCTATATTTTACAGAATTTTTACTTTAAACATCATTATCGAATTTTGACTTACACCACTTTTGCTCTGAACGGCTCATTTAGAGGCGCCCCAAGAGCACCATATTTTGAAATTTTAATAAAATTTGGAAGTTCAGATTTTTTAGTAAGAGAACATTCACCGGAGGTTTAATCTGAACAGGATACCTGGAAAAAACTTAAAAATACATGTTTAAAGACTCTGCCTATTTTGGTCCCCTGTTATTTCATCTTGAAGTGTCATAGAAACCTAAATTTATAAGAAAATTAGGCATAATCACAAAACTCTTAGTTATGATATAATTAATATAATTAATGAAAATTCATTCCTCTTATGAGTCGTTCAGAGCAAAAGTGGTGTAAGTCAAAATTGGGTAATGAGGTTTAAAGTAAAAATTCTGTAAAATACAGCGCAAAGTAGGAATTAATATGTCCTCCTTGCTATCCACTGACTACTAATAGTTTAAATAAATTGAATATTGATTGCTACTTTGTGCTGTATTTTATGGAATGTTTACTTTAACCCTTATTACCCATTTTTGATTTACACCACTTCTGCTCTGAAAGACTCATATTATATTGCAGGGTATTTAAATCAGAACACTGGCTTTAATTAATACAAGAAATCTTATCTTCTGCCCTGTATTCGAAATGCCGGAGGGGCTGAACCCATCACAATTACCTACCTGTCATGACGTAATGAAATATTATCTATGGGCCAAAAATGGCTTAAAACCTGACTTCAAATCAAAAGAATCTGCTGTTGGAGAGATTTCAGAAAGAGTAGCTGTCAAAAGTAAGGAAATCTGGGTAAAGGCATCTATTCCTACAGTCAGTCATACAAGAATAGTACAACTGGTTCGTGCTTACCATAATGAAGGCAGAAAAATACTGTATACTGCAACCCCAATTTAGAGTCTTCCAAATAAAGTTTAAATATGTGATCTTACAGCAATTCACTAGCTGTATCAATGGTGGGCAAAATGAACGCAACCCACAAGACAGGATTTAAATGGCAACTACATACTGTGGGAGGGTTTGCACTCTACAGTGCAGTGACGGATTTACAAACAGTTGCGCCACTACACTCCTGCCTACCATATGTAATTAGAATAGTCCATTCACGTGATATTTAATTAATCATTTTTCAAAGCAATTTCTTCGAAATTGGGATTGATATCTGTGCATGCTATTTTCAGTTGCGCAAGGAGATGCGGGATCTGTGGCTGGACTTTATAAATTTCATTTTAGAAAACAGCTGTTCGCACTGGTAGGTTGATGAATACATACCGTCATTTTCCATAACTATGGTCCTGGAACACAACTATGGTCCACGATACAACCATTCAAAGATCATTGTAGAAGTAACATAGACCGTTCATAGATAGCTGCAGTGACTTGAATTCAAACTACAGTACAGCAATAATATAGATAAACGAGGTACTACGTTATGGAGTACAAAATTTGAATAGTTGTATCATGGACAATAGTTATGTTCCAGGGCCATAGTTATGGGAAATGGTGGTACTCATTATTTTTTAAACAAACTGTCTAAGCAGTGGATATGTAATACTGGAGATATTTTTTTTTTTTAATTTACCCCTCCCCCCCCGTAGACCTTCACATTCTGCTTTCAAGAAGCCATCATTCTGCAAATCCAGTACCTCTAACTGCAATTCTGGGATAACATTTTCAATTTAAACATGAAAAGGAGTGGCATCTTTCTCCATACTTAGAAAATCACTGAATCTGTGTTCTTTGAACTCGTATAACAAGAGATCTGTTTTAAGAATGTACATATTTAAGTTCGCGTCCTGAATAATTGTAACTGATCCTAAACATGAGAAATGAAAGAACCGCCTTTCTTGTAAGTGTGATATCCTCTGGATTCATATAATTCTGCGAAAGACATTGTGTCACTAATGAAGCTCCGAAGTACAGCAATCCAGTATAATCCGCCACGTACACGCGCAGTATTTTCATGGAGTGGGGGAAGGGGAAGGTAGGGGGTACGTTTGATGCTTCGCTGAGGTCTGACGTCACTGCGGCAATGCCGCAGGAATGCCCACCATTGAGCTATATAGTGAAAAACAAAATAATAGAACAAATATAGAAAAAGGCAAAAAATTATTATTTTAAGAAATTTCAAAGCCCTTGGGGCACCTCAAAAATTAAATATAGAAATGCAGTATTTTTAACATTCCTAAGTTATGTGAAAATATAGATTTTTGCAACTATTACATTTAGAAAAAAAGATAAGAAAAACAATTTCATGTATAAATTCACTCCACCCTAACGTACATATTATTAATACGAACGAGTATTTAACCTTCCAAAATAATGAGTGCGCAGCATATGATTAACAATTATTGCTACTGGCGTAGCTCAGGTCATAGGCGTGTTTGGCTGCTGATTCAGAGCTACTCCGTGGGTTCGATTCCCTCTTGAGCTGACAAGCAAGCATTATCATGGGGGAATTTTTTTCTTTCACCATATTAATAATCTCAGAACAAGTATTTATACAAGTGTTGGCCACTCGAGCGCAATTACGATGGGCATCCAGAAGGTAAGTTTCCCTGGGGCCGTTTACAGAAAGAAAAACACAATTTCATGGAAATATTTATTGAAACAGATACAACAATTCTTGAGTTATTTTTCAACATACTCTCCACCGCAGGATCAACTTTTGCAGCCCTGTGTCGTAAAAATCTGCTGTTTGGGATCGCAGTCAGTGGGTAACAGCCGTCTGCACCTCTATATTTATCCTACGGTATGACAAATGTTCAAATCCGGTGGGAAATGTGTTGAAAAATAGCTAAAAAATTGCTATGTCATCTGTTCGATTAAAACTTTCCATGGAATTTTGTTTTCTTTATGTAAACGGTCCAGGAAGCTTACTTTCTGGTTGCCCTTGTAATTGCGCTCAAGTGGCAAAAATTTCTACAAGCACTTGTTTTGGCATTGTTAATGTGGTGGAAGAAAACATTAACTTTTTTCTGTCCCCATGAGAATGTTTGCTTGTGAGTACCTGATTGATTTTGTCTGAGATTTTCTCCAACTGTAAGAAGAATGTGAGGTAAACACATGGCTAATCCTCGGTCTCATCCCCCAAATACCATCTCACAATCACCAATTTCATATACGCTAATTAACCTGGTAGTTCATATAGCGTCGTTAAATAATCGACTTAAAAATGATATCTTGAATTATAGTCGCGACGCTGTTATTCCGGGCGTGACTCCTCCTCTTTGCTTACGTCTTAGGAAGTGAAGGCTCTATAAAGTCTAGGTAGGTAGTGTCGTTCGCCATTTTTGTTCTTTCGTTGCCGAGCTACCAGACGAGGAATCTATTTGCCACACCGTTAAACATTATCATGTCGTAGCTTCTATGATAATAAATCAAACGCACTGTAATTCAGCAAATAATTGAGCGGCAAATAACGTCCTCGTGTGCTTTCTGCGAACGCCAACGAATGAGCCAAAATGGCGGGCGATTATATTAAGTATTTAGTGAGCCTTAGAAATGTATAACGTCATCATCAGCGAATCACAAGACGCACACGTTTAAATGTAGCCGACCTTGCAACGTGATTGGCTGCCGAAAATAAGAGCGACGGGACTATAGATAATAACAGTTTGGTTACTTTAGCTGCTACATAGCCTAATATGTTCTATAACTAGGGTTGCCAACCCTCCCGTATTTCCCGGAATCTCCCGTAATTGTCCCTACTTTTTAACAGTCTCGCGGCTCCCATATTTTCCTTTTCTTCGAGCATTTTTCTGCCTTATTTTTGCTATATAAAAATCATTATTCTAAACATTTGATTTTGCCGTGAATGATGACTGTTTATATGATAAATTTCAAGACATGTATTGAAATGTGCAGTCTTTTCGGAAGGTAATGCTTGCTGGAAATGGGTTTTAGTGGTCACCTGTTTACAATCAAACAATATTAATAGGCCTATTATAATTTTGGGAAAACGGACTAATTTTGTTTTTTTGCATACCAAGTAATAATGAGCCACCGGTGTGGCTCAGTCGGTTAAGGCGCTTGCCTGCCGGTCTGAAGCTGCGCTCGGGCGCGGGTTCGATCCCCGCTTGAGCTGATTACCTGGTTGGGTTTTTTCCGAAGTTTTCTCCAACCGTAAGGTGAATGCCAGGTAATCTATGGCAATCCTCGGCCTCATCTCGCCAAATACCTCTCGCTATCACCAATCTCATCGACGCTAAATAACCTAGTAGTTGATACAGCATCATTAAATAACCAACTTAAAAAAAAAGTAATACTGCTCATGTAGAGAGGATGTTTTATCTCATGAATAGTAAATAATTGGACACATGTTCGAGACAGAAGTACGACACATATACAGTGAAACCTCTCATTTACGGACATCGAAGGGATGTAACAATCTGTCCGCATCTGGGAGGTGTCCTTTATTGGGAGGGAGGCTCCCCATTCTAACAGTAAATTTATAATATGCATTATGTATCCCTTCACGCTTTAAATGAAACGTATTACTGTAGTTTAATTCTAAATACAGTGTACTGTACTACAGTAAATTCTTTGCAACTTTGAACTACAGTAGATAAGGCCGAAAAAGGAAAATACAGTACTGTACTATGCAATTTAATTCCAAATTACCTTTCGTCTCGTTTCTCTTATCTATACTCTAACCACGATGTAAATACCAGATCACTTATCTGTGGCACGCTAAGTATACCTCTTCATAGAACATCTTGTTATTCATCATCTTTTACAATATCCACCTCGCGTCAATGGAATTCCTTGTCACAAAGTATTAGGGGCTGCAAGACAATAAACACCTTTAAGAACAGCTTAAAAGATAACCTTATTAGCATTTCACTCCAATCATACTGATTTAAACTATCACTGACTACATTGTTACTTTTTTCTTTAGACATCATCCTGATTGTGCTGTATTTTAATTGTCTCGTAATAATCTCTTTCTATTATCTAATATTATTTGAAATATATTAACATTCTATGTATTTTAGTTTAATTCTGCTACACAGTTTATTTCAGTGTTTAATTAATAGTTCATAGTATTTTGTTGTTTAATTTGTAAATAACTTTTGTATACATGTAACTCTCATCTCAATCAAATTGTTGGATTCTTTGTAAGTTCATGCATATGTATATACACTTTTTGCTGGTTGAGTGGAAGAGAAGGCCTTACGGCCTTAACTCTGCCAGCTAAAATAAATCATTATTATTATTATTATTATTATTATTATTATTATTATTATATAATTTAACCTTTAACCTTTACGTTTAGGTGCCATGTCTCCCGAAACAGTACAACTGATTGAAGTGAAAGGAATAATCTTACAACCCTATCATGTGTCGAATACAATTTCACGATCGCAGAAACCTTGGACCCATCAGACAGGTTAAATTTTATGACTTTGTTTATCCACCCACTTCCAGCTAACAACGGTTAGCCGACTGGGCTAGTGGTAGCCTACGAAACCCTTATTGTCTTCTTTCATGTTAAGGAATTTCTGTGCAGTTCCCAAAACTAAATTTTTCATTTTTGTTACACATTAGGGCCCAATTGTATAAAACTCCCTGACTAAAGATCAACTTTGATCGAAAATCGAAAAGTAAACCGAGTTCAGACACTTCTTCTATTGTATAAAACTTTTCTGAGATCAAATTACCTTGGTTCAAATGCAATCTAAGTTCACGTGAAAAGGATTTGGCAACATCGCATAAACAGGTGAAATACGTGATGCGCGGACCATGTTATACAGGTTTGTTCAGTGTTGCCAATCTAGCGATTTTAACTCTTTTTCAACAAAAATTTCTTTTAACTTTCATATTGCTTAAATAGGAATTTAGTGACCTTTTTAGCACCCCATAGTGACAAAATATAATCTTTCTTTGTTGATAATGAGAAATCTAGCGACTTTACAACTACTTTTTGGCGACTTTCCGTATTACACTTTGTTGGAGACACTGTTTTTTTTTGCAATGTAAATAATGGCGGACAATAAGAAGAAGGTTGACTGTTCTCCAAGTTGTTATCATGTTATGGTGTTTGATACTGATAAACATAATAAAGCTTTATAAAACGACAATTTTCGTTTAGTAATACAGTTAATTGAACATTTATGAATGTACCTACCATATCCATTAATAATTAATGGTTGTTATAAACATAATATAATTATAGGTTATGTTATTTGATACTGCTGAACACGATAGAGCTTTATAAGATATAAGAATGTTTCTGTATTAAGGCAAGAAATTGAAAGAAATATATATAAATGTACCTAACACATCTATTAATGTTAATAATAATGGATATTTTATTTGCACAATCTGCCACTCGTATATTTCAAACAGAAAAGAAATAACTGAACTTGGATCATCTAACTTAATCGGAGAAATTTCTTCAGTCAAAGTTGACTTTAGTTTGAGACAAATTAATCTCAGATTAGACTTTATACAACACAAAATTCCAAGTTTAGCTGAAACAAGGATCAATTTAACCTCTGATCTAAGATTAAATGGTTTATACAATCGCGCCTAGGTCTTGAAATCCAAGTTCTGTCCGCAGTCAGGAGGTAAAGCAAGCTTTAGGACTGTGAAACAGCTGTCCCTGTCCGTGTGTGAGAGTGTCCGTAAACGAGAGTTAAATTTATCATTATTTCTATATTATTTAAGTTCGAACATAAAAATCTGTCCGTATATGAAGAGTGTCCGTATCTTGGAGGTGTCCGTAAGGAGAGGTTTCACTGTAATCAAATCAGAGCTGCAAACTCAATTGTCTTCAACTACTACGCGAGACAAGATCTGTCTCAAAATACTCTCAATTTAATCCTAGCTATCGAAGTGTAAGATAAAGTTTTTTTCAGTAACTGAACTGAATAATTTGCCAATTTTCTGTGTGAAATTTGGTAGATTTCTTAATCTCCCGTATTTTCTTCAAAAAAAGTTGTCAACCCTACACGAACAAGTACATATAATTTAATACTGCCCATTTTTATTTTATGCTATGTGAATTCCACACGCAGAGAGTGACAGATTTACTTCTAAAATACAGATAAAGAAACTGAATCCAGTAATTAAATATCAGCTGCATTGAAATTTGCTCGAGAGGACATTAGCCTTCTGGATTCCTTATCTCCGCTTACTTGAATTCATTAATCTTTCTTTCAGCGCGTTCTATCTATGACAGTGCGGCAGGTTCATGCTGTGAAGATTTTCGCACGCGAAAATAACTTGTTTCCTTCATTTTAATTTCTCTCTAAAGTAATTAGGGAGGCGAAAGGGGACTCACGCGGTGCAAAGACTGTCTCTCGTGTGTGCAGTAATTCTGCGCTTGGAGTAGCCTACCTATTTCACGCCTGTCCGAGACAATACTTAGCCTCATAATGGATTTTTGGTGGTCTTCCTATACAAAAGTGCAGTTAATTTACACGAACAACCTTTGTTTCGTCTGCCTTCTCTCCTTTGTTGTAAGAATCTTATGACCCGCCCTCTACTCACGTAATAGCTATAAAAATGTGGGGAAAAATGTGACTTCATTAGTAGGTACACTACTTAATATGTCGTTATGGTAGGGCTACGTACCCAACCGAAAATGAAAAGCTGTGCACTTCCTATCCTTGGAAACCACTGTTGTGAGTTTGGAGTCCGTGACATACCATGGATAAATATATAATAGGATGGGAAACTGCGGTCAGCACCATCTGGCGGCAGGGGGCTCAAATAAGATGATCAGCGCCCAACGTCATAGGTGGTGAACATTAGAACTACATATTGGGTACATTACCCAGAGTTCTCTATTTATCCGTTCGAGATATTGCTCGAGGAGACAAGATAGCAGACAGAAACTTGCCAATAAGTGAACATAAAGTGATACTACGTGTTTGTATAAGCAGTGTATGTTAAACAGTGATGTTTATGGACGTTGTAAAATAGTGTTGTTGAATGTATTGTAAAGTAATAGTAATATAATAAATTGAACTATCTAAGTAGTTCTTGTCCACACCTGTGGAGGAACGGTCAGCGCGTCTGGCCGCGAAACCAGGTGGCCCGGGTTCGAATCCCTGTCGGGGCAAATTACCTGGTTGAGGTTTTTTTTTTCGGGATTTTCCCTCAACCCAATACGAGCAAATGCTGGGTAACTTTCGGTGCTGGACCCCGGACTCATTTCACCGGTATTATCAACTTCATATCATTCAGACGCTAAATAACCTAGATGTTGATGCAGCGTCGTAAAATATCCCAATAAAATAAAAAAAAATCTAAGTAGTTCTTGCAGACTTTTCCATTGCGCTGTACAATAAATACTCAAAGAATACAATCTCAATTATCTAACCTTTTGCTTTATTTTTTATCTCTGTCTGGTTATATTTTAATTGGGTAGTGTAAAATAGATCGTCTCTTTTATCTTCCTGTTGGCTCCGGTAAAAATTTTCAGTAGAAGATGCTGTGAGGAATAAAAATTTAAATGTTTTATTTCAAATTTGGTTAGTTTTGAATATCGATGATGGTTGGAGGGAATACTCTCTGCACAGTTTAACATTTTCATCACCAGGTGCGCTGTTAAATGCATGGAGTAATTAGTTACTCTTTTCGTTAATTGGTGCGCTGCTAGATGTAATAACGCCCCTCCCCCCAACAGGTGGCAGCAAGATCAATTTCTACAAAAGCACCTCTAATATATATATTTATATATTTAACCTGGTAGAGATAAGGCCATCAGGCCTTCTCTTCCTCTCTACCAGGGGATTATAACTACAATATAAAGAATACAATTATAATTATAAATACAATTAATATTGAATTTACAAATACATTAAAAATCAAAGTACTAAAAGTATTAACAGACTAATAAAAGCTAGACAGTTCATTGTAAAAATTAAGAAGAGAGATTTTTTTTTATTAACTAAGTAAAAATTAAACCTACTCTACTCAGTAAGAAAATGCTTAATAAGTTTGCTTTTGAACGCTACTAAATTCCGACAGTCTCTGATGTCACTGGGTAGGGTATTCCACAAGCGCGAAAGCGAGATAGTGTATGATGATGAATACGATGAAGTCTTATGTGTTGGTATGGCTAGTATGCGGCTATTTTGCGTGCGTGTGAAGAGATTATGATATGATGACAGGTAACTGAAACGGGAGGCAAGGTAGGTAGGTGTAGAGGTGTGAAGGACTTGGAAAAGGAGAACAAGAGAATGAAAATTTCTACGTTCGTTAAGCCGTAGCCAGTTTAGAGTTTGGAAGGATGGGGTAATGTGGTCAGCGCGACGGACATCGCAGACGAAGCGAACACAAGAATTATGAACACGTTGTAATTTTTGCGACTGGTTGACATTGAGGTCGGTCAGTAGAGAATCACAATAATCGAAGTGGGGCATTACTAGTGTTTCCACTAGTATTTTCTTGAGTGATAGCGGAAGGAATTTTCGAATGCTGTTTAAGGAATGTAATATGGAAAGAACTTTTTTGATAATATGGGTTACTTGATAATTCCAGTTTAAATGCGTGTCAAAGTAAACTCCAAGGTTTTTAACACAGGAAGCAAAAGGGATTATTGTGTCGTTTAACTTGACTGGAAGAGCAGGAGTAATGTTGCATAATAGACGTTGGTGTCCCACTAGGATTGCTTGTGATTTTCTTGCATTGAGAGTCAAACCAAACTTTCTGGCCCATGCAGATATGGATTGAAGGTCCTCGTTAAGATTGTGTATTGCATCATTGAGTGAGTCAGGGGTTGTATGGATATAGATTTGTAAATCGTCTACGTAAAGGTGATGCTTACAGTGCAGTAGAGTCGAAGGGATGTCATTTACGTAAATAGTGAATAGTAGTGGTGATAGAACAGATCCCTGTGGGATTCCAGAATCAACGATACGCCATGAGGAAGTTCGACTTCCAATGGAAACACACTGCTGACGTTCGCTGAGATAAGAGGAGAGCCAAGAGACTGTGCTTTCTGATAGTTGGAGTGATCGTAATTTTCCCGTCAGTAAGTCGATATTTACAGTGTCAAACGCTTTGCTGAAGTCAAGTAGTGTCAGTATTGTAATTTTACGTTCATCCATAGCTTTTCGGATGTCTTCCGTTACTTCCAACAGTGCAGTCGCTGTACTGTGTCGAGTCCTAAAACCTGATAGTATGTGTTACGGGAAACTCAGTAAGTTTCGCATCCTATTATACAGTATATTCATCCATGGACATACAATGACATCTGTCTGTTTGGCCTGAATGACGTCTTTAAAATCAGAATGATATACAGAGTACTAGAACTGAAAAATCTACGAGGGTCATACTGAAAGTCATGAGCTGAGACCGGAAGTTTAGGCATTATGAATCATTAAGATAGGCAGGCAAAAAGGCATCATAAATAGCTAAAATAGGCAGGAAAAAAAGGCATTATAAATAGCTAAAATACGCAATAAAAGGCAATTACAAAAACCTTGCACTAGACCAGGGCCGGGCATGAGAGCGGCTCCATGTAGCCGGCCAGAGCTGCTGTCGCTCCGTAAGGCAAGCCAGAGCAGAACGCTCACGCAGTGGCGGACTCGCATTACAGCTACCTTCCCTGCATTAATGTAACAAGAGCCACGGTTGTTCTAGTCATTCAGTCTGTGGGTACATAATAGTTTATAAGGATATTACATCAATCCATTGTACAGTACAGACTTTATAACACTCTTATTAATTTAATGAAATAAACTTCGCTCTATGCACACACACAAATCATTAGGCTTATTTACATAACCTATACGCACACTGCTTTAATAATTACATAATGGTAGGCTATTAATAATATAAACAAAGGATTACAGTCAGACATAATGATAATAATAATAATAATAATAATAATAATAATAATAATTTATTTTAGCTGGCAGAGTTAAGGCCGTAAGGCCTTCTCTTCCACTCAACCAGCAAAAAGAGTATATACATATGCATGAACTTACAAAGAATTCAACAATTTGATTTAGATGAGAGTTACATGTCTACAAGAGTTATTTACGAATTAAACAACAAAATACTATGAGCTGCCATGACATAATGGTAGGGTGTTAATAATATAATATAGTATATTATAGTTTGATATATGATATATGATATGATATGATATGATATGATATGATATGATATGATATGATATGATATGATATGATATGATATATGATATATGATATGATATATGATATGATATGATATGATATGATATGATATGATATGATATGATATGATATGATGTGATATGATATGATATATCAAACTATAATATACTATATTATGATATAACATAATACTTGTATAATTTAAAATCATATATTATTAAATGTATAATAACTTATAATGCAATGTAAATATCAAATAGATACTCTAATATAATGTATCTGAGAAAATTGTTTTTAAGTTGTATTAATTTATGGCGTTCATTACCAACATATTTGTCATATTCAGTAGCATGTTGTAAAGAATAATGTTGTAGGATATTGAACTTCTTAATCAGTTGGAGTGTTTTATGCCAAATTAAACACTTTGCTAATCCACTGCTCTCTACCAAAAGAATTCCTCCTCCCAAGATACATTAAACGTATTGGGAGTAGCGGGTCGCTTTAGTGTATGAGCGGAAGCTCCGTCTTCAAAATTCGCCATCATACTACAGAGTCACCACTGTACCGACACTGAATGACATACAGTATGCATACGTCACAGCGCTCGAAAGAACCGCTCTTTAAAGCATACAGCGCTCATTTCTCAGAACCACCTAATGTGCCTAGCCCTGCACTAGACCCACAACCTTGCACTTTCCACAAAGGGATTTCGGCAGATAAGAAAAGCTTTACATAAGTCAAATGCAAATTGAGATTTTCGACTCGATGTTGCAATTACTGTTGGAAACAAAGAAATCTTCTTCCCAGTAGCCTTGGAAAGTGCATTTTTGTGTTTGGTTGTACTGATATGTTGCGATATGAAATATTTCTTACGTAGTTCACCGACTGCTCACGTATTTTGCATGTAAGTACTTTACCGTCAGTACAAAATACGTCGGATCCAAAAGTATTAACGTAACTCTGCAATTTACTGCGTAAAGAAACACTGAATTTCGGCATCTTGCTGCTAGCTACAACAACGTCGCAATGAATGAAACCAAAGAATAATAACCAGGGAAAGGATTTATATGTAAATACATATTTACTTATAAAGCTAATATCATTTATATTTTGCATTATCTTTATGTTTCACAATGTGTAGGGTTGAAAAATCCTACTTTTATTTTCCATATTTTTCCATATTTTAGAGTTTAGTACATATTTTCGTTAATTTCCATATATTTTCCATATTTCATATAAAACAGTCCATATTATATTAGGTTTAACAATAAAACAAAACAAAATTCCATTAACTTTTAAAAATACATTTCAACAATAGAGATTTAAACACATGTTCAGTAATCCCTTTAACATCAGAGTTATTTGAAAATTAGCAGTCCTATCAACAATGGGAAAGTAAGTTACAAAACTGTATTAATTTAATTTAAAATTTTTAACAGACTTCAGTTGTGCAGCTCAACAGTTAAATGCCAGTCAGAGTACACATAGGTTCAGTTTTGTAAATCATACTATAAAGACGGTAAATATGCCAAAAGTACGTCATTCAGTCAATTTAAAATCAAAACTAACAAGTTACATTTCAGAATTTAAAGAAGATGGTTTATCAACTGACAATAAAATATTATTTTGTAATTTGTGTCAGTGTGCAGTATCATCTACACAAAAGTTCCTGGTGCAACAACACATTACAACTAGTAAACATCAGGCCAACAAACAACTAAATTCCAAGCAGAGACAATTGTTTTTAACACAACCAACAACATCGAATGTAAGATCTGAGTTTAACATCGACCTGTGCCGTTCTCTCATCTCTGCTGATATTCCTCTCTACAAACTAAAGAATAAGGTCTTCAGGGAATTCCTTGAAAAATATACTCAACATACAATCCCGGATGAGTCAACACTTAGGAAGACGTATGCTCCATCCATCTACGATGAGACAATACAGAAGATAAGAGATGAAATTAAAGATAGTTCAATTTGGGTTTCCATTGATGAGACTCCCGACAAAGAAGGTAGACTTGTTGGTAATGTAGTTATCGGTTTGTTAAGTGAACAATATTCTGAACGAATTCTTTTACATTGTGATGTTCTAGAAAAGTGCAATAACAAAACTATAGTTAAACTGTTCAACGAAGCTATGGGTATCCTGTGGCCAAAGGGTATTATGTACGATAATGTGTTATTCTTTATTAGCGATGCTGCCCCTTATATGGTCAAAGCTGGACAAGCATTATCTGTTGTATATCCTAAATTGACTCATTTTACTTGTGTGGCGCATGCATTTCATCGTGTGGCAGAAGTGGTCAGAGACAATTTCCCTAAAGTAGATTTGTTGATTTCATCAGTGAAAAAAGTATTTCTCAAAGCTCCCAGTAGAGTTAACGTGTTGAAAGAAATGTACCCTGAAATTCCATTGCCACCAAAGCCAATTTTAACTAGATGGGGTACATGGCTAGAAGCAGTTGAATATTATGCCGAACATATAGACTCTATTAACAATGTTCTCCTTGCATTGGACTCTGAAGATGCAGTCTCAATTGATACTGCGAAAACAGTTACCTGTGACATAAGTGTGAAGAATGACTTAGCTCACATTCAGCATACATTTTCATGCATCATAAAAACGCTCAAAAGTCTCCAAAATAGGCACCTTTCACTATCTGAAAGTTTTGAAATTATAAATAGTACTGTGGAACAACTGAATCGTGGTAGAGGTAAAGTTGCAGATGCAGTAAGAGCTAAGGTGGACACTGTACTTTCAAAAAACCCTGGATATGAAGAACTACAAAAGGTTGTTGCTGTGATGAGTGGTGAATCAACAGTGAAGATTAACTTGGACTTATCCCCAGCAGACATTGTGAAATTGAATTATGTACCAGTTACTTCTTGTGACGTCGAACGCTCTTTTAGTCAGTATAAATCTATCCTCAGAGACAATAGAAGAAGATTCACTTTTCAGCACTTGAAAGAAATGTTTGTAACCTATTGTTATGGTAACAGACAATAAAAATTGTGTTTTGTTGAAACTACATTGGAAGATAAGGTACGTCCATTATATTTTTTGTTTAGTTTGATTAAAATGTACCAATATTTAACGTACATAGTCATTTTTTTATAATTTTAAGTCCATATTTAATTCCATATTTTGGTAAAAATCCATATTTAATTCCATATTTTGGTAAAAATAACTACATATATATTTACATATTTCATATATTTTTAGTCCATATAAATCCGTTCCCTGATAATAACCGTTAAAAATAACGTTAGACCCGCACTCATTGTTGCCTTGACAAATAAACACAAGCGATAATTAAAACGCTTACTGTTGTACATTTTTGCACAGCAGCACTCATTGTTGCAAAGAGAATATTAACTGACTGAAAGACAATAATGTACATTCGGTGAATCCACTTTCATTGTAGCGGTTATAGAAATAAATTAAAATATGCCTGTAAGCAATTTTTAATAATAAATTAATAACTAAGAACACTTAGACTGTGCCGGTCAGTGTTGGCAAGTCAGCGGTTTTGTAACTAAATCTGGTGTTTTCAGTACTATGGTCAGCTGCAGAATTTTACCGTCAGCGGCTAGCTATTTATTTGGCGATTTTTTTTTATATAATTTCGGCAGAGGGCGACGATATTTTTTTTTCTGTAAAGATATTATAATTGTTTTATGTACTTGCGGACAACAATATTAGTTAATCATAAACCAGAGTATAATATGGTATTATCACAATTTTTCATTGTGCAAGTATAAAATATCAACGTTTTTATGTTAACTCGATTTGGTATTACCACGTCCATTTTCTGCCTCATCAATTGTTGTTCAAATAAGGTATGCCACATTCATTAAACCCTTAGTCTAATCATGTATGCATTGTTTTTTTAGTAGGTTATTTTACGACGCTTTATCAACATCTTAGGTTATTCAGCGTCTGAATGAGATTAAGGTGATATTACCGGTGAAATGAGCCCGGGGTCCAACACCGAAAGTTACCCAGCATTTGCTCACATTGGGTTGAGGGAAACCCCCGGAAAAAACCCCAACCAGGTAACTTGCCTCGACCGGGAATCGAACCCGGGCCACCTGGTTTCGCGGCCAGACCGCTGACAGTTACTCTACTGTACGCATTGTTTTTGTAAATGAATTGAAATGATCATAAAGAGTAGATAATGAACTGAAATTATTATTTTTTTTTATTTATGATAATTTATATTATGATATATTATTTAATTTATCATTCCGCATTATAGTTTATGTAACACAGACATACTTAAAACCAGACTAATTGTTGACAGGCACGTCTCCAGCTCGGTGTGAAATCAGATTTCGAACCGACTGGTGTGATTGTGAATGTGATTGTTTCCGAAGTGTCCAGTATATTCTTGATCTACTTCATTCAATTTTGAAGAAATATGCCGTGTAAAACTCCATACGTACAAAAGTTTAGAGATGTGTGAAAAAACATGTGTTGAAAGATTGGGTGGAAGAAGTTGCCGACGATAGTTGGAAAGCTCTGTTTAAATGGTGTAAGGTGATATTGAAAGCAAAATATTCAGATTTAATTGTCCATACGATTTTGCATAGAACATAGAGCCTACGAAGTGATTACACACTTTCCATAATTTAGTCCACATTTGTATAAAATTCTCCAGTTCTTAAAACTGTATAGTTTGTATTTCAAATTCGGAAGTGATGTGTTAAGAAAAATCTGGAGTTTTTCAACTACAGTTCAGCTTTTTTTTTTAAGTTTGTGCAGCGGTAAATGGAATTCTGAGTTGCCAACACTGGTGCCGATACTATTTCGCATTGTCTGTGATGAGGCGATAGTAGCAATCCTAGTGGTTAGCAACTGTCTATGGATGCATCACTGCCATCGTGATCTAGACCAGGCCGTAATGCAGGTTGTGTGACGTCACTCGATGAGTCGGGCTGAGTGAAATATATTACTTTATAGCGTGTCGGTGCTCAATTTTATTTAGTGTAATGTGTGTATAAGATACGTTCACTTCTTATTGCATAATATGTTGCAGAAATAATTACAAAACTGTGTTATTTTAATGTGAACGGAGTTTTACATGTTAACATAACCTAGTTGCATCAACATTTTAAGTTTGGAGTGGAAGCTATTTTGAGATTTAATAAAGAATTATTTATATTGTGATTTTAATTTAGCACATCTACCTTCCTTACTTGTAGGTACAAAATTTACCACAGTTCCTCCTATGAAATTAGTGTATGTACAGTTGTGTGTTAATCTGGTAGGTTAGATAAATACAATTCATTACAACCCAGTATAGTAGGGAACAAATAAATAATACAATTAAATTTTTATTCAATGTAATATGTGCGTAAGTTCCATTTATGTGTTGCATAATGTGGCAGGAATAATAAATAAAACTGTGTTAGGCCTATTCTTATGTGAAGAGAATTTACCATGTTAACATAACCTATCTGCGTCAACATTTTAGGCTTAAGTTGAGAACGAAAACTGTTTTGAGATTTAATAAAGAAGAATATATTTTAGGATAAACTTCAGAACACGGTTACCGTCCTTACTTGTAGGTAGAAAATTCACCACAGTCCCTCCTATGAAATGTACATACATTATATTACTTAGTAGCGCTGAGGTATAGTTCCGGTAATTTCTGAACTGAAAACAGTTGGATTTATTTTTTGTGGAGATGCAAGGCATAATAAAATCCTGAACGAACCGAACTAATTTGTATATGCAAGATGTATGAATACGAAGGGAACTACCTCAGCGCTAGTTTAGCCCTAATAACATATTAAACTAATCAGACTTCAGACTGGAGTACCGTCTGAAACGAATAAATACAATTGAAGTGTAGACAAATTGCATTTATAAGTTATACGTAGCGTTATGCTTAATTATAATGCATAATTGCGAATATGGAAATAAGGCAAGTAGGCCTACTGATAGAATAAACATAACCTATAACTTCAACACATTAAAATATGCGTGCGATGCAACTGAAAATTGTTGAAACGTGCATAAATGAATGTGCAAGAATTTCGTAATGAAGCATGAGTGCTTTATTTCAACTAATTACAATTCTAGATACTGTAACAGTAATGAAAACTATAGGGTATAATTTTTCGTAATATACTATATGTATCTCGTTTTTAGTTCAAATTGTGTATATTATCAAACGTCGTATTATTTACTCGTATAATGTAGGTTATTCACAAATAAAAAGGGCGCAATAATTTAAATTTAATAAGACAAATACGGTAAACTAACAATAATGGATTAGACAAGAGTAACATCGGTAACGCTGCACTTAGGCCTAATCACATGCCAGTCAATGTTTGACTTTCACGTATATATTATTACACATATTTAGCCTACTGTTTATAAGACCAAAAATTCACTTAACCACATAAGGGCGCAATATTTAATCGAAATAAAGGCAGGTATTACACATACGAACTTTGCCTGCAACAACGTAATTTTCACACCAAAAATAATACTATACCTTAAATTGCAAGTGAATTGTGTCTCAAGTGTCTCACAATCACTGTTTAAAATTTTACTGACGCAATTACACTGCATTTCAGAGAAATATATGTTATTCTTCATGCACTGCAACTAATTCATATGGTTGAAAGACCGCCCTTCGCGATCAGCTGTTAAGCGAGTCACGTGGTCTGCCTTACGGCCTGTATTACATCACGATGGCAGTGGATGCATATTCCCTACGTATGGAGCTTCGTGTCTGTATATACTAGTCTGAGATATAACTAGCAAGAAATTTTTCCTACTATTCTAGTAGCTTTATAATAATAAATTAATATTATCCATATCCAAACGGATCAGACTGTATTATTTAGGTATGATACGTACCTGTTGTGGAGATCTATTGAGCTTTTGTACTCCCTTGGTGAGATCTTCGAAAATTAGATGTAAAATATCTTCGGCGATAATTTAAAACGATACGACTTTCATATTAAATTTTCTCTGGTTGTAACTTTTCATCTACTTTATTCACTCCAGTATTTCTGTAAATAATTTAACTTCTCGAACACACGGGCTTATCAGATAAAGTGAGTAACTGGAACTGAAGGGTGTAGGACTCCTAATAACGGACTAGGAAGTAAAACAATTCATCTTGCTTTCCGAGATAGATGGGAGAAAGTTTGGACTCAGCCATCGAGAGTGCCGGTTAAGGACTTCCACATTCTTCTCAGGAGCAAGATTACTTTTCTTTTGTCTTTTGTCACTTTTTGTGAATGTTATTGTGGATAAAAATAAAAGTTCTGTCAAGGAAAAAAAAAAGAAAGATGATATCTGTGTGTACTTCCCTTCATTTTTAGCCTGTCGTATCTCAATTCCGTTCCAAAACCCCTTCAACAGTAAAATCTTGTTCACAGCATAGATTCCTCTGATAGCTTAGCTTATGTTCCAGCCGATGGATTTAGGAAACTCGTCACAATTTATTCGTCACAGCTACAAATCATCACAATTTTTTTTCGTCACTATAATTAGTAACAAAAGAGAACTGGTCACATGCTTTCATTCGTCACGATTTTTAATTGGTCATTCATTCTAATTAACCACTCGTCACAGTTGGTTAAACCAGTTAATCGTGCAGGAATAATAGTATATTTTAAATATGTTATTACGGGCTTTTATTTTAAAACTTCCGAGTGTAAATAACTACTTACTTCCATTCAATGTAACTAAAAAAAAAAAAAAAAAAAACATGTCAAGATATTCAGGCTGAAGTTTAAAACCAGTGCTAATTGCATTTTATATTTCACAACTTTCACCTCCTCACCTCTCTGAAATTTCAAAAGGCACCTCTATATTATGATATTGCCTCTGATTGAGGTTCTGGCTGATATGTAGTGCCCGTGCCTCACTTCCTGAGCTGTTTCTTTGCGGGGCGAGACGCAGAGGGACAGGGTAGGAGGAGCTGCGTACCGCATGTGCCTACTACCCTACGTTCAACACATCGACCTTTTCAGGATTCCTTTCGTCAGCTATGGAGCAAGATCAGCCATTGACAAGCGAATGTATAGGCTGTCCCCTCACGAAACAGATTATGTCCCCATCAATTCCTGTAACTAAACACTAATACCAGTTGTAGACTACAGTCTCTACAAGACATTATAGACTTAATCGCGATTACGGTTATCACGTGTACACATCCGTAAACTCTTTCCTCAATGGCAGTGTTTCTCAAACTTTTTCCACCGCGAAACCCCTTTTAATCTAAAGTGTAACTGCGGAATCCTTGTAATATTTTATTAGTGTTTAAATTAACAGACAAGTGAAAACTAGTATCTCAATAATTCTGTTTAGTGGGACGAATGTATTTGCTTTTTAAGCCTGCAATCTGGTTTTATGGCGGAAAGTTGTAGTCTCATTTCTATTGTACTTCTGCATTTTGTCTTTTCGATATTTTGTTTTAGTGAACAGATGCGCAGAGAATCCAGTGATGAAAGTGATAAATATTACGGGCATTTTCCGTTTTAGATGTTCATTAAACATATTATTATTACGCATATTCTTGGATTATTATTATTATTATTATTATTATTATTATCATCATCATCGGTGGTTTCATGTTATTATTGATTCATATTTCCGTAACATTGATATATTTTTATAATATCCACTAAGTATAAAATAGCCACCGGAGCAGTCCAGTCGGCTAAGGCGTTTGCCTATCGATCCAGAGTTGCACTCGGGCGCGGGTCCGATTCCCGCTTGGGCTGATTACCTGGTTGGGTTTTTTCCCCGAGGTTTTCCCCAACCGTAAGGCGAATGTCAGGTAATCTTTGGCGAATCCCCGACTTCATCTCGCCAAATACCATTACGCTATCATCAATCCCATCGATGCAAAATAACCTAGTAGTTGATACAATGTCGTTAAATAACCAAGTAAAATCATATAAGGCTCACGGAACCCCAGAACATACTTTGAGAAATGTTGCTCTATGGTAATTCAGCAGTTGTCCAAACTGAACGAAGAGTGGCCTAGTGTGTACTTACATTTTAGGAAATCGCCATCAGAGATAATAGCGATAGTGGTAACCACGATTAGAGTATCCAGTATTATAACCAGTAAAGATCCCTGCGATGGCGTAGGATAATGTTTTCAGAACATGTAATATGCTCCGTGCCGCCACGTTGCACCTCCCGTGACGTTCCGAGCAGACCTAAGAGGCGTGGTTATAAGCACTAGGGAACTCTCGGTTCAGGACGTGAGACACGGATAGTACCTCTATTATCAGACAGTACATCTCACTTGACGATATGTGTCAGAGGAAGAACAATTGTTTGTATGCATCAGGAGTCTGATTAGTGTAATATGTAGCTAATCAGCTATGTATGCAATGGAGGGGGAAAGGAACTGGCCACCCTACCCCATTATCTCCTGGCCTAGTTGTCTCATAAATGATGCCTTGTTGGTGTCACTTGTAGGGTCCAGATCTGTTTTCGGAAAGTTGACTAAACAACAAAACAGGTATTCATGCAGTAAGGAAATTATGTGTTAATAGGACTATGACAACATATTAACTGAGCATCACTAGCGCGACTGGTGGCGAATAACTGTAACTACATGCTCACCGTATTTATGAATTTGGAAAAATAAATAAACACATAAAAAATATGTAATATTAAATAAATAGATGCACATTATTGCATGTCTGACATATTAAATTTAAATAAATTTAAACAAAGAAACAATATGAAAAGCACAGAATTTTGCTTGAGAACCGGCATTAATTTCAAATGCCACTTAACCTGTAATTTAAATGTACTGTAACCCTATCATTGCAAGTTTAATGACTTCAAAATGATTCATTTTTTAGGTTAATATCACTATTTCATTAAAATTATACATCAATTGAATAGAAATATCATTATTATACAATAAATTTAATTCAATAATTAGCAAAAAATAGGTAAATACCCATACCGTAATATTACCGATAATTGGCGAAAACTGTTATTCTTGGTTTTTAACGACAACTGAGAGCTTTGGAACTTTAAAGCAAAAGTTTAGGATTTTTAAGAACTCATAAAAGCCTCTTATCCAACTCTCCAATTGGGAACTGTAAATCTTCGTATCTGTCATCTCGCTTCACTTACCTTTCTTCCCACCACAATCTGAACACACGCTCTCGCCATGAAACAATACTAACAATATCATCCCATCGCACCTTCTCATACTCACCCTCTTTCACAATAGCCCTGCCAAGACTCTGGAATTCGTTACCTGCTAGCATCAGGGACTATCGAAATAAAATTCAATTCAAACGCAAACTTACTAGGCACTTGGTCAGTAATTGAGACTCGTTCAGACATGGTTTCTTGTAAATAGTTCTTTTAATCTACCACAAAATATCTCAATATCCGGTAATTTCATCACTATAGAATTTTGTTATTCTAGGTTTAATTTGTAATTTAGTAAATACAAAAATATTCTTTGTTCTTAACTTCTATGATAAAATGTCTAGCTTTCATTAATCAGGTATTCTTGTCGCACTTTAATTTTTATTGTAATTGTAATTGCAAATTTAATATTAATTGTAATCTTATTGTTCATGTTATAGTTGTAATCCCCTGGTAGAGGGGCAGAGAAGGCCTGACGGCCTTATCTTTATCAGGTTAAATAAATAAATCTAAATCTAAAATCTAATTGTATAGAGTGTAGTGATAGGAAATACCTTGTTTCCGATGTTAAGCAGAAAAAAAAACAATATACAGACGTCCAAGAATACCGTCGGTACAGCAGTTTTGTTGTTGTTTATAAGAATTGATTTATACAAGCTTTAACATCAATTAATTAAGTTACCACTGCCACCGAGTGTTTGTCCACTTGCAGTGTAAATAAATATATACATATGAAGAGTCCACTGCAAGAATGATGGATGTCACTTTCTTGTCGAAAATGAACCAAGACTGTCAATGCATAGCTTAAGACATATACAGGGACATCATTTTATTTTTACTTGCATTTTTATTGTACCTGCATTTCTAAATGTACTTCACTCTCACCCCTTCACTAATGTCCTTGCTCCCGTCAGACACACAAACTTACGGCCGCTGTTGCATTCGAAGTCTTCAAGCAATGAAGTAAACACTGCAGTGTATAGTGTGTTTCATAAATATGATTGCGTTTTCTATAGAAGAAAGAACCTATATTAATAATATCGTACTAAAAATTATATTCAAAGAACGATAAATTCAATTTCAGAGAATATGCTTCAAAATGTTCTTAATAATATGCGTACTGAATTGAAGCCTGCATTGTAATGAACGGCAACCATTTTCAGCGACTTGTTTAAAAATTCAGATTAGCTTTTTTGAATTGAGGTGGCTAGAAGCAAAGGAATGCTAGTGACATTTGTAATAACATGAGTTAAGTGCATCCAGTGTAAGCAAAAGTATCTAAAATTTTAGTGGCAAAGGGATATTTTAATCGCATCACACATTAAAATTTAAATAAAAAATTTCACCGATTTTACGAAAGCTTAAATATTTAAACCCCATTTTCTCAAAAGTAACTTAAGTGCATTTACAGCCCTTTACTTATGACCCCCTCAATTTAAATGCACTCTCTATATTGTATGATAACATCAATAATTAATATGCTAAATAAAGTAGACATTACATAACGAACATAGCCGCCTGAAAAGTTGAGTTTTTGAAAAAAAAAAAATGTTACTACTCTACTGTATTTTGATAAATTCCGTAAAGTGATGATCAAACTGAAAATCGTAATATCGTAATTCCCTACAACATAGATGGATATACTACTTTTCTCTCCTCCTATACCTAGTAAAATGATTCGTTTACATATTGCACTAGTAACACCGAAGTCCTGTAATGGAAGGGGGCAACAGTGTTTCCGAGTATAGCCAGGTTAATGTTAAAAATGTTGGTAAAAATAAAGCGATGTCCCTGTAGAATATACATATAGATTTATATGGCATTAACACTGATAGTCATTGTCCGGTAATTATCGGAAAATCACAGTTAAGCTTTGAGCGCTAAGCTTTTCAAACTTTCAATTGCTTCTCCTGCAAAATGTTTTCCAAATGACATCCATCATTCTTGCAGTGGACTCTTCATATGTCAATTTCATCGCGTGTGTGTAGGATCTTTCGGTATATAACATGTAGCCCATTGAGAATTGTTGAGATTCTGTTTCTATTGTCGTGTGTTCAGGATCGCTTGCGTTCATGTACTGTACCTAATTGATGTTAATTAAATGAAATATGTTTTATCTAACCACGCTCGCAACTGTCGGGGTTATATCAGCGTCGCCGGTGTGCGGGAATTTTGTCGCGCAGGAAATGCCAATAAATGTAGGCCTATGCTTCTGGCATGAGCCTGTCGCATTTAAGAATACTTAAATGCCATCGATCTGGGCCGGGATCGAACCCGCAACCTCGGGCACAGAAGGCCATTACTCTACCGACTACGCCACCCAGGCCGACCCTAATTCATATTTCATATGGATTTTGTTGTAATATGTATGATATTGGTGTTGAAGGCAGTGGTAATTCATGGTATGTAAATTTTCAATCAGATATTTGGCTTAGTGACTGAGGGAAACCGTAAGAAAAAACTTAGATTGGTCGACTACGGAGTTCGAACCAGGGACTTTTCGGAACGTTACCGTCTGAGCCATCTTGCATCGTCCCGTAAATTTCATTGCACAATTAAAGAAAATCGTTGAAATCTTACAATACACCAGAAGTAAAAACTAACTTTACTCATGAGACGACGTAAATACATAGGCCAAACCAGAAGGAATTGTGACGATTTCAGTGATGAGCATGGTGAGCATTTTCATCAAGAAATTTCAACTATGGAAAAAAGAGATACCAAGGACAGTGGAGTACCAATATGCTAGCACACTGTTGTTGGACTTCATCTTGTGATTTACCGGATGCCCAGTAGAAAAAAAATTCAGAAAAGAAGCTGTAATCTTCTGAACTGTGAATAATTGGCCTTATTGTAATTATATAAAGCAGTATTTTGAATAGATATAAATTCGAAAATTTCTCAAAAACCATATCCAACAACTGTTTTTATTGTCAAATTCATATTCTGGAGGTTCAAATTATATAGAAAACATGCATCACATGTCCAGAGCAAAAAAAGTTAAAATTTGTTACGCAGTGTTATCAATATTAAAGAAAAGTAATTAGACGGAACCAAATACAAATGTTATTTTGTTATTATTGTACTTGCTTTTCGGAACATTATGTCAATGAAACTACATAGGTTGGATAAAAAGTAATGGCAACACTGCTGTCACGTGACGATGGTGCGTTCGAGAGTTGCCAGCTGTATGGACATGAACAAGGACTGTTAGATGAGTTAGTGTAGCCAGCGGCGACAGTACTCTGTCAATCTACTGCAGTGTGTAGAACGTTGACTTTCATAGGGATAGTGCGAGCGCCCTAAGATCATGTTTACAAAACTAGAGAAACGTTCCTGGATCAAAATTGAAGTGGCACGAGGTCGTAGTGCACAAGAATGTTTTCAGGGACTGCGTGAAGCATGTGGCGATGCAGCGTTGCCATATCGCACAGTGGCACGATGGGTTAAAGCGTTTCGGGAAGGCATTGTTGGAAGTGCTGTGAAGGTGATGTTCATTGTGGCGTATGACATTGATGGGGTAATACTGCACCACGCTGTACCTCCAAGGCAGACGGTAAAAGCGGACTACTACTGCAGGTTCCTGCAGCACCACCTTCGTCCAGCCCTCAGGAGAAAACGACGACACTTGGTGGTACAGAACCCCATCATTCTTCATGATAATGCAAGGAGTCATACCGCTGCTGCTGTCAAGGACCTCTTGCGTCGCTGGCAATGGTAGATTCTGGAACACCCTCCGTACTCACCCGATATGATCCATGCGATTACGATCTTTTCACCAAAGTGAAAGAACCACTGCGAGGGACCCGGTACGATTCCAGAGATGAACTTATCCGTGCTTTAGGGCGGTCAAAACGGAACATCAACAAAGATGGACGCGCTGATGGTGTACGACGCCTTCCAAACATTTGGCAAAAGGTAATAAATAAGGGGGGCGACTATATAGAAGGTACGTAAATGTTGTACCCCTGTGAATAACAGTGGCGTAGCATGAAATTTTGAGCAGGGGAAGCTAACTCAAGTTGTCTTTCATGTACATATGAGAAAACGTATTACAAAAATATAGTCTTAAAATAAATAGTAGTCAGTGTCAAGTCAGCAGTCCGAAGAATGGTTGGAACCTCGTAAGTAACACCAATAAAGCATGACCTCAAATGGTACGTAGTAAAATATGATTTCATGGTTTACACGTATCTCTAACAAATAGACACGGTCATTTGTTTTTTAAATCGCACTTTTGTTCGTAAGTCAGTCTTGATAATAGAATTGTCCTAAAAATTCAAGTAAATTGGTGTCAGGAACTGTTATTTCACTCATTTATTATATCGGCCACAATGCACACTAACACTTCAACTGAACAAACCCTCACGAAAGGGATAACTCGGAAACTTTCAATGTAAAAGCTAGCTTCTTCCGTGCCTTGCGACCAGGGTAGTTTAGTTAGAAAGAGATGAAAATCTGCGGGGTGGGTTACACAGAAGAATGAGTGAAAGAAACCAGTCTGCTTGGAAGCTGGTGTGTGCAGGCTTCTTGTTTACTGCTGCATCACAAATCATCCTGAGCTGCCGCATCACAATATTTAACGCATAAATATAAACTCTATTAAAATTAACAAGTAATTTTGTTCATAAACTGCAGGTTTATTATGAAATTATTATTAACTGGGGAAGCTGAGCTTTTTAGCTTACATTGACGCTACGCCACTGGTGAATAATGCCATGTCAGAAATATCGAACTGTTGCCATTACTTCTTATCCAACCCAAGTAATACAAGGACATCATTTTTTTTTTACTTGCATTTTTATTGTACCTGCATTTCTAAATGTACTTCACTGCCACCCCTTCACTAATGTCCTTGCTCCCGTCAGACACACAAACTTACGGCCGCTGTTGCATTCAAAGTCTTCAAGCAGTGAAGTAAACACTGCAGTGTATAGCGTGTTTCAGAAATATGGTTGCGTTTTCTATAGAAGAAAGAACCTATATTAATAATATCATACTAAAAAATTATATTCGAGAAACGATAAATTCAATTTCAGAGAATATGCTTCAAAATGTTTTTAATAATATGCGTAAAGAATTGAAGCCTGCATTGTAATGAACGGCAACCATTTTCAGCAACTTGTTTAAAAATTCAGATTAGCTTATTTTGAATTGAGGTGGCTACAAGCAAAGGAATGCTAGTGACATTTGTAATAACATGAGTTAAGCGCAGCCAGTGTAAGCTAAAGTATCTAAAATTTTAGTGGCAAAGGGATATTTTAATCTCATCACACATTAAAATTTAAATAAACATTTCACCAATTTTACGAAAGTTTAAATATTTAAACCCCATTTTCTCAAAAGTAACTTACTGTAAGTGCACTTACAGCCCTTTACTTATGACCCCCTCAATTTAAATGCACTGATGTTAAAATCAATAATTAATATGCTAAATAAAGTAGATATTACATAATGAACATAGCCGCCTGAAAAGTTGAGTTTTTGAAAAAAAAAATGTTACTACTCTACTGTATTTTGATAAATTCCATAAAAGTGATGATCAAACTGAAAATCGTAATATCGTATTACCCTACTACATAAATGGACACACTACTTTTCTCTCCTCCTATACCTAAAAAATGATTTGTTTACATATTGCACTAGCAACATCAAACTCCTGTAATGGAAGGGGGCAACAGTGTTTCCGAGTATAGCCAGGTTAATGTTAAAAATGTTGGTAAAAATAAAGTGATGTCCCTATATTATTCAGTTAACTAAGTTTTGTGTATTTATTTTTTGTATCCTATGTTATAAAATATTCTCTAATAAAATAAAAAGAGATTTTCGCGAAAACCTAGTATTTACGCGTGATAATAGCTCTGAATACTTTCGGAAGATTTCAAGATCTTGGAGTAAATGCAAGTTCTCACCATCTCTACAATGGAAAAAGTAATCTGATCGGAGATTGCAGTTGACTCGGAACGGTAACATGTCGTGAGAGGCATCTGGCGTAAAAATTAGGAGAAGACAACGAAAATGGAAAGCAACTAGCCTTCAGAAGGCGCAGCATTTAAGCAACCTGAAAGAAAACACCACAATTGGAACGATTTATATTTTCTTTTGCTATTGCACCGGTAATAATAATGATGAGTGTAATTACAGCAAGGAAGGTACCTATTCTTTTAACGTGAAATGTTAAGTGGACACCTGTTCGGAAAAAAATATCCCTTACCATTTATGTAATACTCTACGTGGATCTTACTCCTTAGAGGGAGTGTGCCTATACAACTGGCAGCATACCATTGCTCCTTGGCAGCTGCAATCCGCAACATATTATTACTGGAAAATGAATGAAGTTTGAATATAATCATACATGTATTACATTCAAGATGTGACTAGTATGAAAGTATAAAATATATGAAATTGAAATTGAATAAATTTCAGATGATTTGTGTAATAATACATAGACATAGACATTGACAATTTCGTGAACACAAACCATCTACAATACATTATAGAAATAGGAACTCAATAAGAGTAATAACGGCCTACAGGTATACGCACACATTCTAAACACGCGATATGACCACAGATGTTAAAGCATGTATAAATAAACTTAACAAAAAAAGATGCACAGTGAGGTTAACATAAAAAATTATCTTCGTATACAATCCACTCTATATTGACATTAATTTGGAGTGATTTGTTAAAGTATGCAATCAAGACTAATTTAGAAAAATTAACTAATTTATCCTTGCACCAAAAACGGATGTTCTTGAAACAAATGATCGTATTTTAATTATTTGCATGTAATAACAATTAAGAAACATGTTAAAGGAATTATCCTTGCAGGAAATGAGTGCTCTCTGGACCAAAATGATCGTATTTTAATTATTTAAATACAATTGAGGGGGTCAGCGCAACAGTGGTCTAAGCCACTTTTTATTAATGTAGAAAAAGCAAGTTACATATATATATATATATATTTATTTATTTATTTATTTATTTATAAGCGATATTTTCTAGGGAAAACTTACATGCTTCCTAACACGCTATATAATGGTGGATTGGTCTCTTCCACTTCGTAGGAAGATAGTTCACGTCAAAATCAACAGAAGGGTCAATATTTAATATTTCGCATTGAGGAGGGTTAGACCACTGTTGCGCTTACCCCCTCAATTTCAATTAAGTAACATAATATTAAACGATTTATCCTTCCATCAAACACGGATGTTCCCTGGACCAAATGTCCTATTTTACTTATGTAATTACTTTATATTTTATTTCTAACAAGTGCAGCGAAGCGCACGGGTATGGCTAGTAAATAAATAAATAAATATGAGTACATTTCCATGACATCAAATGATACATTTACATATACAGTATATACATACAATGTTGCCAAAAAGTGCTCCCTATCACTGCAATCCCAAGACATGCAGTTCCATTCAACGATTACAGATGAACCGACCAGTAACAAATTTTCCCCATTTTTTTTTAAACTTCAAACCTTAAAAATTGCTAAGACATTCATAAAGAAAATTTTTTATAAATGTTTGATCTTTATTAATTTAAAGAGTAATATATCCTACATCATTCGTGCACCGATTGGTTACTCATTCATTTTCAACTTTAGGCTAATACTGAAAATGTACGATTTTTTATTCTGTTTGAAAAACTTATAAATTCTCTATAAGGACTAACAGTCATCTATCATCATATAAATACCGAAATTGTACTAAAAATTAGTTTTTCCTATTGTTAATCAACAGTTAAAAACATTGTTAGTTTCTCTAATAATTTAAAACCAGGGCAGCATTTGACAAAAATTATCAGTTGTCCCTAAGCTTTCTGGCAACACCCTAAATAAATAAATAAATAAATAAATAAATAAATAAATTTAAATAAATAAATTTAAATAAAATTAAGTAAAATTAAATTAAATTAAATTAAATTAAATTAATAAATATACAATTATATATTCTATATATAATTTCATTATCTAATATAGACAG
This sequence comes from Periplaneta americana, assembly GCF_040183065.1. NCBI lineage: Eukaryota > Metazoa > Arthropoda > Insecta > Blattodea > Blattidae > Periplaneta > Periplaneta americana. The sequence continues at coordinate 21,972,816 of NC_091124.1, forward strand.
TATGTATTATGTAATTTCTCCACAGAGTTGGGATTAAGCAACGACTTAATGATGATAAAGAAGTGAAGAATATTCATTAGAATGTATTCGTAATCAACAATTGGGAAGATACTTCTCTCAGTATTTCTTTTGTTTCACATAATTCTGACGGATGCCTCCGCATGTCAATTAAATAAACGCACTTTTATAGTTAATTACAGGAAGCGCGACTAAACGTTCATCGTTCTCCTTGTTTAAGAGTTACGTAAATGCATTTTCTCGTGCTTTACAATAGTAGAAAGCACTTTCTCCGTTGACACAAACAAATTCCTGTGCATTTCATCCTCAGTTTGATAGACGTTCTGGCTGCTTCCTAAATTTCTACACAATGTCTTATACAATTGAATTATGTATAGAAGGCGTAGCTGCACATAACATTTAAACTTATCAGCATGTTGGTACAGGGCTCATTACAATAGATCTAATTGGTCGCTGTGTAAGAGATGCTGAACGTCTCCACCCTCCTCAGTCAACTCTAACAATAACAATAAGCAGGTCTAAATAAAGGGCTCTCACGAAATGACTGACTTGTGTGTTTGTTTCTATACAGGGTGTTAATGAACGCCACAATATTTTCACTGAGTATGAAAGAGTCCTAGAAAAGTAATTTGGGATATGGAATCCATGATCTACGGATTCAAATCTCCATCTTCGTTCATTCATTCATTAGTTCGTTCATTAATTAATTAATTCATTCATCCATCCATTCGTTCATTCATTAGTTCGTTCATTAATCCATTCCTTAATTCATTAGTTCGTTCATTCATTCATGGATTAATTCATTCATTAGTTCGTTCATTAATCCATTCATTCATTAGTTCGTTCATTAATCCATTCATTTATTCATTAGTTCGTCATTCATTCATGCATTAATTCATTCATTAATTCGTTCATTCATTCATTCATTAGTTCATTCATTCAATAGTTCGTTCATTCATTCATTCATTAGTTCGTTCATCCATCCATCCATCCATTCATTCATTCATTCATTCATTAGTTCGTTCATTAATCCATTCATTTTTTCATTAGTTCGTCATTCATTCATTCATGCATTAATTCACTCATTAATTCGTTCATTCATTCATTAGTTCATTTATTCAATAGTTCGTTCATTCATTCATTCATTAGTTCGTCCATCCATCCATCCATCCATTCATTCATTCATTAGTTCGTTCATTAATCCATTCATTTTTCATTAGTTCGTCATTCATTCATTCATGCATTAATTCACTCATTAATTCGTTCATTCATTCATTCATTAGTTCATTTATTCAATAGTTCGTTCATTCATTCATTCATTAGTTCGTTCATCCATCCATCCATCCATTCATTCATTCATTAGTTCGTTCATTAATCCATTCATTTATTCATTAGTTCGTCATTCATTCATTCATGCATTAATTCATTCATTAATTCGTTCATTCATTCATTAGTTCATTCATTCAATAGTTCGTTCATCCATCCATCCATTCATTCATTCATTCATTAGTTCGTTCATTAATCCATTCATTTTTTCATTAGTTCGTCATTCATTCATTCATGCATTAATTCATTCATTAATTCGTTCATTCATTCATTCATTAGTTCATTCATTCAATAATTCGTTCATTCATTCATTCATTAGTTCGTTCATCCATCCATCCATCCATCCATTCATTCATTCATTCATTAGTTCGTTCATTAATCCATTCATTTTTTCATTAGTTCGTCATTCATGCATTCATTCATTCATCAATTCATTCATTAGTTCGTTCATTCATTCATTCATTCATTAGTTCATTCATTCAATACTTCGTTCATTCATTCATTCATTAGTTCGTTCAATCATTTATTCATGCATTCATCCATTCATTCATGCATGAATTTATTCATTCATTAGTCCACACCTATGGAGTAACGTTTAGCGCATCTGGCCGCGAAACCAGGTGGCCCGGGTTCGATTCCCGTTAGGGGCAAGTTACCTGGTTGAGGTTTTTTCCCGAGTTTTCCCTCAACCCAATATGAGCAAATGCTTTGTAACTTTCGGTACTGGACCCCGGACTCATTTCACCGGCATTGTCACCTTCATATCATTCAGATGCTAAATAACCTGAGATGTTGATAAAGCGTCGTAAAATAACTTACTAAAATAAAAATTAGTTCATTCATTCAACCTCCATTCATTCATTCATTAGTTCGTTCGTTCCTTCATCCATTCATTCATTCAATCATCCATTCATTCATTAATTCATAGTTTTCAGCCTTTAAGGGCAAGTCTTTCACTGCAAACCCAGCATTGTTCAATATTTTAAGCCTTCCTCTTAGTTTCCGCATACGATCCATAGGCCTATATCTTAATGCTGTCTATCATCTGATATCTGTCACGAACTTTTCTTCCGTTATCCATTCCTTCCAGTGCATCTTTCAGTAGGCAGTTTCTCCTCAGCCAGTGACCCAGCCAATTCCTTTTTCTCTTCCTGATCAGTTGCAGCATAATCTTTGTCCGTCCACAATTTCTAGTACAGTTTCATTTCTTATTCTATTTGTCTATTTCACACATGCCAGTCTTCCCCATATCCACATTTCAAATGTTTCTAGTCGTTTCTGTTCACTTCGTCGTAATATACATACGATGCCACACTCCACACGAAACAATTCACTAGTCTCTTTCTTAGTTCCTTTTCAAAGGTCCGCAGAAAATGTTCCTTCTTATACTAAATGCTTCCTTTGCTGTTGCTATCCTCAATTTGACTTTCTGGCAGGAGCTCATCGCCCAATAGAACAAGTGGACAGCTTCAAATACTTGGGGTGTACTGTAAGGGGCGATTGTAAATTCCCCTAATCAGAAAATGAAGAATTCCTCTAAATGGTAAATTACTCTAATGTCAGAAAAGGTCTAAGTTGGGCATGTGTAAACTCCCCTAACTGCCCAGAACCATTTAGCTTTACCCAGAGGACACCACGAGGAGGCGGTTCTGACTGTCCTCCAAAAATTATCACAGTTTTCATCTTGTTACATATATTTAAGTAAGCCTTCTTCTTATATTTGTAAAATATCATTACTTATTTTTTTTAAATTTAAATAGGAAACCGCCTTCAGGAAATATGGCCGTGACATTTGACCAGACGTAAGAGATAAACATTTCTTCGGTTTCAGAAATGTTGAAAGCGTAGGTCTATATACAGAGTATTTCCGAGGTGATGTTACAAACTTTCAGGGATGATGGCGAAGGGCACATGTATCAATTTGAGGTAAGGAACCCTGGTCCGGAAATGACTGAGTCGAAAGTTATAAGCAAAAACAGTTGTGTGGAAATGGAATTGTAATTTGGCACCACGTGCCCTCCTTCCCTTAACCTTTGGAACAGTCGTGGAAAGATGGTATGGGTCGGATGTCTCCTACTTGGGTATATGGCCCGATACAATCTGTGAGCTTGTCTACTGTCCCCATTGGCTCATCCGTATTCGAAAATCAGGTCAGCTTATTCCGCTCTCGTGTACTCCATTTCACTAGGACTGATCGACTGGACACTGCAACTTGTACACATACACTGCTGTCTACAGACGTGCATATCAGGACCGACCATGCCCGTTACACATTACATTATCTGCGTTGCTTTAGTGTAGTTTCCTGTCCCCATCCCTCAGACAGCGCACTGAATGAAGTACTGTAAGTAGACAACGTAAACAACGTCAGATGAATACAGTATGTGTAAGATGTACAGATAAATACACATAAATAAAGTGTGCAGAGGAATAAAATTATTTCATTCCCACATAACTAGTTTTGCTTGTAACTTTCGACCAGGTCATTTCCGGACTAGAGTTCCTTATCTCAGATTGATACATGTGCCCGTCCCCATCATCCCTAAAAGTTTATAACACCACCTCGGAAACACCCTGTATTTATGAAAATGTCGAACCTATATTATGTAGCATCATAGTTCCTCTATAGTCTACATTTTACGGTATGGAAATAGCAGTAGTATAAAGAATAGTAATAGTTATTATTATTATTATTATTATTATTATTATTATTATTATTATTATTATTATTATTATTATTATACTTTTTGTGAATAAGTCTCGTTCGAACTGCTTTAATATGTTTGCAGAATCCTGTGCATGTAAACTGCATACGTTGCATTTGAAGTAGCAGCACAAACTATTGCTTATGCTAACAACTCTTGAATTAATTTCGTTTCGGTCTGAAAGGTCTGAAAATCGATTGTCGGGGACTCAACCAAGCATCGAATCTTCCAGACAGCGAACAAACTAAACTTTAGAGCAGTTCCATCGCGATACGCAAGAACACAGACCCGAAGGGATTGTCATATTTTACAATTCACCTAAAAGTAGGCCTATATCCACATCTAGTATAGACAGTCACGAAGCTCAATACGTAGGGAATATGCATCCATAGATAGTTGCTAACCACTAGGATCGCTACTATCGCCTCATTACAGACAATGCGAAATAGTACCGGCATGTATTGTTCCTAATACCCTCAATAACTCACGCTTCGTGACTGTATATACTAGACTGTGCTATATGTCAGTCAACTAACAGTTGAATATCGACCTGTCTGTGAAACTTATTCTTCAACCTTTTTATTTTTCTCTTTTCGGGAGATCTTGTAGTTCTGGGAAATCTTCTGGAGTTTTTATTTGTTTCTGTCTCATTTGTGAAGAAACGTAATCTTGTTTATTGTATTTGCAATAATGTGATACAAGGTTTGAATGTCTTGTATCGAATTAATAGTCTGCGTGTTTGGTACACTTTTTTTTCTCAGAGAGTACGATATAGTTTCCAGTTGGTATTCCGAAGATATAGGTGTAACCACTTATATAGTTCAGCTGGTTTATTGTCGAGTATTCCAGTAACAGGATTCTGTTGCGATGAGCTCAGTTTCTTTTATAGTTTATAATAGAAAGAGCGCAGGGCAACGCACCCTCCCTTCCTATCCTGCCATTAATTTAGAAGTAAATGTTTTGTATTTAATGTTGTTAAATCAGAATTTCCTTATTCGATAAGATTTTCTTTTCAAGTTACTTTCTACTTTGCTTCAATCTAATATAGGCCTGCACAAGGTTTCCGCTCTCCGAGCCGGATCACAGCTCATGAGCGGAATGCAGATATTAGTTGCGCTCAGCACAGGGTGGACTAGAAGAAGGGGTGATCTCGTACAAAATAAACACAAAAGGAAGCACTATTACGAGTGTTTATGAAATGCATTCCCGTTCAGTGTTTGCAAAGCTATCTTGGACTATTATTAATTAATAAAGAAATATTTATTTTACAGAATTAATAGAAATTCTATAGCTACTTAAATGTAAAATATCATTTTGTTATATTTTTATTTATCAGTACATCAAAACGAGGTTTTATGCTGTTGGCAGCTGAAAGGAACAGTAGCCTACTGATCATAATGAAACATCAGTTACAGAAGTTCGATGTCTGCCTTTATTAAAGTCGATTATAGAAAACAGTTGCTCACAAATATAAATGTTGAGCCAAACATAGCAATCATTTTCACAGCCAGCCTGTGTAGTCGTGGATATTATTGCTAATGTTCAGTCTTGTAAAACTCAACCAGGCTAGTAGTATTATTCAAACGATCTTTAGCCCTTAGGTCACATTGAAGATCAATAAGTTCGAACTGTAAATCGTTAAATGATAAATGTTATGTTCCGTCTTTTAGATTCCTCCATACTGTACTGTAGCAGTAGGTAAGCAACGTGAAACAGTTACTGAGAATAGGCCTACACACTGCACTGCACTAGATAACGGAGTGGTCGTTTCCCTCTCCTCTACCTATAGCAAGTCTATGTCATTCTGACGTATCTTCCTCTCCGATTCGGCGAGCGGTAAGCACCGCTCTCCCGCTCCGAAGGAGCGCGCGAGCTCGTTGAGCGCTGTTTGTGCAGGCCTGATCTAATAGCACGCTTTTTGTAGAGATTCAGTGGTCAGGAAAGCTATCCTTTTATAGAAATTCAATAGAATCTTTCTATGTATACTTAATACGCTAAGGGTGAAACCTAAAAATTTTCCCCTAATACTAAGGATTATAGTGATTTTCTAAATGTCAGTTAAAATTTTCTTTTACCAACTTCGTTTCGAATTTCGACTACTGACAAATATGACAACTAGCAGCTATTTTCTAACTGTTATGTTGGCAGCAATAATTTTGGTTTGCAGTAAAGAAAATTGATGAAATGGAAGTATAACTAAGCTTGTGAAATTTGAATGTAATTAATAATTAGCTAGTAATACAGATATTTACTTACTTACTTACAAATGGCTTTTAAGGAACCCGAAGGTTCATTGCCGCCCTCACATAAGCCCGCCAGCGGTCCCTATCCTGTGCAAGATTAATCCAGTCTCTATCATCATACCCCACCTCCCTCAAATCCATTTTAATATTATCCTCCCATCTACGTCTCGGCCTCCCTAAAGGTCTTTTTCCCTCCGGTCTCCCAACTAACACTCTATATGCATTTCTGGATTCGCCCATACGTGCTACATGCCCTGCCCATCTCAAACGTCTGGATTTAATGTTCCTAATTATGTCAGGTGAAGAATACAATGCGTGCAGTTCTGTGTTGTGTAACTTTCTCCATTCTCCTGTAACTTCATCCCGCTTAGCCCCAAATATTTTCCTAAGCACCTTATTCTCAAACACCCTGAACCTATGTTCCTCTCTCAAAGTGAGAGTCCAAGTTTCACAACCATACAGAAGAACCGGTAATATAACTGTTTTATAAATTCTAACTTTCAGATTTTTGGACAGCAGACTGGATGATAAGAGCTTCTCAACCGAATAATAATACGCATTTCCCATATTTATTCTGCGTTTAATTTCCTTCCGAGTATCATTTATATTTGTTACTGTTGCTCCAAGATATTTGAATTTTTCCACCTCTTCGAAGAATAAATCTCCAATTTTTATATTTCCATTTCGTACAATATTCTGGACACGAGACATAATCATATACTTTGTCTTTTCGGGATTTACTTCCAAACCGATTGCTCTACTTGCTTCAAGTAAAATTTCCGTGTTTTCCCTAATCGTTTGTGTATTTTCTCCTAACATATTCACGTCATCCGCATAGACAAGAAGCTGATGTAACCCATTCAATTCCAAACCCTGCCTGTTATCCTGAACTTTCCTAATGGCATATTCTAGAGCGAAGTTAAAAAGTAAAGGTGATAGTGCATCTCCCTGCTTTAGCCCGCAGTAAATTGGAAAAGCATCAGATAGAAACTGACCTATACGGACTCTGCTGTATGTTTCACTGAGACACATTTTAATTAATCGAACTAGTTTCTTATTAATATCAATACATTCAGTAGTGTTGCATTGTGATTTCCATTCAACGCTGTATTCAGATACGTGTAACTAAATAAGATATAGATCTACTTGGTATGAAACATGCATGTGAATAATGGACAGATTTTTTTTTTTATTAAAATGTCCAAGAGAGGAAATAGCATAGTAGCGACTTAGGGAGTATGTCATTTATATTAAAATACATACTTACAATTTTTAAGTAGGTATTACGTTTCAAAGTGGTATTCTGTTTTCGGAATTCGTACTAATCATTTCACGTGACCAAATATTTTTAGGTTAGATCTCATGAATCGTAAACTGTTTAGCCAAAGCAATTAATTTCATGTTGTCAGACAAAATACATTTTAATATTAGACCATACTAATTTGCAATAGTCACGACGCTGTTATTCCCGGCGTGACTCCTCCTCTTTGCTTACGTCTTAGGAAGTGAAGGCTCTATAAAGTCTAGGTAGGTAGTGTCGTTCGCCATTTTTGTTATTTCGTTGCCGAGCTACCAGACGAGGAATCTATTTGCCACACCGTTAAACATTATCATGTCGTAGCTCCTATGATAATAAATCAAACGCACTGTAATTCAGCAAATAATTGAGCGGCAAATAACGTATTCGTGTGCTTTCTGCGAACGCCAACGAAAGAGCCAAAATGGCGGGCGATTATATTAAGTATTTATCGAGCCTTAAGAAATGAATAACGTCTTCCTCAGCGAATCACAAGACGCACACGTTTAAATGTAGCCGATTTGCAATGCGATTGGCTGCCGGAAATTAGAGCGACGGGACATTACCAACATAATGTGCGAGAGGTCCAGTAGGAAAATATAGGCTACTCTTTCACAAATTATTGAACCATTTAGAAAATACCTTCCAACATAAAGATGAGATGTGGTAAATGAGTAAATAAAGATGACATTGTTAATGTTAATATGTTATTATTATTATTATTATTATTATTATTATTATTATTATTATTATTATTATTATTATTATTATTATTTCAGTACATGGCATTGTGACTTTACTCTCTTTGGTTATATCTGGTATTTGTTGGTAACAGTGAAGAGACAGCCAAATTAGTCTTGGTGCTATTCATAGACATTTCGCTAGCCCGCGCTACGAGCGTGCTGATCTAGCTCCAGCTATCGACTGGTCACTTGTACAGGATTCATATCATATCATATCATATCATATCATATCATATCATATCATATCATATCATATCATATCATATATCATATCATATCATATCATCATATCATATCATATCGCTAACACTGGTTTATGAATACGAAAAACGTTAGTTCGCTGATCATCCATCGGAAGTCCGCGCTAAGAATGTCTATGAATACGGCCTCTAGGAACTACTCTTACGTGATTTCCAATCTAGCGGTACATGAAAAAAGAATATAGAATATAGGTCTACTTAACACATCTAGCTGACGATTTTTGACAAAGGGAATATGTGTTGGCGTCTGTGGTCCGAATACATTACCATTAAATTGTATTAGTGTTCCATTAAAATGTTTAATATTAAGTCAATGATTCGACAGTTCCAGCTTGTAGGTTTACTTCTCGATCCATAGTCTGTTTCCTATGTGTAGTATCTAAATCTGCCGCATCGTGGCACTAGTTTCCGTACACTTGTTCTCTGCTCAGCGTAATAAGCGCAGTGTGAAAATTTCTCTTCAATGTGGTACAGTCATCGTAATAAATTGTCTCATTGTTTTTGTGATCATCTACGAAGTTAATTAGCTATACATAACAATGTTTACACATATCTGATCTGTGTATAAATTTAGAACCTGTTATGATTAAATGATACGTGTACAATGAATGGTGAAAAATTTAGTTTTAGAATTTTGTGATCTTCTAATACTTTCTGACTATTTACTAGTGGCAAATGTATTGTGGCAAGAATAATTAAAAATATTACATTTAATTAAATTTATTACCAGTCATTTCACAGTATTCGTCCGTTTAAAATGTTTTATTTAACGACGCTGTTTCAAATAGACTACTATATTATCTTATCTAGCGTCGATGAAATTGGTGATAGCAAGATGAGATCGAGGATTCGCCATGATATCACCTGATATCCGCCTTGTAGTTGAGGAAAACCTCAGCAATAACCAAAGCAGATAATCAGTCCAAGGCTCTCCAAGCGGGATTAAAACAACTCACTCCTAAGCAAATCTAGAATGGCGAATCCAAATCCTTAGGTATATCTCTGTGCCACGCTTGTGGCTGCTCTATCCTCTGTAATCAATGAAATGTCTACCAACACATCTAATTAAAAAATCAAAAGAAGTAATTCTGATTGTTATTTAGGAATTTCTTTAAGAGCTCATACTTTTAAGATTGTTTCTACTGTAGTTGATGTATATAAAATTTTGTCTTGTCAAAATTTGGGACATATCCCGGTGCCGGAGAGAATTTTTCTCCGTTCCACCCATCCTTCATCATAGATAGTTCAAGCTGACATAAAAATATAAATGAAAATCAAGGAAAATTAAAAATTAAGGGTACATACCTTAAAGTAAGAATAGCGCTCGTATACTGTAAACTACAAACATTAACCACATAGCTACCTCACATGATGCAACTGACATTTTATAGCTAGGGTTCCCAGACTTATTTGAAAAAAATACGGGACACTTATCAGTTACCACTGAGTAAGTTTAGTATGCGCACTCAACAAATATGCCAATCTTTCAAAGTGTGTGTGTAGTAAAGTTTACTGCACAAACAATTTACTAACTAAGGGTAAGTAAACAAATAGTAAACAGAATTGTTAGGGAGCATATTTGCATTAAGTTTAAACTTCTTTGTGTAAGTTGCCTTCAAATTGCTTTTACAAAGTTATTACAGAAATAGCTGCAAAATACACTACTCACGTGACAATATTATTATAAATCAATCCGCCTTGGCCTTGCAATATTTCTCTGAAGAATGAATTTCACTTAACAATTGTATATTTTGAAGAATCATGTCATGAAAAGCAACACAATCCTCACTGAAGAATGAATTTCACTTAACAATAGTTTATTATGAAGAATCATGTCATGAAAAGCAACACAATCCTCACTGAAGAATGATTTTCACTTAACAATAGTTTATTATGAAGAATCATGTCATGAAAAGCAACACAATCCTCACTGAAGAATGATTTTCACTTAACAATAGTTTATTATGAAGAATCATGCCATGAAAAGCAACACAATCCTCACTGAAGAATGATTTTCATTTAACAATAGTTTATTATGAAGAATCATGCCATGAAAAGCAACACAATCCTCACTGAAGAATGAATTTCACTTAACAATTGTTTATTTTGAAGAATCATGTCATGAAAAGCAACACAATCCTCACTGAAGAATGAATTTCACTTAACAATAGTTTATTTTGAAGAATCATGTCATGAAAAGCAACACAATCCTCACTGAAGAATGAATTTCACTTAACAATAGTTTATTTTGAAGAATCATGTCATGAAAAGCAACACAATCCTCACTGAAGAATGATTTTCACTTAACAATAGTTTATTTTGAAGAATCATGTCATGAAAAGCAACACAATCCTCACTGAAGAATGATTTTACAACAACCATTGATTTTACTGTTTTTACAGATGATTTATTTTTCTCATCAGTCCATAGAGCGTTCGTGTAAGAAAATAATCTTTCGACACACGCATTTGTTCCAGGGATACACATAATGAACTCTACTACCTTCAGTTCTCCTTCAGTACTTTTAAAAAGATCCACCCAGACTTCATCTAAACATTTGGTGTTGCATCACTCGCCTTGAGAAATTAATAACTCACAATAATTGTTTCATAATAGCCCATCTACAGTCACCTGCAGTGATGAAGTGCGATGTTTGTAATTTGTAATATAGAATAGACATTGTAACTTTTCCGTTTCTGATGAGTTTAGAACTCTAAAATACGGGACGGAAACCTGTGCCGAAGACTTTTCTCGAGACAACGGGACGCATTAGCGAAAAACGGGATGATCCCGTATTTTACGAGACATCTGGGAACCCTAGTTATAGCTAGAATGTAGACATAGCTGATCAAGGCTTCTAAACTTCTCATCATCATCATCATCATCATCATCATCATCATCATCATCATCCTTCATGCATTAGGAAATTGATTCCTGTAGCAGCTACTGAAATTGGTCCATCCATCTTTTGGCTGGTCTTCCAATATTTCTTCTTCCCCGAGGTTTATATTTCCAAAACTTATATGGTATCCTGTCGTCCTGCATCCTTGAAATGTGAGACATCCATGCATTTCTATATTCTTCTATTTTGTTGTTTAATTCATATATCTCAAGTTCTTCTCTTATTTCTTCGTTTCTTTTATGTTCTATTTTCCTGCAACCTGCTACGCTTCTCAAAAATTTCATCTCATTTGTTTGTACCGTAACCTAGAGGAATCTTTCTTTTTCTTAACCCATGTTTGATTTCCATATAGTAAACTGGGCACAGACATCACCCTATAAAATTTTAACAATGTATCTTTTCTAGCTTTTGATTTCAAGTTCTTCTTATTGTTCCATTTATGTAATTAAATTTTTCTATTTTTTCCTTTTGATCATAGTCTCCTTTATAAGATAAGGTAACGCCCAAAAATTTAATAGGTTGCATTATTATCGAACTTGCTGGCGAGGGATCGGCGGGGAACGGAGAACGATTCTGACGTCACAAGACAGCTGAGCGCGCCAAAGCTCAAATGCTTCAAAGCAGTATCTCGTGTTTTTTCTTGTTTATGTTGTTTTGAATGCATTATGCCAGGTCAACGGTGTGATGTTGCGGTATGCAACAATTCTAACGATAAAAATAAAGAGTTGTCTCTCTTTACCATTCCTAAAGATTTAGGAATTAGAAAAAATGGGTAATTGCGTGCAAAAGACAGGATAAATTTAATCCTGATACAAGCAGATTATGCTCTGATCATTTTAAAGATGACGATTTTGTTCCTGATTTTCGAGCAGCTTTAATGAAAATAAAGCCGAAACGACCGAGAATGTTAAAGCCTACAGGTAAGTTTAAATAAATCACATAGGCCTATATAAGTAGCCTACATTAATATCAACGTTGCATAATAATTAGATTAGGTTCATCTATGTTAACCTTCAAATTATGTTTTCTTTCTTTTGTAATCTTTGCTGGGTCGTACATAACTTAGCTACTTATACTAACAGTCGCATACCAAAGGGGTGGAGAGTTAGTGACTGATACCAGTAATGTTTTTTCAACAGTAATCTCACTAGACGTTTTGATTTTATCGATAAATCTGCGAGTGGAACACGAGCAGATTTATCTAAAGAAAATCAAAACTCGAGTGGGATTTAATTGACTATTACACGATTAGAAGAAAGTATATAAGGATTAGAAGTAACGAAGTATTTCAATACAATAAAATATTAATTGACTTACGAAAATACAACTGTCTTCAAATGTATTATTGTACCATCTCAACATTACAAATATTACGCTAGATGCATGCTAGATGGCAGTAGTGAGCAACGCCTTCTCTTCGAGAAGTTCTCGATCTATTATACACGATGGCAATGTTACTAGTCAAGAAGGCTTTGTTGATTCAGTTTCATTTTTATTAAAATGCACCATTTCCACTTCAATTATCCGAATCCCAGTAATCAACGTCACTTGACAGATGATTTTCAATAAATCTGAATATTAAACAATCTCTGATACGTGACTATCCATAATATCATATAGCAGAAGCTATAACATAACCTAACTAATATACACAAGTGTTAGAAAAGTTTTAATTAACGACGATGACATAAAAAATAAACATGAATAATTTTAAAAGGAATAATTATTGAATGTACAATTTTCAAATTTGAATGTGGTTGGTGGTTTCAATTGATGTTATATTGGATGTGTGCGTAATAGAAGTGGAACTCGTTGATTTAGGCCTACATGGTGTATTCAATTTATTCAGAATTTCCGAATGAATAATTTTAAAAGGAATAATTATTGAATGTACAATTTTCAAATTTGAATGTGGTTGGTGGTTCAATTGATGTTATATTGGACGTGTGCGTAATAGAAGTGGAACTCGTTGATTTAGGCCTACATGGTGTATTCAACTTATTCAGGATTTCCGAATGGTGCTCTTCATTTATTTGTAAATCGGATTTCAGAAGATGCATAGGTATGATCAGTGATTTTTATTAATTCTTGTTCTTGAATGCCAATGCGAGTCATATTTGAAACTGCGGTGCATCAACTGGAGTGGTTTGTAATTATATATATATATATATATATATATATATATATTTTTTTTTTTGACGTCCAGACCAGCGCAGTTTCAAATGTTGGCAAACAAAGAAACAAATGCTAGGGACGCGATAAAATTAAACAAATGCTAGGGACGCGATAAAATTGTGCGATAAGCAGCCATGATTGATTGAAATACGTCCTTTCGCACCGTTTTATTGGTCAAAAGTAGTATGACGTAGTAAGAGTGTAATAGTCACTATAATTCTCATTATATTGATTTTATATTAACGATTTATGACATTTTGTCCTTATGGCATATTCAGTGGGTTAATCATAAAAGCCTCCAGTGACAATTCATTGATGAGTTATAATGATTATTGTAAATGAACGTGTGGCTGACATTTCATTACCGATACATGCTCCTTTTTCCAAACTTTAGAATGAGATATTAAAAACATTCAATGTTATAATTTTTATAAACACAAGACTGGAAACTAGCAGACGAAAACGGACGGCAGACACTGAGAGCAGACGAATTGTTAAGAAATACAGAAAAATAATGCAGTGACAAGTGTAAGTACAGCTTTTATATACACAGTATAAACACTTTCAACGTATTTGTATTATGCCATGATACGTACACAATTGGTTTATATCCATTGTAATGTTTTTATTTTAGGCGGTTATGTTTATAATGTACGCTGATGTCGCTATCAATTTGACAATAAAGGACCAATGAGCATGGACTCTTCGCGCGTCATCAATCAATTAGCCATTTGATTGGCTAATGAAAAGTGAGATAACCTATTGAGTGTATAGAAGTCTTGGATATAGCGCAATAGATATCATGCATTTTCAATGTAACGGACGTTATCAAGATGTACCACGGGTGGTATATTTATGTATGTGACGTTTATTTTATGTCATAAAAATAACGTCACAGTGATGTATGGCGATAGCTCCGACATGGAAAGTGCAAAGAAGGCATTCCCCTCCATTCTGTGACAATTGCAGCTCTGTTATGCTTGAGGAAGCGGTGCTAGCATTTTCTTTGTCCTTTACCTTCATGTCGCCATTGTGTTTTACTAGTTCACATAGGCGTTGCAGAGACAAAGGCTCGTCGAGTTTTTCCATTAGTTTTATATAGTACTTGTACAAAAGCGACTTTATTTTCTAACTTGCCTTCTAGATCGACTTTTATTTCAATAAATAATGAGATATTTAACTACTTAACTTTCACTCTCTTTCTCCTCATGTGTATTTTATTTTTAAGACCGCTTCTTTGATTATTTTGTGAGCTTGCACAATGCAATGTCACTTATTAACTTCTTAAAATAAAAGTAGTCACTGCAAGATTTAGCCAGTATAATATATACAAATTTCAATGGAGAAAGTCAACGTTTGAGGAAGTAACGATATCTTATGTCAAGAAGGCAGTGAACTCTTAAACAAACAAACTTCGATATAATTATCGAATCGTCATGGCAAATGGAAAATATTTCGACTGAACAAAGTTTCTTTCTTTTTTTCCGTTGTTAATAACTCTATAGCATCTATTAGATGCTTTATGGTTGTGCTAACAGATGGAGTTACTTGTCAACAATGTGACGCTGAAACGTGTGTTCAGGTTACTGCCCAGCGACAGTCCTGATGTATTTTATATTTTGATGATTGGTTAATTAATATTAACCCGGCACACTCACAATCACACTCACATTCATACAAATACAAAGTTTCTTGTCAGAGAAAAAACACTATAGGCTAATGTAAATGACACATATGTATTTCTTCAATACATATTTTGAACAGTAACTAATAAAACTGATACAGGTATTTTAAATAATCTTGTGTCAAATGAACTGTGCGCAACCACAGTCCAAAATAATATTATCTTTTTCTTCACAAGCCTTCCAACATTTTAAGACAGTTACGTCAAAATTAATTAATTCATTCATTCATTTACAGTCTTCTGCCCAAGGGCAGGCAGGTCCTTCATTGCAAACTTAACATTCTCCAATCTTCCCTATTTCCCCGGGTTGCCAACCGTCCGGAATTTTTCCAGATTGTCAGGAAATCAGTCCTCTATGCAGGACGGTTAATGTTCGGAATTTTGTTCATCGCAATATTATATTCTCAAATTTCGTATTTATATTAATTCATTATTAGAGATACGACTTAGTTTGCAATGGCTACCAAGACATTTTATAATTACAATATACTTTCTGATGAAAAGAAGCAAGGAGTTTGTAAGTATTATAAGCTCCTTAGAACACAGAAGCGAGTTCGTGGCGCTCATTGGTGTTATTGCTTCGTAGTAAATCGGCATTTGAATGACTTGAGTGATTCTGATGTCCTTCTCTTTAAGAAGGAAGCACTGAATGTGTATCAGAGGGCCATTGACTATTTGCAAAAATGGTTTGATTACTATTCTTCATTTCTTAAGATAATCACTTTTCTAAGCCTTAATGATACTTCCACATTCAGTGTCCTTACTGAAATTGTGAATACATTGCATGTTAATATGGAATTAGACTTTAAAAATGGTGATGCTGAACACATACATGCTCTTCCAATTAGCAATGCTCATGTGGAGCGAGTTTTTAAAAAATGAAGAATCTCTGAACTGACGAGAGGAACCGGATGAGGCCAGAACTTATAAAATCAGAACTCTTATTAAAGACGAACTTTAATATGTCATGTAAAGAATTTTTTTATTATATTTCAACAAGCAAAGAGTTAATAAACAAAAATAAAAGCAACAATAATTATTTTTCTAAACAATGTTAATGTAATGAGTGTAGAGACATGTATACTTATCAAACCTTGTGCTTTTCAATGTGCTTCGTAACACGAAGGCAATTCTAATTGATTAATTGAGCGTCAAAATACAAGTGTATTAATTTACATTGAAATTCATTATAAGTTTTTGTGCTTTTTTATTTTTTTAATGTAGTATGAATTTTCGTTCTCTACAGTTGGCAATCCTATCTTCGTCTCTGCATACGATTCATATACAGAGTGAAGTGAAATACCGGTAGCCTTGCAGATTTTTGGAGCGAATAGCTCAAGTTGTATGTAACAAAAAACTATAATATCATACTGGTGGAAATTAATTTTTTTTTTTCAGAAAAAAAAAGTTTTTTTCTTCTCAAATGTTTAACATCCTCTTATTCGGTAACTATTGCGAGTAGGATCGTGATTTTTGTCCATATCGATAGGAAACCTAATGAAGAATAATTTATCCCTCTGGCATATTTCAATAATGTGGACGATTTTCGTGTCAATTTAATTTTAAAAAAACTTCTAATTTGAAGCCACTGCACGATGCGATTTAGTAGCAACACAGAGCCAGATAACAGCTCATCTAGCGAGGCTCACCGTGTTCGGTAATCTCTTACATCTGTAGGCTACCACGAGAAGAGAGTGTTAGCGACGATGTTTCCGGACTGCTGAAACTTCAAACTTAATTTTCTAATTAACCGTGCATTTAATCACAAAACGTAATATAGGTTTTCTATTCATTTCAGAATACCCTATCGTCCGTTTCAATTTGCAAGGTTACTTCATTTTCGCCCTGTATATTAATGTTGTATGTTATCTGATACCTTCTCCTGCCCCGAACTTTTCTCCCATTCAACATTTCTTCCAGTGTATCCTTAGGCAGTTTCTTCTTAGCCGGTGATCCAGCCAATTTCTTTTTAACTTCCTGATCAATTTCAGCATTATTCTATCTTCACCAACTCTTTCTAGCACAGCTTCATTTCTTGTTTTATCTTCCCATCTCAAATGCTACATTCTTCTCCATATCCACATTTCAAATGCTTCTAGTTGTTTCTCTTCATTTCGTCGTAATGTCCATGTTTCTGTTCCATACAATGCCACACAAAGCATTTCACTAGTCTCTTCCTTAGTTCTTTTTCCAAGGATCCGCAGAAGATACTCCTTTTTGTATTAAGGGGAATTCGTTGGATATGCGGAGCGAATTTCCAGGGCGTTGGCTAGGACGATATGGACCGTTGAATTAAACTTTACGTTCTCCTGACATCAGGCCGCTGCATTTTTTTTTTTGGTGCTATATGAAGGACAGGGTGTACACCATTAAAGTACGTCATCTTCGAAACCTCCGTGTACGGATTATGGAAGCCATTGGTACCATCTCTCAGAGCATGTTGGAGCGGACCTGGACGGAAATCGAATACAAACTAGACATCCATCGTGCCACCAAAGGGAAGTCTGTGATTTTTTGTTACATACTTAATCCCTCATACGACTTATGATCGTGAATAACATTTCTTTTTCTTTATGTTATAAGTAGACTTCGTGGAATTGCCACGAGAATCGTAAGGTTTTCTACGTACGCGGTATAGACTGTATGAGAAGGGAGCGTGCAAACGGATGGAGTATGCCTCTGATGCAAACACTGAGCAGTATACCTCGGTTACAATAAAACCTGTATCCTGCATTCAATAAATATAATGAATGATCATGTCTAAACATGTAAATAAACAATTATTTTGTAGTGAGATATATTAACTCTTAAAATTTAATGTAAGATACTCACATCATCCTTGAATATGTACATTGCAGTGAAGAGTTACGTACATTTTGAGCGACTGCAAAGTAACCTCCTCAGATGGTCACTTAAACAGTTTTTATTTTGGGAAAATGTACGTTCAACATCACACGATGTAATACGTACATATTTGAAGAACGGGAAGTTACTAAATTTTAGTACGGTACACCAACTTCAGACTTCTTGTCATGACCTGATGGTACATCATTTATAATACGAAGTTGTGAATAGGCAGAATTTTTAGCAATAATGTTTCTCAACTTACATTTCACTTTTTCTGAAATTAGTGAATTTTATTGTTATTTTGGATAACGGTTTGTGATACTTTATCCACTGTATTAAGGGCTTCTGAGAGTTGTAGTTTAGACGATTCTAACAGGATGATGCTTTTGGACACGATTTTAAATTTAGAATCAATGAACAGAATATCTTTCAATTGTTCAGAAGGCAATGATTTTACAGCTGCAACAGCGGAACTGTCTGTGCTATCCAATGCATCAGTTACCTCCATTATTTTGCCGTAATGTTCTGCATAATAATTAACAGCATCCAACCACGTTCCCCAACGGGTCAAGACTGGCTGTGGGGGTAAGGGTATTCCAGGGGCAATTATTTGGAACAGTAACACTCTCATTGTAGTATGTTTGATTGAATTCTTGTCTGCACTGAACAAATGTTAAGCTTTGACTATTCCAACCACAGTAATGCAAAAACAAGTGCTTACATAGGTATACATTAGCTGTAGCTGCTCTATCTATTTGGACCGGTCACAACTCTTAACATAAACTGCTTATACTACGAGACCGGGAGGTCGCCCACCTCCTCTATACTACCGTACATCGGCAACCTGATTGCATGCTGCGTGTGGCAATTCAACGAAGTCTAGTTATAAGTCTCTTCATATTTGACTTCCTCTGGAATATCAATTAACCACTACAGTTGTAGCTATAGGTAAATCGCGTAAAATAATATTTAATTTGTTTGTAAATCTTGTGTTTAACAAATTTCCAGCGATTTCAAAAATAAACAGACTTCGATAATCTAGAATATTATTTTATGAACTCTCACATATGTTATTTTATTTTGCAATAGCCTTCTAGTGCGCATAAGTGCTTTCGCGAAAGAAAGACTCAAGATAAACCTATGTGAAGGAAAAAATTAACAACTTTCCTTAATCACTATCTTAGATTTTTGGGAAGCGATGATCATTGTTTGGAATCCTTCAAGGTAATAGATATTCGTCTGTTTTCAAATGTCGTATCCTGAGTTATGTTAACTGTAGTGCCGAAGCCGATATCATGTAATGGGAACCCTGTCGAGTGGTCATTTATAGTCTGAAAAATATCCGAAGGCTTATGTTGAGCTTCAGCAGGAATACGGGAAGCTCTTAAGAGACAGACAGTGAGAGGACAAACAAATCCTTGTTACGTAAGCAAGAACTTCATCCTCCTTTCTCTCCATGCTCAACTGAATGTGGTGGTAACTGCATTTCACTGCGTTTCACACGTGCATGAGTTTTGCAGTTGTCTTCTTGTTTCTCCAGGCCACTATTACAATCTCTTCAGATTAAATTTTGTTCCATGAATTACAGCTACCGAGCACTGTGTTGTGGTGATTACCACGCTTGCCTTCTATTCAGGAGGTCTGAGGTTCGATTCCAAGGAGTCGACCTGGTTGGCTAGTTGGTATAGCGCTGGCCTTCTATGCCCAAGGTTGCGGGTTCGATCCCGGGCAAGGTCGACGGCATTTAAGTGTGCTTAAATGCGACAGGCTCATGTCAGTAGATTTACTGGCATGTAAAAGAACTCCTGCGGGACAAAATTCCGGCACATCCGGCGACGCTGATATAACCTCTGCAGTTGCGAGCGTCGTTAAATAAAACATAACATTTAACATTCGATTCCAAGGACCGATTATCCTCATTTCGATTTTTCGTGGATTCCCAAGTCCTTTAGGGTAAATTTTGAGATAGTAAAAAAAAAAAAAAAAGGCGACAGCAAACAATAATTCAGATCTTATCTCACAAGAGGCAAATTATATACAAAGGAACGTTGAAAAATAAGGCCAATGGAAGAACTAACTTTTATTATTTTATACTTATTTTAAATACTTCTGGGCATTAATTTAATAACAGGTTTGTACCAGCATGATTCAGAATCGATTCTGAACTGCCTGCTCATGCGCAGTAGCTCAATGTGCGTTCCAACAAGACTTGAACTGATTCTGAACTTCCAGTTTTCTGTTCCAACGTGCCTTGGAACTCGTTCGGAACGAGTGAAATTGGTTCTCGATTAAATGCAGGAACTGGAACATTAAATCCAGACGTTTGAGATGGGCAGGCCATGTAGCACGCATGGGTGAATCCAAAAATGCATATAGAGTGTTAGTTGGGAGGCCGGAGGGAAAAAGACCTTTGGGGAGGCCGAGACGTAGATGGGAAGATAATATTAAAATGGATTTGAGGGAGGTGGGATATGATGATAGAGACTGGATTAATCTTGGTCAGGATAGGGACCAATGGCGGGCTTATGTGAGGGCGGCAATGAACTTCCGAGTTCCTTAAAAGCCAGTAAGTAAGTACTGGGAATTCTGAACTGTTGACGCATGCGTAGATGGCCTAATCTGAAGTTGAGATTAAATTTTATTGCTTTGTTTTATGCCATTGTTGCCCAACATGTGACAGATGAATTAACTTCAAACAAATGAAATAACAGTTCTTTGAGGTTCTCTTTCTTTTAATACCAGTCTCATTTCATAATTCCGCATACTTTGTTAGCAATGATTAATTAAAATGTGGGAGGTTTGAAAGGGACACGGTGTATATTCAATCGTTGCCTATTGAGCTGTTGAATAACAGAATAGCCTAGTGACAAGCAGTAAGTGTCCCTTCAGACGAGGCCACTTTAGTGGCGCGTTAGTGGCGCTGCTTTATAAATAAATTGAGGACGTAGCTGCAATAAGGGCCCATACTCCAAAATGCTGTTCTGAGATATATAGAGTTGAAATTTTTAAAAACAGTGCAGGGCATATAAAATATATTAAAATAAACAGGTTTATCAGCATTACTGTTCAACATTTTCTCAACGAAACTTTGTGGGTATAACAAAGAAACTACGGAGAATCGATTTATGCATTCTCCGGAAAAAGGGCCTATGGGGCTATGGGCCCTTATTGCAGCTGTGTCCTCAATTATTTTTAGAGAATTTTTTAGTCTTCCAGTGAGCATGGACGTAGAAGGAGACATATTTTTTGGCAATTTCGCTCAAACGGAGAAAGAATAAACGTAAACATAAAAGAAGAGTCTGGGTTCATCCATTAGTTTTGGGAAGATTGAATCGAGGACTATTCCATACCTTCTTTGATGATTTACATCAGAACGATAAAAAATATTAATTTAAAATTACGCAAATAAGGAAAAATATAGCATAAGCTGTAAGCTTTTATCATCCAGTCTGCTGTCAAAAAATCTGAAAGTTAGAATTTATAAAACAGTTATATTACCGGTTGTTCTATATGGTTGTGAAACTTGGACTCTTACTTTGAGAGAGGAACATAGGTTAAGGGTGTTTGAGAATAAGGTGCTTAGGAAAATATTTGGGGCTAAGAGGGATGAAGTTACAGGAGAATGGAGAAAGCTACACAACACAGAACTGCACACATTGTATTCTTCACTTGACATAATTAGGAACATTAAATCCAGACGTTTGAGATGGGCAGGGCAAGTAGCACGTATGGGCGAATCCAGAAATGCATATAGAGTGTTAGTTGGGAGGCCTGAGGGAAAAAGACCTTCAGGGAGGCCGAGACGTAGATGGGAAGATAATATTAAAATGGATTTGAGGGAAGTGGGATATGATGATAGAGAATGGATTAATCTTGCTCAGGATAGGGACCAGTGGCGGGTTTATGTGAGGGCGGCAATGAACCTCCGGGTTCCTTAAAAGCCAGTAAGTAAAGTAAGTAAATAAGTAAGTAAGTAAGTGTAGCATAAAACATACTTTTGCTTAATATTTAAGAATTCAAAATTAAATATAATAGGCAGCAAACATGAAACCATTCATAGCACGTAATTCAAACAATAGGCTATACTACAATAGGTGTCTGTAGTGTAATGGTAAAGTCAAAGGCCGTGGTGTAATTGAACCTAGGTTCGACCTGAGATAAACTAATTTTTTATCTCTTTGTTAATTTATTTACATTATTTTAGATCCGTTATTTTATTTTAACATAAAATAAAGGAGATTTTATTATATAAATAATATATCCGCAATTCGCAATAGCCCAGCTATTTAGTTGTCTAGTCTATGGTTATAGGCCTATTATTATTATTATTATTATTATTATTATTATTATCATCATCATCATCATCATCATTATTATCGTCATTCTATATTATTCTGTCGTAATATAGCCCATATACTGAGGTGACGGTGTAAGTGTAGGGAATTGGTGGTCCAACAGACGTCCGTTAGCAGCGCCACGAACGCGCTACTCACGCGCCACTAAAATATTGGCCTGGTTGTGGCCTCGTCAGAAACCTATCATTTAATTCTATGTATCGCGACGAGAAGCGCTACTTTTAGTGGCCGCCACCAGCGCAACGGCGAAGTCAATCACTCACAGGGTCTGCAGCGCGACTGATTTTGTAGTTGTGGCTGTCTGAAAGCCTCCATTTAAATATATTATTCACGAGCGGCAGCGCGTTAGCAGCGCTTCTAAACGTAGCCTCATCTGAAGGGACTCTAAAATTTTGAATTCTGAATAACAATTGTTTAGTAACATTGTTACATACAAGAATTCGGGAGAACCATAGAAGCAGACTGTAAGATTTATATTATATTCGAAACTCGCAAGATTCAAACCCTTGATCACTCAGTTAGGCCGGAGGTGTGATTATGCGTGAGGGCGTGCGTTGAGACGTCACGCTGGTGTGATGACAATAAGTCGCATTCTTTTGTCAACTGTCCGCGTGGTTGACTTTAAACAAGAGACGACTACACTGCGAACGAAAGTGACAACAAAAGAACATCATTGTAGGTGAGTGTGACATCCTCTCTTATATAAAGATGTCCCGCCACATAATGATCACCAGTCTGATATTTGTCTGTTCCAGTACAACACTATACTTTGTAGTTGCTTAGGCGAAAGGATTTCGAGAAACTTCTTCAAAGTAAGCTTACATATTATTAATTTTATGTTCCTTCCTAAATATTCTTACGTCACAAAATCAATAATTTGTACACTTGTGAGGCTCTTCATTACCATTAAAGTTATTAATATCGTCGTTGTTCCTGCAATAACTCCTATGTGCAAAATATAAAATTTTTCAGTAGGAAGAAAAAACACATTAATTCATCCTATGGCAGCCGTATATAGGAGACTGTGAATTCTTACATTTTCGAAACAAAAAAATATAATTACATATCGGAGATTTTATTATTTGCTGTATCACTGTTTAAGTTATTAAGGCCGTGTCTCAAAGCTACATTTTCAGCTGAAGTGAACTAGATTGTTGACTAAATAGCTGGATGTGACATCAGAAGTTACGATCCAAAGTTACGTAGTGAATAGCAATCAAGTCCGTAGTAGCTAGTAAACGAAAATGCTTGCTTGACTGTTGACTTGTTCACTAAACAAACATGGATACCTCATCATCAATTGGGGTTATGATATCTAAAAATGCTTTGGAAGTGAAATAATGAAAAATATAATGTAGATAAAACGTTAACTTTAAATATTGGAATTGTTAATACTTTCTTTACGATGTTTTAAATATCGTTGTAATATATTAGATCCTTATCCTTTCCACAGGACTCGTAATGAAGCAGCATTAGGACACTGCCCTCTTAATTCAGTGCTATCATCAGTGATATGGTTTTTTAGAAAAATAGTCTGTGAAGAAGGCCATGATTCAAGCATACATTTCCAAAGCTTCCTAGTGTATGGTTTACAAGTCACCTAGTTGTTAGTCATTAGTGTGTAGTATGGACTTGAGCTTTGAGACACGGCCTTAGTATAGCAAAAATCTGAAAATCGATAAATATGTCACATAGGAGTTATTGCAGGAACAACGACGATATATTTTGTTACAACATGGTGATTTTTCTAATACGTCATTCTTCTTCTTTTCTTATTCTTCTTCTTCTTCTTGAGTAAATAAGGATCAAACTTTCGAGGGAATTGAGTCATGATTAGGGATCCTATTTTATGGTAAAAAATCTTAAATTTAAATATAAACATTTGCTTAATTTCGGTTTTATTTGCAGAAAAGACACAAATTTGATGTTATTTCACATTTAAAAATATTAATTTTTTACTCTCATCGTACAAAATACATTAATGTATTTTTACTACAAAGACTAAAAGTCTGTAACATCAATGGTATCTTAAAGTTCTTTGTGCATTTTTGCAATACTTTCAGTTTTATATATATCGGTACTTACCTGTTGTGTAGAGTAATTTGTAACAGTCTGCCATCCTATGTGTGAATAATATAAACTAATAGGCACCACATAACATTCAAGATATTTCTATTTAATATTTAAAAATAAATTCACTCGAAATCTCGTTTCAGTACTAGATTCAAAATTCTGTATTGAAATAGTGTTTGAATATTAAACTCAAAATTTTGTACATCAATATCAAGCTTTGCGCATTTAAAAATTTCGTTAAAAAAAATCAAAATGTATCTTGAAAAACACTAATTTCGGATAAATTAGAGCTAAAAACAAAAATTTCGTGTTATTTCCCGAGTTTAAACTTACGGTATTTTGGCCTGGAAGGGTTTGAAACATAAAATGTTTGCTTTTATCAACTGAAAACCGTATTTCACGAATCTCTGACAAGACATAACTTAGGCTATGTACACCTAATAAAACGATAAAGTAACGGGTCTAGACTTCGATTCTTAATTATGTTATAGTGTTAGGTACGTTAATTGTTATTCTAGTAAAAACAACATTTTCACTAAAATGGCGCTTAGATCCTTATTTACTTCAAGTCTTCAATTTTACTGTGATATTATTTTATTCATTCCGCTGTGATATCAGTTCTTAATCTGTTTCTTATTTCTTTATGTTTTGTTTTATCTTGACTTCTTACTTAATGGTGGTCTTAGAAATCTCATTAGTGCAGTATCATTTCTATCTTATTCTCTCTTCGTAAAATTCGAGTTTCGCTTCCGTAATGAAACATATGTTTTTATATGAAACTTTTAAAGATAATTTTAGCTCTCTTCGACATAATACTCTTTCCAATATAATTTCTAATTTATTCCGCTTATTTTGTTATAGTCTTGCGTTTATCTTCTGAGTCTCTGTGAAGACTTGTCGAATAAGAATTTGATGGTGATACTGTCGAACATGCGTGTCATCCTTATGATATTGCGATTACTTACTGCTAGCCGTTAGTCTCGAGTTTCGACGGTTCAAATCTAACCAAGGGCAATTAATTTTAAAGCGCGATGAAATCCTTAGCATGGCTTTCTCCGGGAGAGAAGTAAAACTTGGAGGTTCGTGTCGTAGATTTACGGCATATAAAAAACGAGAATTCCAGGGAAAATGTTTCGGCCATTTTGACTGAATGGTTCTTCCTGGTTATTAAATTAGGGTCTACTTGTGGCTAGGAACGATTTCTGAGAGTGCATTCTTGATTATGTGCACACAAAAGTAAAGTTTCAACAAAAAGATATAGGCCTACTGTAATTGTTTTATTTTGCTCTATTCCCTTAACGGCTAGAATTATATAATTTTTACAGAGTAGGCCTAATTGAGTAGATATCTTTAATTCCTTAACTTTGCGTCTGAATTTTTCATTTAAAGACATAATTTCTGTATTATGTATATAGCCTAATGTTTTATTCTAATTTCATAACGGTTGATAGTAGGCTTACTTTAATCTTGAGAAATCATACATATAGGCTAGTTATATTGTTATCTTTAAGTTTCAACATTTTATCCGAAGTAGTTTTCGATTGGAGATACAATTATGTAAATAATAATTACTTAAACTTTTTGAGACGTACTGCCTACCCCGTTTAATTTCCCACATAATTGTACAAAAGAATAAAAGTCCGGAACAAAAAGTGAAAGGAGATATGAGGAAATTCTTGTGTATAGGTAATTCATTATCTCGTGAAACCAAATGCTTGTGTGCGCCGTAGCACATAGTAAAAACCTTAAAGTGGGGGTAAGTGATCTAGCTAGCTGCAAGTAGAAGCTTAGCAAGGAAGGGAAGCTTCCCAGTCTACTTTTTTCTTCCCCCGACGTGCAGGTAGGTTTCACGAGATAAAGAATGGTCTATAACGTCTATACAGGAATTCGGGTAATGTAATTAGGATAAATAAATGCATTTTTCTGTAAGATTTAAGTGTGTCTTTATTTAACAATACACTTACCATACTCGAAGCATTTTTTTAACTATTGAATTAGCTTTTGGAATTGAAATGTATATATAGCTAGTCGACGATGTGTGCAATAGAGGGGAAAAGGAACTGGCCATCCTATCCCATTATCTCATGGCTTAGGTTCCTCATAAGTGATGCCTTGTTGTTATCACCTGTGAGGTTCAGACCTGTCTTCGGACAGTTGACTAAACAACAAAACAACAATCTGTGTGAATTACTTGTTTAACACCCGTTAAAATAGATTATATGATGCTGATAAGTGAAATCAAGAGAATCAACAACTCTCGAAAACACCATATCAAAATAAGAATCATTTCTGTTAATGTTAATTGTTGGATTTTTAAATTACATCCAAGTAAAAAGTGTCTTTAACGTACTTTAGAAACTGTTTATTTTTAGGTTTAGATGTATCAGAGTAGTCACCACTTTACTAAGTGTAGGTCTACTGTACTTCATTCTTCAGGTGCACATTACGTGCTACAATCTTCACCCATATACCGTGCATTTTTTAAAGTTATCTAGTAATGTATATTGTAAATTCTAAAGCAAAATTTAGTTACAAAAAAAATATTGAACTTTGTTTAACATTTTTTCAATGCATATATTTTTTTTCTCGTGTTATGTGTGTTATATTCTTAAACCCGTACATCTACTATGTAGGACAGAGGCTGCAGAAAACACTGTAAAAATTTCATGTAAATTGATTCAGTAGCTTCAGAGAAAAATGCACTTAAGTTTGAAAAATGTCAACTTCGGAAAACTGCATTAAAAAAAAAAAAAGAAGGATGTATAAATACATGCACCGCCAAATTTAAAGAGGCCATTTAAAGGGCTTATCTGCAGAAATACCCTAACATAATATTTATATTGTTTAAAGAGCAAGTTTTGTACTTTTTTTAAAAAACACAAAATAAAAAATCGGATTTTTGACTCCTAATCACTACTCGGTTCCCTTAAAGAATACAGTTTCGACAACAGGAAAGTTGCTGACATGAATGTTCATTATTTTGAAATATTAATTATCATCAATATCGTTTAACATTAATTAATTGTTATTCTTATTTATTTTTCAGAATATGGGCACTGCAAGAATTTTAATTCTAGCGATATTCTTGTTCACCACCGATGTATGTTTCTCTGCTCCTAAGAAATATGAACCTACAGGGTAAGAATTCATAATTTTGTTTATTATTTACAAGATAAAAACACGACATAGATTCAAATAAGAAATACTACCTGGCAACACCGGGGTTGAAACCTCTTAAGGCTGGTTCGCAATAAACCGGGAACGGAAATGACGAGAACGGAAATAATGTTAAAATAAATGTATTTAAATGAGAACATTCAAAATAGTTAATTGTGAATGCTCACATTCAAATACATTTATTTTAACAATATTTCTGTTCTCGTTGCCGTTTTCGTTCCCGGTTTAGTGTGAACCAGCCTTTAAGTGTCACATGTTTGGGTGTGGTGAAGATAACACCGACCAGCAACAATCTGGCCATATTTCTAATAAATTATTTTGTCCATTGTGTTTTGACAACTCACTGCTGGCGAATCCAGTTACCTTCAAAATGCATTTAACCACAAAATATTTCTAAGGAAAAGTAATCCAAAATAAATAACCAAACTCAAAAATAATATCACAAAAAATATGTTCCGGTTTTTATATAAATTTTTGGTGAATTATAACGTACTGCTAAAATACGATGAAATATTCATTAATATGGCTAATGAAAACCATGTCATCGTATTCAGAAAAGTTATAAATGTGTTTCATTTAACTGAAATTTGTAAAAACAAACCAGAATAAAATTATGACGTACAGAAATCCGAGCCCTTTCGTAAGCATTGACGAAACTGAAACCACAGTCTGGTATATACAGTCACGAAGCTTGAGTTGATGATGGTACTAGGAACAATAGACTGTGCAGGTACTATTTCGCATTGTCTCTGTTGAGACGATAGTAGCGATCCTAGTGGTAGCAACTATCTATAGATGCATATTTGCTATGTATTGAGGAAAACTTATTTTTATGGCCCTCGTAATTACACTCAAGTGGCCAAAATTTGTATAAGTGAATGTTTTGACATTAGGTTCGTTGCAGCAAGCAATTCAGAACGCTTTCCGAAATAATACCGAATTTCTTTCGATACTATCACTTCCAAATCACTCATGATCGACTATTTTTTTTATTGAAACCTGCCTAGTCTTGAAGCATTTTATCCATAACTTCAGATTAAACCATCTGTGCATGCTTCAACTGTTCAGAATTCCCAGTTCTGCTCTTAATCAAGAACCAAATTCACTCATTCCGAACGAGTTCTGAAGCACGTTGGAAGAGAGAATTGGGAGTTTAGTATCGGTTCAGAATCAGTTCTAGTCTTGTTGGAACACATAATGGACTACTGTGCATGATCAGGCAGTTCAGAATCGATTCCGATCCATGCTAGAACAAACCTATTATTAACATGGTGGAATACTGGAACTCTAGTGAGGGCTGTAAACACTAAAAGGCCCTCATAAGAGATCTTAAGGGAACTGGGTAGTGATGCTTGTGCGATTATAAAATTTCAGTACAAAAGTTTAGTTCAATATTTCTAGGCTTTTAGTGCTCAGATTAAAATAACAATTTTCATGCTTATACAATCAATCATTCTGAATTCAGTGATATAAGAGACAACTAATTAGTTTCGTATCCAAGTGCAAAAGAAAGGCCCTAACTGATAACCTGTTTTCCCACGTTGCTAAGTGTACCTCATTCTTCAGGTGCACACTACTTGCTACAATTTTCACTTATATACCTTGTAATTTTTTTAATTATCTAGTAATGTATACTGTAAATTCTAAAGCAAAATTTGATTCAATATTTCACTCCTAGTGAAATAGAAAAATATTGAACTTTGTTTAACCTTTTTTTTGCAATTTTTTTTCAATGCATATATTTTTTTCCTCGTGTTATGTGTGTGGTATTCTTAAACTCGAAGGTCTACTAAGTAGAACACAGGCTGCAAAAAACATTATAAAAATGTTATGTAAATTGATTAGGTAGTTTCAGAGAAAAATGCACTTAAGTTTGAAAAATGTCCACTTATGGAAAACTGCATTTAAAAAAAAAGGATGTATGAATTACATGCACCGTCAAATTTCAAGAGGCTATTTAAAGGGCTTATCTGCAGAACTAGCCCCCCCCCCCTACAATATTTATATTGTTTTGAAGAGCAAGTTTTGTACTTTTTTAAAACACAAATAAAAAATCGGATTTTTTAACCCTAATCACTACCTGGTTCCCTTAATAAAAACAGGTCAACTGACCTGTTAAAATTGAGCAGGATCAGCTCTGCTGGGCAGTTGGATTCCTTACAGGACACTGTCCCTTCAAGAAGAACTTGTACAGGATGGGTCATAATATCAATCCAACCTGTACTCGTTGTTCACAGGGAGATGAGTTTGTAACTCATCTACTGTGTGAATGCAATGCACTCGCTCATCAAAGAGCTCTCATCTTTGGAAAACATTTTCCAAAGCTTGATGAGCTATCAACTGTCCCAGTCCGTAGTTTGATTCAGTTCATTAAGAACATCAAACTATTTGACTGATAGGATATCATGACGGGGATGCACAATAGATCTTTTAGGTTGCAGTGCTAGGGCTGTTATAGCCCTCCCCCTTTTAAATTCAATTCAGTTCAATTCAATTCAATTAAAAAAAGATGGTGGAAGAAAAAAAACTTTTTTATCTGCCCCCATGAGAATATTTGTTTTTGAGTTGTGTTTATATGCACTTGTTGTGCAGGCTACTTTATGTTTGATTTAATTTCTCATAGAGATGAAATTTTGTAAAAATATAGGCTTGTTTATTCTTTCCAATGCGTCATCATTCTAATAAATGTTGCTCTATACAAGAAATTTTCCATAGAAAACCATTACTGGTACTTAAAATTTCTTAATTGTAATTTGTAATTTTAATTTATCTTAAAAAATAATAAATTATATACTAGGGTGGCCCTTATTTTTCAACTTTCTGAAAGTTTTGCTCCCACCCCTCTATCTTGTTTCAATCAACAAAAAAACGATCTGTGCAAATTTTCAGCTCAATCGGACAACTGCGAGGAGAATCTCATCGACCATGAAATTTTTTAAATTTTAACCCTGAAAATATTTTTTTCTAATATTGTTAGATAAACCATTATTATTATTATTATTATTATTATTATTATTATTATTATTATTATTATTATTTTATGTGCTTTATTCACTTATTTTGTAATTAAACATGATTTTGTCTTTGATGAATGATTTTTCAATTATTATTTCAAAACTGTCTGTGCTGATCTGCCGACTGCCGGTGTAAAGTGACTTTCAAGACGTCTTTTCCCTAGAATTGTAAAATGGCATCAACCTCTTCAGGTAGTTCGTCACACAAGTTAAAAAAAAAAAGACTTCTATGTCTCTCTTGTTGGCTACATCTGCAATCAAATCATCGGAGAGAGAATTGGAAAGTTTTATGAGTACTCTCCTACAATGTAAGAATTGTAAATATTTCAACAAAGGAAA
Organism: Periplaneta americana; assembly: GCF_040183065.1. Taxonomy (NCBI): domain Eukaryota; kingdom Metazoa; phylum Arthropoda; class Insecta; order Blattodea; family Blattidae; genus Periplaneta; species Periplaneta americana. The sequence goes on from NC_091124.1 coordinate 22,003,974, forward strand.
GTGTAGCATTAGTGTTTCAAGAAGTTTCCATTTTTTGGCAAAAAGAACGAATCCCTACTAGAAGAACTAACCACTGCATTGATAAGTTATTGAATCTCTATGATGAATGGAAAGGTTTACAGAAATTTTGAGTAGAACTGTAGGTAAGAAAAAAGAGATCTTTTTGTGGAAATTATGGACGATCTCTTTGATGTAGCTCATTCAGATGCTTTAGGACAGATGAAAAATGAAGAGGATAAAAATTTCTTAAAGCTTCAGCGGCAAAAAGGGCGACCAGGCTGCATGGTTGGTGTAGATAAAAAACTAAAACACAAGGAAGAAAGAGCATTGAAGTGTAATGCAATGGACACTGCCAGGAAAGAAAGGACTTACGAAGAAATCTAACAACATTTTACTACTCATCAGCTTGCTACATCACAGTTTTTTTACTCCGCGTGTCTCTGAAGATTTTGATAGGTGCAAAATCAATTATAGCAGTGGGGTTTACACATTAATAGCTGCTGCAGAAGCTTTCGGGCATGATACTGAAAATATGGTAATAAATTGCACTTCTTTTCAATGCCTTACAAAAAATTTAGAGAAGCAAGACACACAGAAATTATTTTTCTTGCTCGAGTGTATGTTTGAGCCTGGTTTTTGTCATCAGAACAATTAAAGCATTTTATCATGATTTCCTATTCATGCGTGAACTGATAAATTATCAGGATATTGATCCAGAAATCAGTAAGGCTGCTGCAAATAAATTTTCTAACCATCTCTGGTACTTAGTTCCCGAAACTGTGGCTCTATCCAACAGCACTTAAAGCAAATATGGCTCAAGTTATACTGAAAGCAGACGAAGGTGAAGAAGAGAAAGAAAAAGAAAATCAAATGAAGAGGAACATTCTGCATCAAATTGATTTATCTTCCTTTACAAATATTCGGTTGTTGTCTTTTGTAACTCGTGGTACTAAAATTTTCTTCACGAGATTTTCTATCAGCACCGATTTCCTCGACAAAGACCTTTCAACTTGAAAGAATGATCCTGTTTAAGATAGTTGTTGTGAATGACGTTGCAGAAAGAGAAGTCCAACTCATTCAGGATTGCAATAACATTCTCACAAAAGATGAAACTGAGAAACAATTTGTTTTGCAGATCATTACCAGAGACCGTAAAAAATACTCAACTGCTACCAAATGCTCTCTTAGAAAAAATAATGTTCTATGTTCGTTCATTTACATAATGTTTTGATTCTATAGAAATTATTGTTGTAAATAAAAATGTGTTTCTTTTATAGATGTTGTGTGCATTACTTAAATTTTTATCTTCTTTCAGGAATTTTTCGAATTAACTTTTGGGGAATTTCATTCAGAATATTTTTGAACAATTACTGGGGTTGCCAGGATGTTCATATAAATTTCTCTAAGAAGAAAAAAGGAAAATGGTCTAGATAGGAAGGAGTATATCGCTTTTGTATGGAATTAATCGTTGCGTAGACAATGTTCCAACTTTAAAGCGTTTAAGGGTCGCCAAGCAGTTGTCCAATTGAGCTGTAAATTTGCACATATTATCTTTTTGTTGATTGGAACAAGATAAGGGGGTGGGAGCAGCACAATTTTAACTTTCGGAAAATTACCTATAGCTAAGGGCCACCCTATTATATACGAATATTGTGCATAATTTTGACAAAATACAAAAGTACCGGTACAAAATCATCTGCAAAAAAAAAAAAAAAAAAAAAAAAACTAATTTCTTTAACCTGCATAATTCCATGGTGTCCTTTTGTGCATTCTTCAAGTCTTCTGGTCATGTACAACATTTCCATTGTCCAAAAGTAATGTATAAGGTTAGGACTAGTTGTTGAAGTCATTGTGGTTTTGCTGTGTATTGCGATTGTGATTGTAGAGGATTTCTGCCTAGTCCCAGCAGCTTCTTCCCCCACTCGGGTGACCAGGTTGCTATGGAGTCCAAGTCAATCAATCAGACAGACATTCAAGAAAGAAGTAATGACAAAGCTGACATTACAGCAGAAGCAAGCAACTCCATTGATGACAGGCAGCAAGAACCGAGGTTTGGATTCCTGACTTACGGGACTACAGCAGTTCAGGTAATTAATTTTTTTCAAATTCTGCGAGAAATCTTAAGGAAATGGTATTTAGATCAGTGTTATAAAAAATACAGTAAAATCTCGTTAATCCGGACTAATTGAGGGGATAGGTTGATCAGTTTAACTAATGTGCGGATTAACTGAAATGAGGCAAAAGAACAACAGAAAGTGCATTAAAACCCCGTTCATAGCAACAAAATATGTTTATTATGTTGTATTTAAAGGGCATAGGCCTAAATACACTATACATTACAGTAAAATATAAAGCAATATACTTTAAACCTTTGTTTGTGTAAGTTAATCGATAATAATATTTGTTTGTATAGTTTAAATACTTTAATGCAAACTTGATGGATTTTCTCTAGAAAAAATACGTAGGCTACTAATATTATAATATGTCACAATATTTAATATACCGGTACTGTGTTTCTGTAGAAAGAAAAGAGAGAGAGAGCGAGAAAAAGACAGTCAGATAATCCGCCAGTCTGTTTAATAGGGTTCTACTAAGATTAAACTGACATTAAAACTCACCTAAAAACTATTTTTAATAAAATTTATTAGTCTCCTTACTAGTATATCTGAATACCTATGCTTACATATTACATTTAATTTCTTGTGTAAATAGAATGTGCCCGGATTTTGAAGTAACTTGCGCCTAAAATTAATTTAAAAAATACCGTAATATATATAATTTAAAAAGTTCTTTATATTGAATTATTATAGTCTATGGTGTAATTAAAATTAGATCTATGAGATGGCAGCATAAAACTGAAGGTATATTAAAATTCTTTTAATATTTTGATACTAGATAAAAAAATTGGAACTGTTGTTTGTTAACAGAATACAGGTTCTACTGGTTTGAATGGGTTGAATGGCCAGCTGAAATTAGATCTTGGTGGAGTTGTACTTGGAGCCATAATAGGGTTCGGTGCTGTATTTATTCTCCCAAAGATTCTTCATGTATTCAGTTCCGGTCATGAGTCCATGGGTTATGGGGGAAGTGGTGGTGGCTATGGATATCGAAGTAAGTTCAACAGTGTACTTGGATACACACAGTCATAGCCTACTATGTTTTATAACATATAATTCGTAGTGCACAATTATTAAATGAAACTTAGGAAGTAAGTAGGCCTAACTTTCGCACTTTCTTCAGCTTTTTGATTACTGAGTTTGGGAATAAAAACTCTGTAAGTTAACACTTTTCCTCAGCTGTAAGGTGAATGTGTAATCTTTTGCCAGAAAATATAGAAAAGTTATTTGTATTGTATTGTAATCAGTGTTTAGTCCAGTCAATATAACACCTTTTTTTTTCTCTTGAGTTCATTGTAAAAAATTGAGTTATTTATTATTATGTCGACTTATTTTACCGGTATTTTATTTGGTAGCATATTAAATATACGCAAAGGTAACCATTAATAACCATATTAAATATAAACCAAACTGTCAATCTCTAAAAACTTATTTTGTAAATAATTATGTAAATCTGCTTCAAATGGTTTAGGAACGAAGATATTTTAGCATTGAAATATTTACTTCATATTTTCATATTCTACCAAAATAATTTTCTGAATGAATAAATTGTCACTGTAGCATAATTTATAGATGGTTCAATTATCGTTTCGATACTGTTGAAATTGTGGAAAGATTAACGACAATAATCGAAACTCCATTGCATAAGGTCACCCTAAAAGTAATGTCATACTCTTTGTATTTTCTTTGTAAACTTTTTGGGGTAAAATGTTAAATGAAAGATTAACAGTGCTTAGAATATGTAGCCTAGTGTTATTTTTGTTTGTTTATTTTCTTTTTACCTATATATTAGGTGACGATGAGAAGAAAGCGAGTCTTATGGACATTTTATCTCGGGTGGATGAGACATTGGCTCAGTACAATATTGATTCTTCATCCTGCATGCAGAGGGCTGTTTGCTCTTATGTGAAACAGGCTTCAGAGAAAGTAAATGATGGTACAGCCAACAACATAGATGCAGTTGTGGACTCCGCAGCAGGGTAAGAGTAATCTTTGGTTCTTTGTTACTTAAGGCTGGTTCACAATAAACCGGGAACGGAAACGATAACGATAACGGAAATAATGTTAAAATAAATGTATTTAAATGTGAGCATTCACAATAGTCATTTGTGAATGCTCACATTTAAATACATTTATTTTAACAATCTTTCCGTTTTTGTTCTCGTTATCGTTTCCGTTCCCAGTTTATTGTGGACCAGCCACCATGTCTATATTCCATTTAAGGTTAAGAGATAAAATAAAATAATATTAAAACAATACATACATACATCATCATCATTATCATCATCATCATCATCATCATCATCATCATCGTCTTTATCAGTGGCGCCATTGCTGAGTCCTGACCTCCTCAAGGAATTTCGTCCCCTGTCGTGTTTCATTGCCACCCTCCTTGACCTTCACCTTCTTTGTCCAAAAGTTCTAGCATAACCATCCACCTCTCCATCCAGCGCAGTATTGGTCTTCCTTTCGTCCTTCTTCCATCAGGTTATATTATTGATATCTTTTTGGAAATTTCAGCATCTTTCTTCCTCATTAGATGTTTTATATCACATGTTATATAAAATATATATTTTTTATGACTAGAAATTCAATCTAGTTAGTGTTAGTTACGGGTTCCTTAAAAGCCATTTGTAAATAAGTAAGAAGTTCAATATCTACTCATATCAATTTCTTATGTTAATTTTAAAAAGTATAATTACGTAGGCATGTATTAAAAACATTAAAGGGACATTCAGATGTTAATTAAATTATTTCTTATTTTTTAGAAATTCTATGGTGAATTTCATGCTAGATGGAACAAGCATCAAGCAGGCAGTGGAGATGGGACGAAGTGGAGGAAACTGTGGTGCAACATATGCAAGATGTCCGTTCACCAAAGAAAGTGTCTTCGCAGCTCTTAAGGGGCTCATGGCAGATCTGAAATAAAAAAAAAGAGAGGGGGGGGGGGACATAGTTTTGTTTTTGTTAAGTTTTGCTATTTTGACGATTCACATTTGAGTGAATAACACACAGTCAATGAAAAGAGGCACAGGTCACTAATATTTACAGCAGTTAATAAACGAATTAAGGTTATGTTCACTTCATATTGTCTGGCTGCCCTGGGTATATGTGCAAGACATATTTCCTTTGTGAATTACCGGTACTACCTATTTTTAAAGAATTTGTACAGAATTATGTACTCCTACTGAACATTTTTCTTGTAAACAAAAAATCGTATTTTCAACTTTTTTATACAAAAGTCTATTTCAGATTTAAATTCACTATTAACCTCCTGAATCCTGAGACATTTGTTGTTTTGTTTTTAAAGTTCAATATAATTCTACACTAAAAAAAAAGTCACTGACATGAGGAAAAATGCTGGAAGAATTCTGCAGGTTACAGTTAGGGCACAAATGCAGATATTATGCTATGCTATATTGTACAACTTATATCTTAATCATGTATGTAGTATAGTATACTATACTCTCAGGAATCAGGAAGATAAAGATCAAGCATTCATAATATTGCAAATCCATTGAGAATTTTTTTTACGAAAGAAGAATAATATAAGAACTCGAGACATTTCTGTCATTAATTAATTTAAGGAAATAATTATTGCTTTAGATAAAGGATAGGCTATTTTCTGTGACCTGAATTGCAATTTTATTTTGCTGCATTTGAATCTCCATCTTATTTTTTAACAGATTATTTTTCGTAGGACATGAGGCTTTCCTGGCGTTTGATATGGAATAATTCTACATTTGAATGTTTTTGATCCTATCAATATTACCAAATGAGAAAAAAAGAAGTAACAGTTCATCTCCAGAATTTCCATTTGTTAAGATGTTTGTCTGACAAAACATTTTCATTATGGTTGATTTATTCTCGACTACTGCATTGGTATCAAGCCATTGTCCATAACACAGAGTACAAAATGTATTTAAGGTGACAAATTATTCAGTCGTAATGCATACGTTCTTATAACACGAAGTTGTCAGCAAGAAACTGATGACATTTGATGTTCTATCACAATCAAAATGGCTTGTACCAGTACCTAATTTATTGTAATGTATTTTTTGTAAATGTGTTTAAAGACTACATTTGTATAAAACTCGGGATTCATTCCATTAGACTCAGAAATCACCATAATGAAACTTGAAGAATAATTTTTCAGGACAATACCTATATACACATATTTTAAGTTATCTTAATTTTTGTCAGATAAGAAAATTGCTAGTCTAATACAGGGTGTTTATTAAGATCTTTATGTTTTTACTCAAAAATATTATTTGTGTAAAATAATAAATACAACATATAGATAAATTTATTGTTTTACTAGCAGACAGAAATTGTAATTATGTATTATATATTCTTTAAAATTAGAGAAATTTAATGTATTATTTATATGTAATTTATATTAAACGTATTAAAACATTTCTTGTTTTATGTTTATATTTTCTGCGTATATTTATTTATAAATTATAATTTCTAACCATTCTTTACAGTTTCTAATCTTCATGTTTCATTTGTTATATATACCTAGCTTTAAAAATCTGCAGTTCAGTCCTGCTACCAATTAAAAATTTAATGCCACACAGGTGACATAATTTATCATAATATATTTTACGCATTGTACAACAATTTCGTTCATTTTTTATATTGTGTATGATAATACTATTTTAATTTCTTGCATTATTATTCAAAACACATACAAATTACACACACATAAAGAAGATGAATTTTAGTTTTCCAGATTTCACACAAAAGCATCATTAAATTTATATTATCCAAAAATTAAAGCATTTGACTTGACTTAATTTATAAATTGTGTGATTTAAGTAAATATGTGTGATTAATTATACACAAAAGTACATGAAATAACTGTATGTCTATGTCCCTTGCTGTAGTGTCTTGGTCTGAGGCATCATGCCTAAGACTTACGTTACGGAATGCACACTGGTTCGAGTCCTGATGGGAGAGAAATTTCCTCATGAAATTTCGGCCAGTATATGGGACTGGTGCCCACCGAACATCGTGATGAATTGGAAAGCTACAATAGATAGCGAAAACTGGTTACGAAAGTTAGTGATAATAGTGAGGGATTATAGTGCTAATCACACAATACAATACTGGTTGGATGATCGTTCATCTCTGCTGAGGCATATGAACGTGAGGTCAGCAGCTGGTTGGTCAGTCATGGTCCTTCATGAAACAAGTCAAGATTTTACAAGATTACAATTTTTTGGCGAGATGAAGTGAGGCCGAGGATTCACCATAATTACTTGGCATTTACCTTATGGTCGGGGAAAACCTCGAAAGAAAACCTAACCAGGTAGTCAGCCCAAACGAAAATCTAACACAAGCCCAAGCGCAGTTCTGAATCAACAGACTAGCGAGTCTGCCGACTGAGCTACGTTGGTGGCTCAACAAAAAATGTAGCTACAGTACATAGCATTCAGATTATTCAATTTAGAAACCTAACCGATTATTCATGGACTGTAACACTACGGATTATTATTATTATTATTATTATTATTATTATTATTATTATTATTATTATTATCTATATATAAATATTGTAATTTCTAATATTTTTCTGTTATGAAAATGGACATTTAAAATTTAATGATATATTCAGATTTCTTGCTTTTAATTCTATACATTTAAGACCTTGCTTCAGTGATTTATATTTAAGAACGCCATCTATCCGCAATATGCGGAACCCGAATCACGTAAAGTGAAGTGGGTAGGCACTGGATAAATACATACATATTTTTTCATTAAACCGTGTGGAATATATTAATTAAAATAATTTCATGTGGATAATTGAAGGAAGGCCATATTTTCTTTTCATTTCAAAAGAATTTTATGATTAAGATGTGAAATCTGTAACTCCACGTATAGGGAAAAACAAAAAGTACAAAATAAATACAGCATAGTAATTTAAAGTTCCCGCAAAGATGGTAGCACTTGAAATCACCGAATAGGATCAGAAAGTTCATCTGCCTTGTTTGTGTAGGAGGGGAGTGGGCAAAGCCAAGGGAAGGGGATACGACTGCTGACAGGGCGACACGAGCGAACAAATGACTGACGAATTACATGGAGCAGCAAATGTGTGTTGTTTCAGCATAGATGTGGTTCTGAAAAATTTTTACGTCGTGAATTTACGCGATTTTTACAAGATATTTGTAATAGAGCAACGACAATGAAGACAAGATTTAGTACATATGATTTAGTATGCACTGTCACAGAACTTCAAAAGTGAGTATGTGTTTTTAATAATAGTTACTTTTGTTGTACACATGTGTCTTTGATGTCGTATTTCGTAAATTTAAATAAAGTAATAAACATAATTTCGATTGTGAAGAAACTTGCATAAAGTCCTGTATAAAATTATAACCTACAATTTGACGTGCTAATTAGAATTCATCTAACCTATACCAGCGATCTCTAAGAGCGCTAGGCTATTTCTAATTTATACCGGTGTTGCTAAATGTCAAAAGATTTATGGTCATTGCGTTCACTATAATACGAGGGTTTGATATAACGATAAATATTGAAAAAAAAACATAGGACCTGTGTAAGATTTTTAAAGAAATAAAATGCTATGTTTTCCCCTTAAACGTAGACGTAGGCCTACATTGAATTATCAAGTGAATATTGCGTATTTAAGGGAAATTATGGGGAAAATTTCAGTATACGGATTTCTCACTGACATATCTTGAAATACTAAAAAGAGTAGATTTGTCTGCTTTTGTCGAATCCGCATCATCATGCTTACGAAAAGGCACTTTTCAGTACCAGTAATTTATTTTCTGTTCACAAAGTTGGAATTTTGAAGTAAGAAGGAAAGGAAGGAATGTACCTAGTAAGCATCAGCCAGGCCATCATCCCGCAGTAGAGGTCCAGGGCACATAATTACCAAATAGGTCTAGGCCCTATATAAATTTATTTTAAGCATATTTTTTAACGTTTTCCTATTATATGATGATTATATGTGAGTGATTATACTTTTAACATGAAATTGTATTCCGGTACCATAATTCATATATCTGCTCTGTTAATTTCTACAGGTATATTGGCATGCGTGTTGCCCAAGTTTATGATATTGATCACAAAACCTACTTAATAAAACTTCAGAGAACAGAAGAGAAATGTATCTTGCTTCTGGAATCCGGTAACAGACTGCATTCCACTGCTTTTGAGTGGCCCAAAAATGTTGCACCGTCGGGATTTAGTATGAAGGTAAGTTTTATAACCAGTTTCAAAGTTGTAAATGTGAGTTTTGAATGTTGGGATTGGGAAAAATATGTGAAAATAGCAGTAACTTACAGGTACTGGTACCTAGCATATGACGTTAGTCACTTCAGTTGGAAATTCCATTCTCGCTACTACCAATAATGAAACTGTGAAGCTTCACAGTAGCAGATAGTGAGGCTCCATCACCAAAGACACTATGGGATAGTGTGGGAGAGGGGTTTGAGTGGGATAGTGACATTCTTAGACAATTGTGAGTTTATTATACGAGGCATACCAAAAGCCTAAACTAATGTAACCAAACCTGTCATTGGTATGTTACGAAAACGTTCCTTTTCTCTGTTATCAGTAACGAAATGCACGGATGTCGGATATGAGATGCATGTACCTCCCTTTGCTGCTGTCTACCTCTTTCACCTCAATGAAGCGATCCCACCTCTCTACTGCCCCCACTTTTGTAGCAACTTTCCACCCTTATTTCTGTGCGAAACCCCTGATCACATATATACCAGATTGGCGATTCCCATGTTATAAAATGGCAACATATAAAAGAGAATAACCACTAGTAACTCCACCATCGAAAATGAAGTTTTTGGTAATGACCGCTAGATAGAAGTAAAACAGCAAGCTATTACTGTATGCAATTCGATCAGAGTTATAACGTGACTTCTTTTGCAGTCGCTAGATGACAGCATAGTGAAATTGATAAAAGTTGTTGTCTTGAAAGTGTAAAAGTTGTTTTGGAAATGCATTAGACCGATCAATCTGTTATATGTGATCAATTAATTTATACTCACTAAAAATTGGACGTATTGGTAGTGTTTTTTTCTGTTTCATATTTTGAGTGCTAGTTTAAACCCTTTCAATTAATTAAAATGTGTCTCAGTGAAACATACAGCAGAGTCCGTATAGGTCAGTTTCTGTCAGATGCATTTCCAATTCACTGTGGGCTAAAGCAAGGAGATGCATTATCACCTTTATTTTTTAACTTTGCTCTAGAGTATGCCATTAGGAAAGTCCAGAATAACAGAGAGGATTTGGAATTGAACGGGTTACATCAGCTTCTTGTCTATGCAGATGACGTGATTATGTTAGGAGAAAGTCCACAAACAATTAGGGAAAACACGGGAATTTTACTTGAAGCAAGTAAAGAGATAGGTTTGGAAGTAAATCCCGAAAAGACAAAGTATATGATTATGTCTCGTGACCAGAATATTGTACGAAATGGAAATATAAAAATTGGGAATGTATCCTTTGAAGAGATGGAAAAATTCAAATACTTGGAAGCAACAGTAACAAATATAAATGATACTCGGGAGGAAATTAAACACAGAATAAATATGGGAAATACCTGTTATTATTCGATTGAGAAGCTTTTATCATCCACTCTGCTGTCAAAAAATCTAAAGTTAGAATTTATAAAACAGTTATATTACCGGTTGTTCTTTATGGTTGTGAAACTTGGATTCTCACTTTGAGAGAGGAACATAGGTTAAGGGTGTTTGAGAATAAGGTTCTTAGGAAAATATTTGGGGCTAAGAGGGATGAAGTTACAGGATAATGGAGAAAGTTACACAACACAGAACTGCATGCATTGTATTCTTCACCTGACATAATTAGGAACATTAAATCCAGACGTTTGAGATGGGCTAGGCATGTAGCACGTATGGGCGAATCCAGAAATGCATAGAGAGTATTAGTTGGGAGGCCTGAGGGAAAAAGACCTTTAGGGAGGCCGAGACGTAGATGGGAGGATAATATTAAAATGGATTTGAGGGAGGTGGGATATGATGATAGAGACTGGATTAATTTTGCTCAGGATAGGGACCTATGGTGGGCTTATGTGAGGGGGCAATGAACCTCCGGGTTCCTTAAGCCAGTGAGTAAATAGTAAGTAAGTTTAAACCCTCTTGTACGTTTTAATTAATTACCTAATCTTTATTTTATAGATGCGAAAACATCTGCGGAACAAGCGTCTGGAGAGCTTGAAGCAGCTGGGAATGGATCGGATAGTTGACTTGCAGTTTGGTTCTGGTGAAGCTGCCTACCATGTAATACTGGAATTATACGACCGTGGAAATATTGTACTTACAGACTGCAATATGACAATCTTGAATATTCTTCGACCCCACACTGAGGGTGAGGAAGTCAGGTAAGATTTGTATTTTTTTAAATTTTAATTCAGTACTTTTTTTGTTGGCTGTCTTTGGTAATTTATTTATTTATTTTTATTTTGCTAATAATTATAACATAAAATATAATATATACAGAAAAACTTTAGCTCGCCCCTGAAAGAGTACAACTCGTGCTCAGGAGCGGATTCCTGAATTGAAATTAATAAATACACAATACAATTTGTCTTATGTCTACTATGCAATTATAATATATAAATTTAAATCTACAATTTTTCAATTTTTATAAAATCCATACACAACTTTTTAAATTTAATACTAGAACTATTAGAATTGACAAGATTAGGATATTTAAATATAAATTTGTTATATATTCTTGGGCCTAAATTACTACTGTGATTAAATACTGTAACAGTGTTGCATTTTGGTTCAAACAATTTTAAAGAATTCATACCTTTTGTTTCATAACTAAGAGAATACAATTCAAAATTATTTCGATTTTTATGTATGAATTTTATTAATACAATATACTAAATTTGTCTTATGTTAAGTACATTAAAGTCTAAAAACAATTTTTGAGATGGAAAATCAATAGGTTTATGAAGATATATTGCAATTGTTTTCTTGTGTAATAAATAAAGTGGATTAAAATTGGATTTAAATGAGCTACCCCATCCTATAATTCCATACATAATTACCGATTGAAATAAAGTTAAATATATTGTGCGTAATAAACTTATTGACAAGTAATTCCTCAATAAAACAAAATAATATACTATTTTACGTAATTTATTACAAAGGTAATTAATGTGTTGGTTCCATTTTAAATGATTATCGAAAATCATGCCTAAATACTTAACTTCAGAGGACTTTTTAATAATCGGACATTTACACTGTATAAGACAACAATCAGAATTATGTAATTTAATACTTAATATAGATGTAGGAGGTTTGTTACATTTTTCAGATAATGAGAATGGAATAATTATAGTTTTATTTGCGTTGATAGAAAGATAGTTTATGTCAAACCATTTTTTTTATTAATTTAAGTCCATTATTTGAATTATTATATGCATCATACCAGGTTTTTCCACCAAAAATTAAAACTGTGTCATCTGCATTAGAATAGTGAACACCATTGTATTGTTGTAAGTCAATTTTTAATAAGTCATTAATATATATTAAAAATAAAATAGGTCCTAGAACTGTGCCTTGGGGAACACCTGTATTAATAATTGAAGGTTCACTTGATTAATTGTCAATTTTCGTTATTTGAATTCTGTCGTTAAGATACGATTTTATTAAGTTTAAAGTATTGAGTCATTGTCATTAGTAATTACCATGCTTATATTTAGATCCGAGATTGAGAAGTTCGAAATTTACCTGTAATCAATAGACATTCATTCATTGATAGTGTTCTACCCAAGGGCAGGTCTTCAAGGGATTATAAATCTTACTATAGCTTCTTCAGCAGTGAGATGAAACTGGAGTTCCCACATTTTAGGTTTGCAGCACATAAAATGATCCATCTCTAAATGAGAGGACTTGATACAAGGTACACTGGTCGTTTCTTTTCACTTCAAAATTAAGTTTTTTTATTGTATAAATTTAAATAACACAGGATAGGTTGCTGAAATGCATGTTTTGTCTGCTAGAAAGCCTTTGGTCTTGCCATGTCAACCTGAATGTTAGTCCACAGACATCTGTTGAAATGAACAGTGGTTATCTCGTAATTTTGCCTTGGTCAAGAAGTCTACAACGCCAGACTCTTGATTTACTTTTCTTTCAAAGAAAGTCAAAGTAATGATTTTTATTGTTGGTTAAAAATGTATTATCCCTAGCTAGGTTGTTATAACTTATAAGCATATTATGAACTTAATAGCAAGCTTGTTAACTTTTTGGCTTCCAGCCAGGAACATGCACATCAGACATGCTTGCATGGTCAGTGTGGACTGCATCATTATCACAGCTTCCCTGATATTTTTACTCTTATAAATAGTTAATAATAGCAAGCACACAATTGTAGCCTATTTTTATTTCATAATGAGTACTGGACCTCTGATTAAGGTTCTGGCTGATATGTAGGCCTATATCTATTATCAGTCAATACATCTCTCTTGACAATATGTGTCAGAGGAAGAACAATTGTTTGTATGCATCTGACGTCTGATTAATGTAATCATATTACTAGTCAGCGATGTATGCAATGCAAGGGGAAAGGAACTGGCCACCCTACCCCATTATCTCCTGGTTTAGTTGCCTCATGAGCGATGTGTCGCTTGTGAGGATTAGACCTGTATTTAGACAGTTGAGTAAACAAGAACATATCTAGAGGTACTGGAAAGCACTCATTAAACTATATTTAATAATTATAGATCTCTTGGATGTGGAACAACAAGTTTTGATGGAGAAATCATTGCAATAAGTGGAATCTTCCATGCCATATCAATAAATTTAAGAATGCAGTTATATTGTCAGACTCCAAAGCAGCTATTCTATCAATAATCTCTAAACACACACCTTCATCTCAAATAGCAGAAATAACTAAAATGCTCTCTCAATTAATATCACTCAATAAAAGAATTGTATTCCAATGGATACCATCCCATTGTGGAATCCTGGGAAACGAGAATGCGGATGCTTTAGCAAAGAAGGGCAGCACTGCTACTTACAGACCTGTTACTAAATCTACGTATTACTCTGTGAAAAGATTTATTAAATCTACATACTTAGACTTCAACAAACAAAATTTGATAACACAATCCCAAGGGAAAAAATGGAACTCTCTGCATCATAATCCACAGTTAATTCCCGATTTACCACGAAAATCGTCTGTAGCTACATTTAGATTGGCAACAGACCATGATTGTTTGGCCAAACACCCGCATAGAATTGGAATATATCAGTCCCCTAACTGCCCATTGTGCAACTCAAACCAAGAAATGGATTCGGAACACCTCAAAATCTGTGCTTCATTGGCTGGCCATGATAATATCTTTGAAAAATATTGTAGTGCAAGAGGTCAAATGACTTTATTGTCAAACGCCTGGCATTAGAAAACAACAACATTTCTATTATCAGTCAATACATCTCTCTTGATGATATGTGTCAGAGGACGAACAACTGTTTGTATGCATATGAAGTCTGATTAATGTAATCATATTACTAGTTAGCGATGTATGCAATGCAGGGAAAGGAACTGGTCACCCTACCCCATTATCGCCTGGTTTAGTTACCTCGTGAGCGATGCCTTATTGGTATCGCTTGTGAGGATTAGATCTGTCTTTAGACAGTTGACTAAACAACAACATATCTAGAGGTACTGAAAAGCACTCATTAAACTATATTTAATAATTAGATTTTTTAGTACAGTGAAACTTCCCTTAACAGACACTTCAGAATAGCGGACTCCTCTCAATAGCGGACATTTTAAAATTCCCCTGCAAAATAACATTGGCTCTTATGATAAAATTCTTCCAAATAGCGGACATTCTCAATAACGGATGCGGACACTGAAATGTATCTCCCAAAAACAATTAAAACTTCCAAATAACGGACAGCGTGAAAGAAAAAAAGAAAAAGACGGTTGTAAATTAAACGGAATTCCAACAGAATTCTTTGCAACAATCATTATCGTGCATTTGAACGTTTTTGTACTTTATTGAAGGTAAGCTGCACAGCTGTTGTTAGTTGTGATACATTACGTGAGTAGTCTGTACTTTATTAGTTTGTCAAGTTGAGTGTTCGGAAGTACAGTCACATTAAAAATGTCACAAAAACGTGAACGTTTGTCACTAGAAGAGAAAGTGGATATTGTAAAGCATAGTGAGAAGGGGAAATTAAGTGTTCGTGAGCTGGCCACAAAGTTTAATGTGGGAAAAACTCAGGTTAGTGAAATTTTGAAAAACAAGGATGTTGTTTTAAAATCATACACTGAGAATGCAATTCTAGATTTCTTTGTGTAAGGTGAAGTGGTACAGTGACTGATGTTTATTTCATTTACAAAACATTTACTGGTACGATTTCTTCTCTGGATGAATATTGTAAACAATCTCACTGTCTACTGCAATATGCTGTAAAATATAGTCTTGAATATGTATGAGAAATTTTAATATACAGTATACATACTAACAATTTTCTAAATAGCGGACACTTCTCAATAACGGACATTTAATTTTTCCCCCCGCGGTGTCTGCTATTGGGAAGTTTCACTGTATTATTATTATTACTATTATCATCATCATCATCATCATCCTTCACGAATTAGGCTTCTGTAGACCTGTTTCGGCCCCATCTAGCAGTCTTCTTAAAGGTCTTCCTGGTCGACAATGTCCTCTAGGTTTATATTGCATCATAATTTTTGGGATTCTTGAATTTTCCATTCTTCTTACATGGTCTAGCCAATTGAATTTGTATCTGCTGATTTTTTCTTCTACTGACTCTACTTCTAATTGTTCTAAAATTTCTTCATTCCTTTTTCGGTCTAAAAGAGTATATCCTGCTGTCCTCCTGAAAAATTTCATTTCCGTTGCTTTGATTCTGTTCATGTCTTTTCTCTTTAATGACCAAATCTCGCTTCCGTATAAAAGGGTGGGTAATGCTAATGTATTATATATTTTTATTCTTGTAGATTTTTGTACTAATTTAGCTTTTAATGCATTGTTTATTATTCCTAGAATTTGTGTAAATTTGGTAATTTTCTTGTTCACATCTTTTTCATTTTGATAAGATATTTCACAACCCAGATAATTGAAATTTTGCACTTGTTCGAGGCATTGGTTATTGTGTATTATCTTACTTCTGACTGGGTCTTGTCCTAAAAATGCCATTACTTTTGATTTTTGTGCTGAAATTTCCATCCCAAAATCTTTTAATATTTTATTTAATGTATACAATCCTCTTTGTAAATTATCCTCTGAATTGGAAATTATGACTTGATCATCGGCATAGAGTAAGGTATTTAATGTTAGAGCACTGGTTATTTTGATTCCTGATGTGTAGATTTGGTTCCATTTTAAAATAATTTCATTTATATAAATATTAAATAAAGTTGGTGATAGTGGACAACCTTGTCGAACTCCATTATTAACTAATTTTCTTTCGGATATACAGTTATTTATTTTGACACTTATTTTGCTGTCTGTGTAGATTTCTATTATATTTTGCAATAGCAAATTTGGAATATTTTTTTCTTGTAATATGTCGAATAAAAGGTCTCTTCGGACTTTATCAAAAGCTTTCACAAAATCAATAAAAGCCATATGGGTTTCTAAATTAAATTCTCTTCTTTTTTCTAACAATAGTTTCATACTAAATAATGGATCTACACATGATCTTCCTTTTCTAAAGCCATTTTGACACTCCAGAAGGAAAGTTTCAGCATGTTTTTTTAATTTTTCATTTAAAATCCTACTAAATATCTTATAACATGTGTTGAGGATACTAATCCCTCTATAGTTTTCAACATTCTGTTTATCTCCTGTTTTATATATGGGAATAATTACACTATTTTTCCATTCTTCCGGTA
The DNA here is from genome assembly GCF_040183065.1 of Periplaneta americana. NCBI lineage: Eukaryota > Metazoa > Arthropoda > Insecta > Blattodea > Blattidae > Periplaneta > Periplaneta americana. The sequence continues at coordinate 22,020,989 of NC_091124.1, forward strand.
AAGTGGCAGTCAGGTATATTCTGTTTAGAAATCTTAGTAATCTTTCTTGAAATAGATCTCCTGCATATTTATACAATTCTGAATTTAGGTTATCTTCATTATTATTATTATTATTATTATTATTATTATTATTATTATTATTATTATTATTATTATTACTACTACTACTGGTATTATTTTTTTTTAGATTTGCAGTTCGTGAGAAGTATCCTTCAGATAGGGCCCACCAACGTGAAGGTCTACTATCAGCAGAAAAACTGCACAGCATACTATCTGCGGCCAAAGATGGGGATGCTCTCAAGAAGGTTCTTATACCTCAGTCAGGTTTGTAAGAAGATTTACAAATTTTCTCTTGTACAATTATTACTTTATGTAGTGGATGAATCAACATAAACTTCATTATGAGAATTAAGTTGCAAGTCAAGAAGTTACTTCTTGTTTTACACCACGAAATGTAATTGATCAGACGTACAGAATTTGTCCACTAATACCAGAGGAAACAAGCAGGAAACATGAACTCAAAATGTCTACCGCTGTGAAGTAATGGTTAGCAGCCCTGACCATGAAATGAGCGGGCCTGGGTTCAAATCCTGGTTGATGTTTTTTTCCAGGGGTTTCCCTCAACCCATTACGAGCAAATGCTGGGTAACGTTCGGCGTTGACCCTGGATTCACTTTGCTAGCATTATCAACAATAATCTCACTAGAGGTTTTGATTTATCTAGAGAAAATCAAAACTCGAGTGGGATTTAATTGACTATTACACGATTAGAAGAAAGTAGACTATATAAAGATTAGAAGTAACAAAGTGTACAATAAAATATTAATTGGCTTACGAAAATACAACTGTCTTCAAATGTATTATTGTACCATCTCAACATTACGCTAGATGGCAGTAGTGTTTTATGATGATGTTTTCTTGTTACCGGTATCAGTTGTGCCAACTATGGAATCATCATTGAACTCTGTGGCCTGTTACTAGTCAAGAAGGCTTTGTTGATTCAGTTTCATTTTTATTAAGACAGTTGCATTCCACTTCAATTATCCGAATCCCAGTAATCAACGTCACTTGATAGATGATTTTCAATAAATCTTAATATTAAACAATCTCTGATACGTGACTGTCCATAATATCATATAGCAGAAGCTATAACATAACCTAACTAATATACACAAGTGCTAGAAAAGTTTTATTTAACGACGATGACATAAAAAATAAACATCATCATCATCCTTCACGAATTAGGCCTCTGTAGACCTGTTTCGGCCCCATCTAGCAGTCTTCTTAAAGGTCTTCCTGGTCGATGATGTCCTCTAGGTTTATACTGCATCATAATTTTTGGGATTCTTGAATTTTCCATTCTTCTTACATGATCTAGCCAATTGAATTTGTATCTGCTGATTTTTTCTTCTACTGACTCTACTTCTAATTGTTCTAAAATTTCTTCATTCCTTTTTCGGTCTAAAAGAGTATATCCTGTCCAGAGGCTAAAAGTGGCAGCCCCACTACTGGACTACCTAACGATAAGGCTAGTAACCTATCTTAGGGAAAATTACATTACTTTCAAGCCTCAAACAAGCAGTATAAGGACAAAAAATAAACATGAATAATTTTAAAAGGACTAATTATTGAATGTACAATTTTCAAATTTGAATGTGGTTGGTGGTTCAATTGATGTTATATTGGACTTGTGCATAATAGAAGTGGAACTCGTTGATTTAGGCCTACATGGTGTATTCAACTTATTCAGGATTTCCGAATGAATAATTTTAAAAGGAATAATTATTGAATGTACAATTTTAAAATTTGAATGTGGTTGGTGGTTCAATTGATGTTATATTGGACGTGTGCGTAATAGAAGTGGAACTCGTTGATTTAGGCCTACATGGTGTATTCAACTTGTTCAGGATTTCCGAATGGTGCTCTTCATTTGTTTGTAAATCGGATTTCAGAAGATGCATAGGTATGATCAGTGATTTTTATTAATTCTTGTTCTTGAATGCCAATGCGAGTCATATTTGAAACTGCTGTGCATCGACTGGAGTGATTTGTAATTATATATATTTTTGACGTCCAGACCAGCGCAGTTTCAAATGTTGGCAAACAAAGAAACAAATGCTAGGGACGCGATAAAATTAAACAAATGCTAGGGACGCGATAAAATTGTACGATAAGCAGCCATGATTGGTTGAAATACGTCCTTTCGTACCGTTTTATTGGTCAAAAGTAATATGACGTAGTAAGAGTGTAATAGTCACCTTAATCTCAGTCAGATGTTAGATAACCATAGAAGTTGAAAGCATCGTAAAATAACCAATAAATAAAATAATAAAATAAATAAACTCAAAATATAATTGAATTGGGTTGGATGGTTATTATGATGATGCAACACACTTCATGAGCTTTTACTCTAAAAGTATGTAGAGGAATTTAAAAAAAATTACAATTTGTTATGAGCATTACATAATATGTTTTGTATAATCTTTGAAAATAGACAAATTCCTACAAATCTGATAAATGCAATAAGTATTTGTAAAACAGCAATGATAAAAGTTAAAGTAGACCACAATAAATTTACACATACGTACATCAGCTGATGACTTCATTTCTAAGATAGCTGAGCATTGGATAACAACGTCTGAAATAAATCAAGAACTAAGATAATGTTAGGGGCTCTCTCCATTACCCTTCATAATAATTACCTGAATTTAATTATTGAAGAATGAGAGTTATCTTAACTTCCAGGAATAAAAATAGGTAGGAACAACATACTAAATACCACAATATTTGCGGACAATCAAGTTGTGATGGTAGAAGTTGAAGATAATCTACAAAAGTCGGTTTTTAGATTACAAACTAGGCCTATATTATGAAATTAAAACGTGAAGATCTCAGAAGACAAAAACTAAATCAACATATGTGGTAATCATCTTGTAAGAGTAAAAATATGTGTTAACAATGAATGAACGAATGAATGAACAAGTTTCAGTTTTATTTGTTTAGTAAGAATATTTATTTAGACAGTTACCGAAAGTATTTCATGCATTTAGTTTGTCAATTAATATTTGTTTATTAGCTGTTAAAATACAATCCATTTTCTGCAACTTTGCTTTCGTTCTCCCCGCCCCCCTCAACCCCCCATTAGTAACTCAACAATGCTGTATTTGTGTAATACGAAAAATAATGTGGTTATGTCACATAGATGAGTTTAGTTTGATTAAATCGTGAGAGTAGGCTATACAGTATTTGCAAAATGATATATGAAGTACCAGTATTGATTGATTGATTTATTTATTTATTTATTTATTTATTTAACCTGGTAGAGATAAGGCCACCAGGCCTTCTCTTCCCCAGGGGATTATAACTACAATATTAAGAATACAATTACAATTATAATTAATATTAAATTTATAAATACAATAAAAATCAAAGTATTAAAAGATTAACTGATTAATAAAAGCTAGACAGTTTATTGTAAAAGTTAAGAAGAGAGAAGCATTTCTTTTATTGATTAAGTAAAAATTAAACCTACTCTACGCAGTAAGAAAATGCTTAATAAGCTTGCTTTTGAACGCTACTAAATTCCGACAGTCTCTGATGTCACTGGGTAGGGTATTCCACAAGCGCGAGAGCGAGATTGTGTATGATGATGAATACGATGATGTCTTATGTGTTGGTATGGCTAGTATGCAGCTATTTTGTGTGCGTGTGAAGAGATTATGATATGATGACAGGTAACTGAAATGGGAGGCAAGGTAGGTAGGTGTAGAGGTGTGAAGGACTTGGAAAAGGAGAACAAGAGAATGAAAATTTCTACATTCGTTAAGCCGTAGCGAGTTTAGAGTTTGGAAGGATGGGGTAATGTGGTCAGCGCGACGGACATCGCAGACGAAGTGAACACAAGAATTATGAACACGTAATTTTTGCGACTGGTTGACATTGAGGTCGGTCAGTAGAAAATCACAATAATCGAAGTGGGGCATTACTAGTGTTTCCACTAGTATTTTCTTAAGTGATAGCGGAAGGAATTTTCGAATGCTGTTTAAGGAATGTAGCATGGAAAGCACTTTTTTGGTAATATGGGTTACTTGGTTATTCCAGTTTAAATGCGTATCAAAGTAAACTCCAAGGTTTTTAACACAGGAAGCAAAAGGGATTATTGTGTCGTTTAACTTGACTGGAAGAGCAGGAGTAATATTGCATAGTAGTCGTTGATGTCCTGCTAGGATTTTCTTGCATTGAGAGTCAAACCAAATTTTCTGGCCCATGCAGATATAGATTGAAGGTCCTCGTTAAGATTTTGTATTGCGTCATTGAGTTAGTGCATTATTCGAAAATTATACCTAGTTTTAAAACTCTAAAATTAGTGAAGAATTGTGAATGATGTTTTGGCCTAAAATAATGAAAAATAATTGTCTCGTAGGGTTTAATTCGTGATATTTATTAATCGCATCTGCATTTGTGTAACATAAAACAATCCATTTAACACAGTGAAATGACATTGATGTATATAAACTTTGATTTATTTTTCAGAATATGGTCCTGCCTTAGTAGAACATGCATTACTAAGAGCAGGATTTCCAGCAGGATGCAAGATTGGCAAAGATTTTAATATTTCTGAAGACATACCAAAACTTCTGGAAGCTCTCTCTGAAGCTGACAAGATAATGAATCAGGCCTTGGAACAGCAGTCAAAAGTGAGTTACAGGCAAATATATTCGTATGTTCTTTGAATAAGCTATGAGTCCAATGAAGTATTGAAAGAAGACAACTTATGGCAGAAACATCATCTGCTAGATAGATGAATAACAATTTAATGACACGATTCCCCTTCTCTCCCCTGATCTTGTGATAGTACAGAAGCATTCATTAGTATTTCTGGTAGAAGGCTGTATCAACTTGAATTATTGTTGTCTTACGAGGACTTCAATTGGGAAATGAAAGATTTATTGATATACAGAAGGCATTGTAAATTTTACTATTGTGTAATTGTAATAGCATTCAGCTTGTTTGTCTAGGTTTTGGATAAACTCTATTTAGAATAAATTTTAGAATATGTCTTACATGTCAGAGATGACTCTATAAGTATGGGTGACTGTCACCAAATTTTTACTCATTTTCTAAGACGAAGGCAGAAAATAGGAAAGACTGAAGAATTCTGGGTTTGGAGTGAAAGACCTGTCCTTGTGCAGAACAGTATGAATGAATGAATTTCTCTAAGATATTGCCCACATGCAATAAGCCTAACTCATTTAATTTAATTTGAATTAAAAATGTGTAGTTAAATGTTTTAATGAGATTCAATTTAAAATTTTATATCTACATTTGATGTTTTTTTAATACAGTATATAGATGTAGGCCCTATATGTAGATGGTGACAATGAAAACATTCATGGATAATAATTAAGACCGTGGTACAGCATATAAAGTGCAGTAAGTTTACTAGTTCAGTGTGTTATTCTTATTAATGTAATAAAATAAAAGTATATGAATAATTTAAAAACAACTAAAACGAAATAATGAAATGAAAATACCATACCAATCGTAGATTTTTTTTTTCTTTTTAGAATTAATCTCTGGAGAAGACTTCTTCTGTACTGTACCACATTTCCTAAAGTACCCTGAAAACGATATAAATTTTTCTTTGAATACCAATGAATGCTTTTGTACATGGATATAAGACCTTTGGTTAATCCATTCCAGTCTCAATAATGGTCTTCCTTGTCTTATTCCTTCAGTTGATAATATTTCATTATTCTAGGGAGACATTCTTGTGAGATCCATTGGACACGTGCAAACCAATTATTTTTCCATGTTGAATCTTTCATACACTACTTTTAACACTTGAATATAAATAATTGATTTTATGGCGATTTTACTCGTGTTAATTGTGTAAGCATGTGCGGCTTACAGCTGTTTCGGTGCTTCTTCACACCATCCTCAGAGCCTACTAGATCTCGGCATCATCTCGAACTTTGCTGCCTGTTGTGTGAGTGCGTTCGATTGTTGAAAAGTGTTGAAATGTGGTGTCAGATAGTGTGTGTGTTCTGAAATTGATCTGTGTGTTGAGAATTTGATCAGGGTGTGTTTTAGTGTGTATGTATATTTCATATTGTTCTAGTGTGTTAAGTTTTTGGTTTTATGTACACTTTTCAACAATCGAACGCACCCACACAACAGGCAGTGAAGTTCGAGATGACGCCGAGATCTAGTAGGCTCTGAGGATGGTGTGAAGAAGCACCAAAACAGCTGTAAGCCGCACATGCTTACACAATTAACACGAGTAAGATCGCCATAAAATCAATTATTTACAATTATTTTTGTATTCCTCAATTTTATTTAAAACTGGGGTGACTTTTAATTCGTTTAGAATTTCTTCAATTCTCTTATAATCTGACCAAGTATATTGTGCGCGCAGTTTTTCTCGTAAATTTCATTTCGGATTCTCTAATTCTTGATTTATCCTTGCTTTTATTTAATTTTGTTATATATAAAATCATAAATAGAATGTTATTACATTAATTGCGTTCATCATGGTATGTCTTCTTAATGCAAGAAAAATTCTAGGTGAATAGATTAAAGAGAAAACTCAATGTGGTAACTCTGCCCTCTGCATAACCAGTGTCTTTGAGTGATTTGGTCGAGACCCAAGTTAATATGTTGCTGTTTCTGTATAATCTATTCACCCAGTATTATGCATACATGTAATACATAAAGTTTGATGTGTATTTGGGCTTGTATCCATTTTAATGACTTTCAGAAATGTATTTTTAGTTTGTTTACATTTGCCTATAAGAAAATATCACTACAATAAATTCGCCATTTTTTTGCCTGCCCAGGGCTACATCATACAGAAAAGAGAGAAACGACCACTTCCAGATGGGGGAGAGGAAGATTTTTTCACAAACCAAGAGTTTCATCCAATGATATTTGCACAACATGCTGGGCTACCTTTCCGTGAATTTGACAGCTTTGACATGGCTGTAGATGAGTTCTTCTCTACATTTGAGAGTCAGAAGATTGATATGAAAGCTCTGCATCAGGTGTGAATTACTCTTAGTCTGTTTTTCTTTGTAGGAGTCAATTGAGGCTTACAGATCTCTGTGCTGTTATTTGTAATTAAGTAAGAACTAATTCATGAACTTCTATTTGGTACGTTACATCTGCTATTAAATGAAAGGAATGATTCAAACATGCTTTGATAAGAGAACTTTTAATATGTCCATGTCAGAGGTCTGCATCGGACGTTTTCGCAGTAGTTCATAGCATAATCCGACAGGTAGCGCACATGCATGATAGGTAAAATTGTTACGAGCGATAAATCCTCGAATGGTATAAGCCGAGCGTTAGACATTCGTTCTTGTTACAGTGATGAACTGTGTAGTAACATCATAGATGTTTATCATTTCAAAACTTTGCAGTGTTTAACTAACCTCTCCATAGTACAACTATAAAACTTTCTCTAAAATGTAATATAAATGTTGTAGGTAATTTTTTTTTTTTTTTCCACACAGGAGTGATTTTGTTTTTGCCACATCTGATAGATGTTATTGGATGTAAATGTAATTATTATAAATGGAGAACACAATCATGATAATGCAAGTTTTCTAGTAATAATAATAATAATAATAATAATAATAATAATAATAATCTCTAATAATTAGTGTATCAATCTTTGCGTCTGTAACAGTTGTGCAGCATGATTATTCGTTTTATTATATTTTCTGTGACGTTATCTCTGTACTAATATTGTTATTAATCTACCGCTATATCAATAATATTTTGTAAAACGTTTCTACATTGTCGCAGTATACGAGGCCTGTCTAAAAAGTATCCGACCTTTAGCCAGAAAAAGTATTTCAAATACCTGATGGGGTTGGGACCCTAATCCCCTTCAAAGTAGGCCTCTTGTGCTTGCACACACTTAGCCCACCGATCCTTCCACTGCCGGAAACATCTCTGGAAGTCTTCTTTTGGAATGGTGTTCAGCTCCGTCGTCGCGTTCCGCATTATCTCTTCTCTACTCTCAAAACGGGATCCTTTCAGTGGTGTCTTCAATTTTGGAAACAACCAGAAGTCGCAAGGAGCCAGGTCTGGAGAGTAGGGAGGTTGGCGAACGGTTGTAATTCCATGTTTGGCCATGAAAGTGTGAATCAATTGGGATGAATGTGCGGGGGCATTGTCGTGATGCAAGTGCCAGTTGTTCGCCGTCCACATGTCTGGTCTTTTGCGCCGAACTGCATCACGGAGTCGCCAGAGAACATCGTGATAGTACTCATTTGTCACAGTTTGTCCTTCCGGTGCGTATTCGTGATGCACAATTCCACGGACATCAAAGAAAACAGTCAGCATCACCTTGATTTTGCTTCGCACCTGCCGCGCTTTCTTTGGCCTTGGAGACTCGGGATGCTTCCATTGCGACGACTATCTTTTTGTTTCTGGGTCGTACCCGTACACCCATGACTCATCTCCAGTTATCACGGTGTTCAGAAACCCAGGATCAGTGTTGGCGGTGTCCAGAAAGTCCTGTGCAACGTCACGACGGAGGTCTTTTTGTTCCGGGGACAACAACTTGGGCACGAATTTCGCAGCCACTCGGTTCATGTTCAAATCATCACGAAAAATTGCATGTGCAGAATCTTTACTCAGTCCAACCTCTTCGGCAATCTCCCGCACGGTCAAACGACGATCTGCCATCACAAAATTTCGCACCCTCTCAACAACAGCTGCACTCCGAGCAGTTTGGGGCCTGCCACAACGCTGATGTGCGGCCATCTTTGAATTGGTTGAACCACTCCTTAATTTGTGTTACACCCATCGCATCTTCCCCAAACACCTGCTGAATCTTACGAATTGTTTGACTTTGAGAATCACCAAGCTTTTGACAAAATTTGATGCAGTATTTTTGCTCAATTCGTTCAGTCATCTTGCGAGAAAACTAAATCCGACAAACACTTAGAACAGCACTTTACTTGGCGACCACCAGCCAGTGACTGGCACAAGCGAATGCGGTGAAAAAATTCAAGCATGCGCATTATGGTTCCTCCTTCCACCGTGCACAGTGGCGCCGCCTTAGAATCACTACTTTGCGCGGGAAAATTTAAGGTCGGATACTTTTTAGACAGGCCTCGTATAGGCAGAACACTATGTATGGACTTATCATATTATATATGTGGTAAATCAAATATTGAATAATTATTAATTAGCAATAATAACTGTATATCGAAGTTTTTCATACTATTTTATTTATAACTTCATGTTCCTGTTTTGGTACGTTCCATTGACTGTTCTATTAAACGTTTGTCATAAACGCAGAAAATAAAGCCTTATTTTTACCGTGTGAGCAAAACATATGTGTATCTTATCTGTCGCCTTCCATACAAGATAAGACATGTCGGTGAGATGACCTTGTACTGTGCTTCTATTTATTACGAGCGTATCACGACAGATTATCTCACTTGAGGGTGCGACACTCGACCAAGTTCAAGCGAGTGATTTAACTCCAATGCAGCACTCTGGTCCATGTCGAAACTTCCCCTCAAACTGAACATATTATTACATCTTCTTTGTAGGTAAACAAATGCAAGAAATTGGCTGCCCATACTCACCTTAAAATTGCGAAATTAAAGCTTAATAAAAGATTATCGAATAGCTGAGTAGCCCCTGCCTTGAATAAATATAGTGGTCATTCATATAACTCGGTATGTTGAGTGCACAACCTCATCTTGTGTGTCACGTGACAGAGTTTCTCTATAATTAGTCACTGTTGTTTTTCATGTAACGTAACATTACAAGTTGATTCTTATACTCTTACAGTTATATGCACTTCCAGTATTTTTCTGTCTACTGTGGAGATCAAACTAGGAGTATGTGTGCAGTTTGAAGGGGCAGGTTTCGCCATGAGTTCATTAACAGTTTCCTTGTAAAGTCTCACTAAGCAGTGCTTGGCCCTAAGGAGGACTGACACTGTAACAGATTAGAGAGAAAATACCTTAAATTTCTATTCATTCAAGGATGTATAATTCATGTTGACTTAATTCCTTTGCATTATGTAACAACTTTACCTAAAGTTTATTTCATTATATGGATGCACCCAGTGGCATTGCTTTCTGTATTTTCTTTCTTTCTTGCCAACAGTTTTCAGCACCAAATACTATCCCATACAAACTGTACTACAATACCATTTAGAACTGTCACATTATTTGATATTTGTTTCCTGAATTTGTGTATGACATGAAATATAGTTTCATGTATGTTGGTATTTCCAATTACTTGTTTAATTCACGTTTTACATTTTGCATTTTTTTTTACATGAAGTTTGCCTTAGAACACCCAAACACTGTCCTTTTCACTATGTATTTCAATTGAAATTAACTGACGTTTTGAACTTAGGTCATGGGCAGAGGTGTAGTCATACCAGGGCATGCTAGGGTACCGCTACAGTATTTTTTTCTGTAACTTGGGAATATCCTGCTTCTTTATTTTTTATTTTTAAATTAATAATTTTCTTACTTGCGTCTTACTCAACTTTGTATTTTATGAATATGGTTTAGTAATATGTATAATTAGAGTGGCGCTAATAATAATAATAATAATAATAATAATAATAATAATAATAATAATATTATTATTATTATTATTATTATTATTATTATTATTTGTTTGTTATTATTCGGTTGAGAAGCTCTTATCATCCAGTCTGCTGACCAAAAATCTGAAAGTTAGAATTTATAAAACAGTTATATTACCGGTTGTTCTGTATGGTTGTGAAACTTGGACTCTCACTTTCAGAGAGGAACATAGGTTAAGGGTGTTTGAGAATAAGGTGCTTAGGAAAATATTTGGGGCTAAGAGGGATGAAGTTACAGGAGAATGGAGAAAGTTACACAACACAGAACTGCACACATTGTATTCTTCACCTAACATAATTAGGAACTTAAAATCCAGACGTTTGATATGGGCAGGGCATGTAGCACGTATGGGCGAATCCAGAAATGCATATAGAGTATTAGTTGGGAGACCGGAGGGAAAAAGACCTTTAGGGAGGCCGAGACGTAGATGGGAGGATAATATTAAAATGGATTTGAGGGAGGTGGGGTATGATGATAGAGACTGGATTAATCTTGCACAGGATAGGGACCGATGGCGGGCTTATGTGAGGACGGCAATGAACCTTCGGGTTCCTTAAAAGCCATTTGTAAGTAAGTAAGTATTATTATTATTATTATTATTATTATTATTATTATTATTATTGTTATTATTGAGTGCTTTTTTTCTGGAAACAAAGTTTACCGGAACTCTATCACTCGATCACATTATACAACAAAAACGTAGGTTTAAAAATATTAGGCCTACATACCTTATACTACAATAAGTTCCAAATGGAGCTCATCGATTTTAAGCATAACGGAAATTTTGCGATTTCGAGCTATAGTTTCAGGATCAATAACGGAAGATGGCAGCACTAGATTGCATGAGTTACTTTTCACCAACGATAATAATGAAAAAATGTAAAACTCTTGGACTCGGCAGTGGCGGCAATTTTAATTTTAAATTTCGCTTATAAAATATGGAATTTGTAATGACAAAAAGTTTACCAGAATGCATTCCGGACCGTTCCTGCTGAAAAAAAGCGCTGATAGTAGTAGTAGTAGTAGTAATAATAATAATAATAATAATAATAATAATAATAATAGGCATATGACTCAGTTAAGAGGGAAGTATTATATGATATTCTTATTGAATTTGGTATTCCCAAGAAACTAGTTCGATTAATTAAAATGTGTCTCAGTGAAACATACAGCAGAGTCCGTATAGGTCAGTTTCTATCTGATGCTTTTCCAATTCACTGCGGGCTAAAGCAGGGAGATGCACTATCACCTTTACTTTTTAACTTCGCTTTAGAATGTGCCATTAGGAAAGTTCAGGATAACAGGCAGGGTTTGGAATTGAACGGGTTACATCAGCTTCTTGTCTATGCGGATGACGTGAATATGTTAGGAGAAAATCCACAAATGATTAGGGAAAGCACGGAAATTTTACTTGAAGCAAGTAAAGCGATCGGTTTGGAAGTAAATCCCGAAAAGACAAAGTATATGATTATGTCTCGTGACCAGAATATTGTACGAAATGGAAATATAAAAATTGGAGATTTATCCTTCGAAGGGGTGGAAAAATTCAAATATCTTGGAGCAACAGTAACAAATATAAATGACACTCGGGAGGAAATTAAACACAGAATAAATATGGGAAATGCATGTTATTATTCGGTTGAGACACTTTTATCATCTAGTCTGCTGTCAAAAAATCTGAAAGTTAGAATTTATAAAACAGTTATATTACCGGTTGTTCTGTATGGTTGTGAAACTTGGACTCTCACTCTGAGAGAGGAACATAGGTTAAGGGTGTTTGAGAATAAGGTGCTTAGGAAAATATTTGGGGCTAAGCGGGATGAAGTTACAGGAGAATGGAGAAAGTTACACAACGCAGAACTGCACGCATTGTATTCTTCACCTGACATAATTAGGAACATTAAATCCAGACGTTTGAGATGGGCAGGGCGTGTAGCACGTATGGGCGAATCCAGAAATGCATATAGAGTATTAGTTGGGAGACCGGAGCGAAAAAGACCTTTGGGGAGGCCGAGACGTAGATGGGAGGATAATATTAAAATGGATTTGAGGGAGATGGGATATGATGATAGAGACTGGATTAATCTTGCACAGGATAGGGACCGATGGCGGGCTTATGTGAGGGCGGCAATGAAGCTTCGGGTTTCTTAAAAGCCATTTGTAAGTAAGTAAGTAGTAGTAGTAATAATAATAATAATAATAATAATAATAATAATAATAATAATACAGTATTTACCTGCACACTCAAACCTACATATGGTTACAATACCCTGCCCTTTTCCTACATATTCTTTCACAAACACCCTACCACAGTCGGCCATAATTCTGGAAATTTTTGCTGGTCAGTTTGTTTGGTTTATTGCATTCTCTTTGACTCTGATTCTCATGGTCATTACAGTAAGTGTTAAATAAAAATCTCTTATTCTAATGATATGTCAGCCTAAACTCATATTTAAATCTTCTGGAAAATGTAATTGTAAGGGTTCACATGCCAGGAAAACAACTATGAACGACTTTTTGTAGAAAGAAATCATACCTGTACTGTAAATATCTTTGACATATTATTACATAATGGAATAATACTGTACTACTGTTCATCAATGATGTAATTCAATGGGAAAATGATAATAGGTACTGTATATAAGTCAAAATATCCTCCTAATACACAGTTCCTGTAAATACATGGTTCCTTGAAGAGCTCTTGTCGGGGCTTTTCCTTATTTATATTTATTATATACATAATACTATAAAACTTTTCTCGAAACATCCTGGTATTTTTTTTATTTACGACTACACCCTTGGTCGTCGGTATGACAAGTTGATTCTCTGGCCACTTGACTAAAAGTGTACCAAAAGTCTGAATTAGTATTGAAATCTTGTGTGCCTTTACATTGTTCAAGGAAAGGGAAGCTATGAAGAAACTTGCGAATGTGCGTAAGGATCATGACCAGAGACTGGAAGCCCTGGAGCGCACTCAGGAAACTGACAAGCAGCGTGCTGAGCTGATCTCTCGGAACCAGCAGCTTGTGGACAACGCCATCCTTGCAGTGCGCAGTGCTCTAGCCAATCAGCTGCCGTGGCCTGACATCCAGAACCTCATAAAGGAAGCACAAGCTAAAGGAGATCCTGTGGCTTCCAGCATTAAGGGCCTGAAGCTGGAGATAAACCACATCACTATGATGCTCAGGTATGCTGTTTGCATAGCGAATAGGAGTAGAAAGTGACATGATCACTAAGGAGCGGATTATTATGTAATTAAATATTATTTTTGCGTGTCATAAAACACAATTAACAAAGTTAAAAATTCCGAACATGAAGATTCAAGTTTAAAACCCGAATTTTATTTCACATAAAAACACATATTTTCACAAAAAAATTATGTAAATACATATTTTCAGGAAATCTATTATAAACACATAAATCTTGGAGTTTTTTACTTAAATAATTTTTTTACAAGAACGTTTTAACATTTTAAAGCTAAATCAATTATGTAACTCAGAAGTACGTTATCTTTTTAAGAATTCTTGGTTGCTTCGTGTTTCTAAGGGCTGTGTGGTGTATCCGTGATCCATTTTTGTAATAGTATCGCCTCAAGTTCTGAGAACTGCTAGGCAGCATATCAGTGTTATTATTAGAGAATAAATTAACATGGACAAGGAGGAGAGATCGTGCAACACATAATTAGAAATGTTTATTGTTGCTGAAGATGATTTCATTCAACGCTTTGTTTGTGAAACACAACAGATAAGAGCTCGAATATGAACATTATTTAATTTAAACAAATCTCTCACCTCTTGCTCATGTCCATCAAGTAAGGCAATACGTCTTGTTGTGATTCCCTGTTATCGGCTTCGTCAATCGATATCCTTCAAGATATACTGAAAGATGGTTGTTTAAAAAACGATTTGGCTTTCCTATTAGCAAATCTAAGCGTTTTGTGTGACACCATAAAAAAAACTCGAAACATCCAAAAGCCTGTTGTCTGAAACAGGGAGGTGCGTGCCGTGAAAATTAAACTAGACTCGCTACCAGGTTCAGAAGCACAATTACTAAGGGACAAATTCCAGAATGTGTTTGTTCACTGAAATTCTCGGCCAACTACTAGCACTCAAGTGTGGTTGGTCAGTACCTAGTAACTTTTTTTTTCCAAGCTAAGTAAGGTATTTTTGTCATATTTAAAAAAATATATATATTTTATTTTTAGCAAATATTTTCGTACTTTTTAGCACATAAAAAATAAATATATTTAAATTTTTTAGCACATAAAAATCCGCTCCCTAATGATCGGATATGAACATTATTGCCTTGCTTTTATTAGAATTGAAACAGCTGATGACACTGTCACAGGCAAGCTAGCAAAACTAATTGTTACTCGATTTGAGTATCTAAAACATGTTTCTTTAACAGATATATTAATTTATGTTCCATTTTTCAGTATTTTTAAAACATAATGAAAATAATGTTACCATCATTTAATTAGGATTTCTCTCTCTCTCTCTCTCTCTCTCTCTCTCGCTCTTTTGGGTGGGGATGGGGAACTAAAAAGTACCTCTAGATAGCAGTTAAAAAGAAAAATTGATAAAATGTTGTATTATGTTTAGTGCGTACCTTGTTGCATGAAATTAGAAAAAAATTAGAAAATTTTGTTGTCGACTGGTTTTGTCCCCCTTAATAAAACAATCAGTAATCAATGCTGTAATACATCTTGGCATGCTGATAATCAAGTCATCAAGGACCTGTTAATCAAGATGGTCCCATTCTTCAACAGTGGCCTCCTGCTTGAACAGCCAATCTTAAGTTATTTTGAAATTCGGATATTTCTTATGAAATGTTCTTTCATATTCAACGATCCATGCTTCACTAAATATATTCATACTTCTTCTTCTTCTGCTAATATCACAGTTTTGGATTGTTTTCCATCTGTGAACTACAAATGAAATTGGTCCATCCAACGTCAGTGAGGTCTGCCTAAATCTCTTTGTCCTCGTGGATGGTAATACAATAATCTCTTTGGTAAACGATATTCGGGCATCCTAAGAAGGTGATTTCTCCATTTACGTTGATAATGTTGGACGTCTGTGATCATCTTCTCAACTTCCCACTTCGCTCCTAATGTGGTCCCGCAAGATAACTCCTGTCAGTGATCATAGAAATCTCATTTGTGATGCGTTGATTCTATTTATTTCCTTTTGCCACAGTTTCCAACATTCACTGCCATAACAGAGCTGGTTTTGATATTATGTTGTAAAATCAGATTTGGACCTCTTTTCGCATTTGTTTTCCAAAGTTTCTTCTCAAGATACCATTTAATTGATTATATTTCAATATATTTTTATTTATGTCTTTTTGATAATTATACAAAGAAACATGACTTCCTAAATATACTAAATCTGTCACTTGTTCTATTATTTTGTTATCAACTACTATTTTTTCCCGTAGAAGGTTTTTGCCATTTTGCCATATATTCATACACAAAGAAAATAAATTATTAATATAAAACTCATTTACAAATATAAGAATATATAATTCACCTAAAGAATCTTAAATATAAAATATACGAACAAAAAAGTAAGAGAAACTAATAAAGTATAAAATAATGTTCAGTCTGGTACCCCCATCCTAAGATTAAAAATAAAGTCAATATTTTATATAGTAAACTAACCTTATAATAATCAAAATGTAACGATATTAGTATTCAAAATCAATAATTTTAAAGCAAATCACTGCGAAAATGTATGAAACATTGCATATTCTGTAGTAAAGGTGAAAAAACGGAAATTTTACTTGAAGCAAGTAAAGCGATCGGTTTGGAAGTAAATCCCGAAAAGACGAATGATTATGTCTCGTGACCAGAATATTGTACGAAATGGAAATATAAAAA